>NC_087345.1:125285020-125588050 GCF_030014295.1 Loxodonta africana | reverse complement strand
TTACTGGCTGGTATCTTTGTGGTCCACATCGCCACTGTTGTTATGCTATTTGTTTCCACCATTGGCAATGTGAGTAATGCTCTTTTGTTGGTTCATTTGTTTAGCAATTTTTTATCTAAATATTGATTTACATAAAGCCCTAGTCATTGCCCTCTGTGAATTTATTCCTCAGTGTGGGAAGACATACAGTACACATTCACGCCTACAGAATTAAGTAACAAGGAGAAAACCAAGTTTCCCCTGAGGGCTGTAGGTATCCGGAGGATAGAGGACACATGAGGCTTCTTCTCTCTAATGGAGCCTTCTTGGTGGAGGTGGGACTTGAGGTGAAGCTTGGAGGCCTGGTAGATGGGTGGGGCTCCTCTGGGTGAAGAAGGACAGTGGGAGAAGCATGGGGGTGCATTCCAGGCAGGAGTGATAGCAAAGGTGCTGACGTAGAAGGACAAGCTTTGCTCAGGGGATGGTGAGGACAGCCATGTGACTGGAACAGAACTTCCCTTCCTTCTGTGATTAGAAGGATAGATTGGAGTGTGTGGATGAACAGCTCTGATTGCCAGGCTGATGAATTCAAGTTTTGAGCCGAGAGTAGCATCTGTAAGTGGAATTTTGCAAGATTAACCCAGTTCCATCGAGTTAACCCACTCATGGAAAACAACATAAAAAAATAACACAGGGAGGCAGCAAGCTTCATTTTTCTCAGAACCTTGGGCTACTCTGACCTCTAGTGGTAGTTTAAAGCATCCAATTTGCTTTCACTGTGCTTTTCTCAGGAAAAAACAAGACAGCTTCTTGGACATAAAAACAAACCAAGGCCGCTAATCACTAGGCAGGCAAACTATGGCTCCAGAATCTGCTTAGATCCCTGTTACAATGAAAGGATAAATCAAATTTAAAGTTCAGATAGGAGAGCTTAGTAAACACTGGTGAGTGTGATTGTAAGTAAGGCTAATTTAAGCAAATCCAACAAGGATTCCTGGTGGTGCAGTGGTTAAGAGCTTGGCTGCTAACCAGAAGGTCAGCAACTTGAATCCACCAGCTACTCCTTGGAAACCCCATGCAGAGGCAGTTCTACCCTGTCCTCTAGGGTCACTAGGAGTCGGAATCAGCTTGATGGCAATGGGTTTGGCTTTGGGTTTGAGTTTTTGTGTAGACAATAACCCTGCCTTCCTTTTCCATTCCAGAAGAATAATTGTTTTTCTTGGGTCAGGTAGGAAGGGAAGCTGGCACCATGGTGAGCCTGAGACAATACACTTTGGTTACTCTTATACTGTTAGCTGCTGTCCCCACGGTAAATATGAAATTACTCCCCCCTCCCGCGTGTTGTGACCTGCAGAGTTTGGCCCTCTCTTTTTTTAAAAGAAAGGCTTTGACCACTCAGACTCATTGCTATTTTTTTGGTGTTTCTCATGTTCTTTACTTGTCTCCTGTTGAACATTTTCCCTCACCTTTTTCTCCCCCTTATGTAGGCCCTTATGGGAAGCGATCTTTATATAGTGTATGAGTTGTGCACCCTTAAAACCAGTTTCCTAATCCAGGGTTTCTGTTTCTTGGAACCTTAAATATTTAAAACTCCTATGATCAAATTCCTTCCATTTTTTAATTTTTTTAAGTGATGAGGAATGTGAACCCAGAGGTTAGGTAATTTTTCTCCTGCTGCACATTCTTCAGGCCTTATTTCCACCAAGAGATAGGCTGGCTGCTTAGAAGAAGACTAGGGCTAAATATGATGTCTTGCTGCTACTCGCTGATTTCTTTTTAAAGCGGAGGGGTCAGTTTTTAAATAACTTCTCTTTGTTTCCTTCTGGATTCAGGCCTGGGTGGTTTCAGATGATGGAATAAGATCAGTAGGTCTCTGGAAAAATTGTACCTCTGGCAACTGCTATCAAGCCCTGTCGTATGCTGATGAAGGTATACAAAAAGACACTGTAGTCAATATTAACATTTTGTGGGGTCAGGAAAACATCCAGCCTCTCAGGCACTGGTTTGTCTAATGCCTTGCTTCTTCACCCTCTGGCCACAGATGCCCTCAAGGCGGTGCAGGCCTTCATGATCCTGTCCATCATCTTCTCTGTTATCGCCCTCCTGGTCTTTGTGTTCCAGCTCTTCACCATGGAGAAAGGAAACCGATTCTTCCTCTCAGGGGCTGTCACGCTGCTGTGCTGTAAGTATCCCAAGGGCAGACTCCCAAATATGTTGTTGTTAGTTACCACCCAGTTCACCGACCTTTCCGAAGCACTTCACCAGGTCTGTCTCCGGAGGCATCTCTGGGTGGGTTCAAACTGCAAACCTTTTGGCCAGTAGTTAACTATTTGTGCCACCCAGGCAATCCTCATTTAGGTAGAAAAACTGTAAGTAGTTCATGCCATGGAATGGACACTGCTGGCAACTTGAGCTGATTAGCACATAGCTCAGGGAAACCACCTTGTACAATTTTCTCCTCTGGCTATTTGTTCTCTTTTAGAGAACCTCTGATTGCAGCTCAAATTAAGATCCCTAATCTGGTTCATGGAGCTCTGGTGGCACCGTGGTTAAGAGCTCAGCTGCTAACCAAAAGATTGACAGTTTGAATCCACCAGCCGCTCCTTGGAAACCCTGTGAGGCAGTTCTACTCTGTCCTCTAGGGTCGCTATGAGTCCGAATCTACTCGATGGCAACGAGTTTGGTTTTGGTTTTATCTGCTTCATTGTTTAAAAGTAGTGCTCCTGGGTGGCTACCAAGTGGTCGGGGCACACCCCTTCAGGAGCACCTCTTGAAGAAGGTGTGAAGGTGGGAGTCCTCCAAAAGATGAAAACACTGCCACAATAGATGCGAATATTGCGAAGATCATTCTATTGTCATTCTTCCCAAATACATCCAGTTTGGCAGAAGGCCATGTTCTTTTGCTGCACATTCCTGAGTAGCCCTGCCTGGACACACTGGAGTCCAGGAGGGAAAGCTGGGCGGTGGACACATGTTTTACTTCACACTTGCAGCCATACAAACCAATGCAGGTGCCAAGGCCCTAAACACTGCTAATTTATCAACACAACTGATCAAGCTTGGTCCCAGGCAAATCAACAAACTACTGTTTAGGGTCAAACAGCCAGATTTCATTTCCCGTTGCCAGTAAGGGAAATAGGATCTTATAAAAATGATAAGAACTCCTTCTCCCTTGTACCTTAAAACAATGGCCAACTTTAATGTACACTTCTTTTCTCTCTCTTTCATGGCAGGGCTGTGCATTTTGATCGGGGCATCCATCTACACTCATCGCTATGCAAATAGTAACAGAAGCGGTTTTGAGCCCTATCATCACGGCTATTCCTTCATCTTGACCTGGATCTGCTTCTGTTTTAGCTTCATCATTGGCATTCTCTATCTGGTCCTGAGAAAGAAATAAGGCTGAACCAGTGTATGGGGACCTGGGGGGTGGGGAAGTGGAAGCAGTTAAATCCGGGAGGGAAGTGGAAGTTGCTGTGCAGGAAAAACCGAGAAAGGGGTGGGGAGTGGGGAGGGGGGAGTAAGAGAGGAAGAGACCGACACCCAAGCTATTACTGAGGAAATTCTCTACTATCAAGACCCTGCCTTTGGAGGAAGTAGTTGGCTAGTACTTTGATGCTCCCTTGATGAAGGCCAGAGAGCCTCTCTCTTGCTACCAAACTTGGCCTCCAGCAGTTCTCAGTAACACACACTGCCTAGGACACCCTCAGCTGCCACACCACTGGCCTCACCTCCAAAGGTGAATTCTAGGTCACGCACTGAGGTCCTCAGACCTACTGCACCAAGTTAAAATAGCGGTACAAGCTCCGGCAAGAGTAGACATTGTTTTTGTGCCGAATATGCTAAACCATCCCCCCCTTCTGAAATACCCACAGAGGGCTTTGGCCATGGGGTCATTTTTCCTCTTTAGAACTGATATTTAGCTCTGTGGAATTCAGTGGCATTTGCGACATAATGGGAAGAAGTGAGATAGTGCTAGCAGGCCAAGTTGGAGGGTTAACTAAATCAAGAAAGAGAACTTTTTATAATGGAAGGCCTGAGGGATGGCTAGAGCCCAGACCAGACCTCACACAGCTGTCCCTCATGGAGGCCTCTTGCCATGGACCTTCCTATGCCTCTCCCTTAAAGCTAAGGCAGCTCTTCTGTAGTTCTGTAA
Source organism: Loxodonta africana (assembly GCF_030014295.1). NCBI lineage: Eukaryota > Metazoa > Chordata > Mammalia > Proboscidea > Elephantidae > Loxodonta > Loxodonta africana. The sequence goes on along the minus strand of NC_087345.1, from coordinate 125,583,915 downwards.
AGCCATTAACGACCAATTCAGTGGTGGAAGCGCCACACAAAACACGGAATCAAGAGGCAGCCTTGCAACAGGGCTACAGTAGGTTCATGTTTTTAGGATCTCCTCTCAATGCAGTCAATATTTCTTTCAAATATATACTTGGAGAGAGATGGCCATAGCTCCTGGCGACATAATCCTTTTACTCTCCCTCTAAATTATACCTTTCAAGGAAGTTCTGCATACTTATCCATATTGGGGATCAGGGATCCTATGCTTAGTGGTAGCTCTAGCTTTGACACTGGCTAGAGTGGTCATCTCTCAGAGTCCCTGCCTATCCCATTTCACAGGAGAAGCATGGCAATTCTGGAATCTGATTAAAACACACATACAAACCAAAAGCAAACAACAGGTTCTTGGGTGGAAGGTGCTATAGTAAAGTATTAAGCATACTATATTTCAGTCATGATAAGAACAGAGTGCCTGCACTCCCAGGAAAATAAGAAAATTCCCATGTGATAAATACAAATGTAGGTGACGGGCAGATATTTTCTTAAAAAAAAAAAAAGCGAAAACTCTTGTGGCATACAGTCAGATGATAACTGAGCTGCTGTGATGCCACAGGAGTATTTCTATACAGTACTTATAAGTAAGTAATATGTTATTCCTGGTTAAGCAGGCATTGCTCTTCCCTGGAGCAGCTATTATAAGCCATCTCAGATTCTGCATAACGGGTTTTTTTTTTTTTTTTTTTTTTTGGGAAGACACTTTCTTTACCAACCTGAGAAGATCTACCCCAAGGAGAATCTGAAACATCTTGCCCATTTTCCTTCTTCTTGCAATCTCCTCATCCCCTTTCTCATATACCTTTCCTTTTTGGGGAGTTATTATGCCATGATTGCTGGTATTTATGTAAAAGGACTATTACTAAGAATATTTCTCCATGTTCATTCTGGTTAAGGGAATATTGATGGCAGGCCACCAAATTACTGGGTTTGGGGTGGAGAAATTGGCCAGAAAAACTGTGGGATGATGAGCTTTTAAATTATGATTTAATTATCAGACAATTATAGAAGTCTGCCTTATGTGCAGACATATACTTACGTATCAGATATATCCAAAAGAGATACTCACATTATGTTAAAAAGTCAAACTATGACTGGAATGAACTGTGTATTTCCTTGTCTTTTATTTTTTTCTGTGACATTTACGTCTCATGTAATTTGCATTACACTTGTGGGTTGTTCTAGTACTGTATTTGGCTTCTTCTTTAATGGATTGATATTTCATATACTATAATTGTAAATATTTTGATACAAATGTTTATAACTCTAGGGATATAAAACACATTCTGATTCTCTTCACTGTGTGAATGTTTTCTTTCTAAAAAAGAGTAGAGAAATATGGATGATAGTGACCTTTATTCCTAATTAAGTTGCCAATCAATTTGATTTGGACAACTTGGCATTTATTTGAGACATTAAGCTACATTCTGGTAATACATTGGGGATTTCTACAATAACTCAGGCAACTGAATGTTATGAAGTATAGTTTTATCTTGCTTTATTTAAACATTTTAGATAAAAATGGAACTCACAAGCTAATATATTAGAGAGAGGTTATTTTCTTGAAAATCAGAATGGCTTGTGATATGAAGAAATGAAGCACATGGTAAGCATCCTAGAAATAGTCAGCTCCTCTAATGTTTTCAAAAATAAAGTGATTCACAACGGTAAACATCACACACATTTGCAGGAGCCCATTCATTGCATAAAGTGGGGCATATCCGCATGAGCTCCATAAGTGAAGGAAAACTTTACTGCTTCTGTGAGCAACAAGAACTAGCAGCAATGGTGGAAGAACAGGGTGGATACTGTGTACCCCAGCATCACGTCAATGCCAATATGATAAAAACGATTTTAATGTGGAATAGCCAATCTTTCAGTCCCCTTTGATCGTGGATGAAATAACTGCACAGAATAATGCACCAAAAATACACAATGGAACCTGAAAATAAAACTTCGACATATTTTAAAATCAGTTAATTGATCAAATTGCATTGATTATTAATGCCCTCTCAAATACCTAATGATTCCTGAGATTGTTTCTTGGATACTATTGTAAGAGATTTACTTCCCTCCCATACTTTTCCCAGGACACCTGCCTGGAGATTCTTTCCCCCCATGGCGTCTAGACAGACATAGATCGGACCTCCAAAACATCCCTCCTTCCCTTCTCCTAGAGAAGTCCTTAGCCAGAATATCCAACAAACTGCCAACCCTGCCCAAGGGGTCCTCTCCTGCCAAGATGGCATCATCTTGCTCAGAAATCTGGATGGTGAGTGGGAGGAACATTCTTATCGAGGACAAGGCACTGGTTTACAAAACATTTTCAGAAAAAAATTTAAAAGAAACAAATGTGTTTACAGATGACACTTAGCTCTTTTAAGTTGTGAAACAGAGAAACACGAGGGTTAACATGCAAGATGATTTGGGTGTCCTGTGAAAGGGCAGAAAGCTGTCAGAGTCCCTTTTCTAGAAGAGTTTAATAAATATTTGTTGATATTAATATTTTAGGTACACTCAAATTGAATTCGAGTGGTTAAGTAAATACTCTTAGGTGAAACTGACCTAAATTATGAGAATAGGAATGATGAGCTATGGAACTCTTAGCTGTCACTCAAGAATGGGACCTGCAGCAACTGGTGACTTAGTCATTCTTCAAGGTGATAAACTTGAGACACCACATGGTTAACAGGTGGCAATGTCACTCTGCCTTGGGCTCAGCCATTACAGCACATGTGTGAAACTCCACTGGTTCAGGCATGGAAAAAGAATTTCAGAAAAACCTTGAGAGGCATATGAAAACTAAGAGGATATTGAGCAGGACTCCACACTTGAACAAAAGAAGCTCTCTCTTAAGTTTACTAAGAAATAGTCAAATACACCAAACTACAGATAAAATGTACCAACAGAGAATGTTCAAATGCAATTAGAGGAGAGCCGGATTTGGGGGAACACAGGGAGCGGGGTAGGGTGGTGGGAGCAGGACGAAAGTAGAAAAACTTGCCAGGCAACTTGGAGTAGATTTTGAGGAAGAATGGTTAATTTTACAGATGTATTCATAGTCTAGAAGGAGAACACAGCGCCCAGGGCATGCAGTAAGTTCGGAAAGATGAGCCCTGGTTGTACGGGGTCCAACAAGGAAAGGAGTGCTTTGGAGTCCCACTTGGCCTTACTTCTCTTAGGGAGACCCGTGGGACCTACTCATAGAGCACACACACACATCCATTGCCATTGAGTAGATTCCTACTCACAGAGACCCAGAGTGGAACTGCCCCATGGGTTTCCAAGGCTGTAATCTTTATGGAAGCAGACTGCCACATCTTTCTCCCATGGAGCCGCTGGTAGGTTCTGACAGCTGACCAAGCACCAAGGCTCCTTTACGCATGGGGCAAGGGTGACTATTCAAATATGTACTGAGAAAATACTGGGTGCTAGGTGCTGCACCTAGATGCCGGGGAATAAGAGTCATGATTCCTGTCTTCACTGAGTCTAGTTTGGGGATAAATCTCATACCCAGAGAGAATGGAAGGATGGAAGGAGGCTCCATGGGAGCCCAGAGGAGATGGGGAGCACTGCCACCTGGGGGAGGGTAGAAGAAGAATGTTCAGGACTTCAACTCTTCCTCATGACACTCTTCCCACCTCACAAGCAATTAGTTGATAAGTCCTGTGGATTTTACCTCTGCTGCATCTCTCACCTGCCAAAATTCCCTGTTCCAAATGCTACACCTTGGTTCCAGGCCCATATTGTCTTCCATCTGGATAACTGCAGGTGAGAGACTTTCCAACAGCCTCCCTGCCTTCAGCTACGGCCTCTCCAACCTGTTCTTTATGCTGATGTCAGGATGTGTGTTGATGGATGATGCTATCACTCAATCTGGGCTGGGAGGACCAGAGCTGCAGCATAGAAGGCAATGCGTGCATTCTCATGGCAGGTTCATACTCAATCTTCTGGCTAACTGCTGATCTACCAGGGCATGTAGAGTGAGCCCCAAATCAAGAATGACTGCTTAAGTATGGGAAAAGAGGGGATTTTATATTAAGTGATAAATTGAACAAGGGGTACAGGGGAAGTAAAAACTGTTGAACTCTTTGCAATTTAGGAATAAGTCGGCTCAAAAAGTTATTTTCCTAAGCCTATTGTTTGGAACTCAAAGCAAGTTTTCCCACAAAGACAATTCTATACTATTTTATTTATGAAATGAGTTAAAAGAATTCGTGTAATGTAGCCTTGGAGCTCTGGTGGCACGGTGGTTAAGAACTTGGCTGCTAACCAAAAGGTCAGCAGTTTGAATCCACCAGCCACTCCTTAGAAACCCTATGGTGGACTTTTAGTCTGTCCTATAGGGTCGTTATGAGTTAGAATTGACTCAGCGGCAATGGGTTTGGTTTTTTGATTTTTAATGTAGCCTAGAACCTTAATTAATCATTAAACTTGTTTTCAATAGGAAAAGAGTTTAAATTTTGGAACCTGGAACCCTCTGGCCCCTCCAAACCCTTCATAGAAAGAGGAGTGTATCTGATAAAGGGTAAGCTAGAGAGTAAATATAGCTCCATATTCAGAATCCACGGCTGCCCTAGGACAAGGGGATTGATTTTCTCAAGCTACGACTGGAGTTTACCACTGAGAATGTGGAAGAATGTAGTATTCAGCATGACTCTGTCTGGATCTAAATATAGACTTATATCTTTGGAGTCCCTGGGTGGCACAAAAAGTTACCGCATTTGGCTACTAACCAAAAGGTTTGAGTTTACCCAGAGGTGCCTTGGAAGAAAGGCCTGGTGATCTACTTCCAAAAAATCAGTTGTTGAAAACCCTACGGAGCACAGTTCTACTCTGGCACACATGGGGCTGTCATGAGTCAGAGTCAACCTGATGGCAACTGGTGGTTATCTACAGCTTTACAAGTTGGGTGTTCTTAAATTGGGACTGCTTGTTCCACTCCCCTGATTTCATGGTTCAAAAGCAAATCTCATTTCTTCCCCCGTGTATTAGCATTTCAGTGGCTTAAATCCAGTTTACCTAGGAACCTTAGAATGATTACACCTCTTTGGTATAGTAATTTAAAGGCTTTTGCACATTTTGAAATCTTACTATTTTTGTTTTGATTTCACAACTTCTCCTCCCTCTCGTAAAGTACTTACATAGGTGACATATACATTTATAATTTTTAAAAGTAATTTTTATTGTGGTTTAAGTGAAAGTTTACAATCAAGTCAGTCTCTCACACAAAAACCCATATACACCTTGCTACACACTCCCAATTACTCTCCCCCTAATGAGACAGCCTGCTCTCTCCCTCTGCTCTCTCTTTTCGTGTCCATTTTGCCAGCTTCTAACCCCCTCCACCCTCTCATCTCCCCTCCAGGCAGAATATGCCAACATAGTCTCAAGTGTCCACCTGATCCAAGAAGCTCACTCCTCACCAGCATCCCTCTCCAACCCATTGTCCAGTCCAATCCATGTCTGAAGAGTTGGCTTCGGGAATGGTTCCTGTCCTGGGCCAACAGAAGGTCTGGGGCCATGACCACCAGGGTCCTTCTAGTCTCAGTCAGACCATTGAGTCTGGTCTTATGAGAATTTGGGGTCTGCATCCCACTGCTCTCCTGCTCCCTCAGGGGTTCTCTGTTGTGTTCCCTGTCAGGGCAGTCATCGGTTGTAGCCAGGCACCGTCTAGTTCTTCTGGTCTCAGGATGATGTAGTTGCTGGTTCACGTGGCCCTTTCTGTCTCTTGGGCTTGTAATCGCCTTGTGTCCTTGGTGTTCTTCATTCTTCTTTGATCCAGGTGGGTTGAGACCAATTGATAAATCTTAGATGGCTGCTTGCTAGCATTTAAGACCCCAGACGCCACTCTTCAAAGTGGGCTGCGGAATGTTTTCTTAATAAGTTTTATTATGCCAATTGACTTAGATGTCCCCTGAAACCATGGTCCCCAGACCCCTGCCCCTGCTATGCTGGCCTTCGAAGCATTCAGTTTATTCAGGAAATTTCTTTGCTTTTGGTTTAGTCCAATTGTGCTGACCTCTATATTTATAATTTTTGAGATGAATCAAAATTAAACCTGTTTTGAGTATTTGGGTACTATTTTGCAATAGCTCTTGAAGTAATAAGGCATCGAAAAATCAAGTTTGAAAATTTTGGTACTGGATTGATGAGTGAAATAGATTACACTCATTAATCCGACTTTTAGATATCCTGTTTTAAAGAAAGTTAAAATCATTCTGCCAGCAATATTTAAATCCAGATTTCTTTCTATAAACCAAGTTACCAAATTCACTTCAACATGACATGCCTGAAGTGACTCTACTAATTTCCTTTCCCAGAGTAATTCAAGTTCTTTACTTTTCATTGTATTTAATACTTGTCAGGGCTCGTGGGAGAAGAAAGAAAAGATTTTTAATTGTTCAGTTAAAGTTCATTCCAGTCCTCCATCCCATGACCTTACCGTTCCCCAGAGATGCTTTTCCTGGCTCGAGGAAGGAGTGTTCCTTTTTCTTTCTGTGGCTAACACTGCCGACATTTTTGAATTTCATGGTCTTTTAATTTCTCAGGAACGCTCTATAGGTATGCCCTTTCTCCCTGCATGTACAACCTCTCTCTTTCTACTGGAATTTTCCTCTTCTGAGTAAAATATACTTAAGTTTATCCCATCTTAAACACAACACTTCTTTCTATTCTAATACTTTACCCCTTTCTCTTTTACCTTGACTTCACAGCCAAGCCTCTTCTACTTTTTAATTTTTTAAATAATTTATTTTATTTGTTGTTGTTGTGGAGAATATACACAGCAGAACACACACCAATTCAACAGTTTCTACATGTACAATTCAGTGACATTAATTACGTTCTTCAAGTTGTGCAACCATTCTCACCTTCCTTTTCCGAATTGTTTCTCCCCCATTAACATAAACTTACTGCTTCCCAGGCTTCCTTTCTAACTTTTTGAGTTGCTGTTGTCAGTTACAGCCAAGTTTTGTGAAAGGCCCCCTCCCTGACATTTGTGGGGTACAGGAAAAGTACAAACGGGAGTCTGTACACTGTATGTCTAAACATTAAAAATTTATATATCAAGGTAAATGAGCTGTTAAGTAAAACATATTCTATTCACCCATCTTAATAATTATACCTAGAGGGTCAGGATCACATTTAGAACCCTCAGACTCTTTGGAGTTCTGGGATAGAACATAGTTTTGCAGGTGAAAGTTGGCACTGAGCCTCCTGCTCGTGCCTGCCTTATCTTTTACTTGTGACTCCATCCCTCATCATGGGGGACCTTGAGTGTATGCATGTGGATACCCCAGCCCACACGTGCAAGAGCAGCCCATATCCCTTCCCCATCCCACAAACAGCTGTCGCTTGGCCATCCCTTCAGCTAGGACTGTGCACACCAATGACATTGTAGGCTCAGAGAAGAGGCCCTAGAAGTGAGCTCAGGGACATTTCGGCAGGGAATTTTGGGGTTCTGGGTAATCAGAATATAATCTGAAAGGAGGTGTGGTCTCCAGTTGGGTATACTTCTTTATCCCCTGCCCAAAGAGTGCTCATCCATGGAGGATGTGGCTGGAGGACAGCCAGAGCACAGCCTTCAAAGCAGAGGCCCCTTTCTTGGCCGAAGGTCACTGGTCTCAGTCTTACTCCTAACTCACTTTTCTATGGCCTTACTCAAGCCAGTCTGCTTCTGCCCTTGCCACTCCAAAAAGGGCTGCAAATGTCCTGGTCCAGTGAACACCCACAGCCTGTACCTTCTTGTTTTTTCTCAGCCCTCAGCTCATCTTATCTCTGAATTCTGTATGGGCGACTTAATTAAAACGCATATTACTAATCATCATCTACCTTTTAACGGAAACCCTGGTGGCACAGTGGTTAAGAGCTACAGCTGCTAACTGAAAGGTTGGCAGTTCGAATCCACCAGGCATTCTTTGAAAACTCTATGGGGCAGTTCTACTCTGCCCTATAGGGTCGCTGTGAGTCAGAATCGACTCGATGGCAATGGATTTGGGTTTTTTTTTTTTTCTTATCTTTTAATGGACCCAAAATCTGCATCTTGGCTCAAACCAATTTTCTGGGAGCCAGTCTCACAGGAACTACAACTGAACCCATTAAGTCCCCTTTGCACACCTGCTTCTTTAGTATCCCCTGTCTCAGGTAATAACCACCTCTCAATCAGATGTATGGGCTGAAACTCAGATGTCAATCAAGAGTCCCCCTTCTTCCTCATTCTTCACATCCAGTTACTAACTGCATCTGGTTGATTCTAACTCCTAAATATTTCTAGACTCTTCCTTTCTTTCCATCCCCTGCGCTATGACTTCATTTCAGACCTTTAATAGCGTTTATTTAAAGTAGCCGAATAGGCTCATAAGAATTCACTGTCATACCTCATTTTCCACTCTGCTGAAAAAATGATTTTCCTAAAATGCAGATACGGTCATGTCATTCCCCTGCTTTTAATCCTTCGTTGGACTCTACATGTTGTTCAGAATAAAATTCAGAGTCTCAAACTTGTCTTATCTCGACTGTTTCCCTACACCCATCCTATCCTTGAGCTGAAACCCACTATTTGCACCACGCTTTTGGGAGCATTTCCCCACATGCAGTTCCTTTTTTCCTGAAGGTCCTTCCTTCCCCTGATGTCTGGCTTCCTCCTCCTGATTCCTCCAGACTCAGCACAGGCATTGTCCCTGAAAGGGGAGCCTGACTGCCCAAAGCCCAATTGGGATGTCCCTCATCAGTGTTACACAAAACACCCTGTGTCGTTCATTGTGTGTTTATGTGAATGTCTCCCTCATGGACTGTGAGCTCCACGACGCTGAGGAACTCACCTTTCATTTCTTACCCTCAGCGTTCAGCACTATGCCTGGCAGTCAGCAGATGCTCAGTAAAGTGTAAGAAGTGCTGGACAAGGCGTGCGTGTTGGCGGGGTGGGGGTGGAGATTAGGTCAAGTCTCCAGCTCAATGTGTAGAGGGGAATTAGACTAGTTCAGAACTGGCTCCAATGCAGGTGGAGAGCAGTTGGTGAGGAGAGGACGAGCAATATGTGAACTAACCCAGCCAATACCTCCAGGTGGGTGTTACTAATCTTTTGGGGGCCATTAAATCAGATAAAATTACCCTCTGCAAAAAATGTACATATACTTTTTTTTAATTTTAGGGTATTCACAGATTCTTCTGCAGCCATCCTAAGCAGTACAGGCCTTAGACGTGGGCAAGAATGACCTCTGCTTTAGAGGGATCTTCTCCGATCCCCCTCCAGCTGTGCCCTCTCCATGGGGTGAAAAGACTGTGAGGCCAAGGGCCCATCTGAAGCCCACTCCCATTTCTAGAAACAGTTTAAAAACTATGGTGGAGGAGCATTTGAGATGAGCTTGAACAAATTTTGGAAGTTGTACAAATGGGGGAGGAGGGAAACTGGTTTAGGACTGGTCAGCAAAGGCACGGAAATAGAAAAGCTGACTGAGGCGAGGGGCACATTTGGAAAGGTAGAGTGGAGGCTTTATTATTGAAGGTTCTGACTCTAAATTTTAAACTAATCTGGGGGACAATGGGAAGTCGTTAACTTTTTTTGAGTAGGGAATGATATAATTGGAGTGTGCGTTGAGAGGATTTGAGAGGATTAATTTGGCAGATTACAGAGTGGGCCCAAGGGGGAAGAGAAAGGAAGTCGGGGAGACAGGGAGCTGTTGCAGTAGTTGAGGGAAGAACTAAAAAAGAAGAAACTGGACAAAGTGGGTGGGATGGCAAAGGACGAAATTAATATAAAAGACATGGCTTAGATTCCACATGGTGGAATAAGAGATTAAAACAAAAGTCATGGCTTAGACTTCACGTTGCTCAGCAAGAATTTGAGGAGAAGGCAATAAACATTATTCTGATGGTACAAGACTGGTTGTTGGGAGACTGGCCATGCTGTTAAAGAAATAGGGAAGGTAGAGAAAGGATTATTTGAGGACAAAGATGTTAAGCTCAGATCTGGATGTATGAACTCTAAGGAGCTAACTGGGCATTTAGGTAGCTCTCTCCTTCAAGTCTAAAAAAGTTATAAGATAATTATAAAAGGTTCTGTTTCAGAGTTGTCCTAGAGGTCCCTGTAGCACCCAAAAATATAAGCCCCTGTTGTTTTTGCTAGCTGCCATTGAGTCGACTTTGACTTATGGTGACCTCTTGTACAACAGAAAGAAATGTTGCCTGGTCTTGCATCAGCTTCATGATCTCCAGTGTCTTAGTCATCTAGTGATGCTATAACAGAAATACCACAAATGGATGGCTTTAACAAAGAGAAATTTATTTTCTTACAGTCTGGTAGGCTAGAATGCCCAAATTCAGGGCATCAGCTCCAGGGGAAGGCTTTCTTTCTCTGTGGGCTCTGGGGGAAGGTCCTTCTCAACAATCTTCCCTGGCTAAGTTGCTTCTGAGAACAGAGACCCCAGGTGCAAAGGATGTGATATGCTTCCGGTGCTTCTTTCTTGGTGATATGAGATCTCCTATCTCTCTGCTCACTTCTCTCTTTTAGATCCCAAAAGAAACTGGCTCAAGACACAATCCAATCTTGTAGATTGAGTCCTGCTTCATTAACATAACTGCCACCTATCCCCCCTCATTAACATCATAGAGGTCAGATTTACAACACTTAAGAAAACCACATCAGATGACAAAATGGTGGGCCATCACGCAATACTGTGAATCGTGGCCTAGCCAAATTGATACACATATTTTTTGGGGACACAACTCAATCCGTGACAGCCAGCATGTTCGAGTCCATTGTTGCAGCTACTGTGCCAGTCCATCTCACCAACCATCTCCCATACCCTTGCTGGCCCCCTACTTCACCAAACATGATATCCCCCTCCACCGATCGATCCCTCATGATGATGTTCCCAAAGCAAACGAGTTGAACAAGGTACTGTTGTGATCCAGAAGATTTTCACTGTAGATTGCCAGGACTTTCCTCGTAGTCTGTCTTAGTCTGGAAGCTCCATTGAAACCTGTCGACCATGGATGGACTCCTAGCATTGAAGCAACACGCAAGCCACCAGTACAACTAAGACAGTGGTGGATAAGCCCCTAGGAGGCTGCATGTTTCCCACGTTTAAAAGCAAGTTAAGTTTTTCCAGGCACATCCATCGTGCTGGGTCAACTCATTTGGGACTGACTCTTTATTATATTTGTTTGAATTCAGCTGACTTCTTGTTTTTAATTGTTTTATTGCCAATTTTAGCTTCCTCAAATTAGATCATATTTTTCTCTTTATGTTAGTTCCAACCCTGATTCTGTGGCCCCATAGGGAACAAGGCAGTTGGGGTGGGGTGGCCAAGTAGGGGTAATAGGAGGACAGGGCATGGATCTAGGCCACATTTGGGAGCTTTAATTTGGTATCCCAAGAAACTTCTCATTTAAAATCTCTGATTTACTTAAACTTGTTTTTCAAAAATCTTTGCCTTTTACTAAATTTTCCTTTTGAACATTTTTAACATCTGTTTTTGTTTTCAAATGGTTGTCTTTCTTTCTTGAAGATATCTTTTACTTTTGCCTAAACTTTCCTACCCCTAAAATAGAGACTTCTTTGGGACAAAATATTTTCATACCAAGCCTTTGAACACCAGTCTCACAAACGAGAGATCTGGAATGATGTTGGCTGTAGGTAACAGGACCTGGCAGGGACATTAGTCAGAAATGTGATGCTATTACGGAAAAGCTCAAGTGATACTGGGGTATATGAAGAAACATGAAGATGAGAGGCAATAACTCCTCTCTATTCTAAATTAGTCAGACTGTAGCCTGAATTAGAGCACTATGCTCAGTGTTGGTCACCACTGTTCAAAAGGGATGTGAAGAAATTGATGACCGTAGAAGCACACAACAGAGATGATTAAAGGGTTGGGAAATAGGCCCCAGGATGAAAGGTGAAAAGGTGTGTTGTTGTCTCCAGAAGGGAAGACTAAGGTGGGACATGATCCTCACAGGTTTTTATAAGGGGATGATTAACAGAAAGATAGAATACCAGAATACACGATGGAAGAAGATTGGGAACAAACGTAACAGAAGAGCAAATGATCTATCTTAGATAATTTAGGCCAGACTACACTTTCCACCATTTTTTATGTCCATGGTTGTTGTGGTGTGCTGTTGAGTTGATTCTGACTCACAGCGACCCCAGGTGACACAGTAGAACCACCCCAAGCGTTTTCTAGGTTGTAGTCTTTATGGGAACAGAACACCAGGTTTTTCTCCTGTGGAGTGGCCGAGTGGGTTTGAACCACCAATCTTTCAGTTAGTAGCTGAGTGCTTAACTGCACCAGTAGGGATCCTTTATGCCCATGGTGGTTGTTGTTAGGTGCCATCAAGCTGATTTCGACTCACAGTGACCCCAGGTGACAAAGTAGAACTGTCCCATAGGGTTTTCTGGGCTGCAATCTTTACAGGAACAGATCACAAGGTGTTTGTTCAGTGCGGCCAGTGGGTGGGCTTGAACCACAAACTTTTCAGCTAGCAGTTGAGCTCGTAACCATTTGCCCCACCAGGGCTCCTTATGCCCACGGTAGACATTGCTGTTTGATCACAGCACTCTTTCTTGGGAAGCTGGGGCCAAGCCTTAAAATCTTTGATACAGAGCTCCAGGCAGCCAGTACCAGTTCTCTGAAATTTTTAACTAATGGAGAAACCCATTTGCCACCCTAGCTTGAGACATTGAAGTTTTTGAGGGCTGAAGTTTGATCAGATGATTTTTTTTTTTTAATTATACTTCAGATGACGGTTTACAGAACAAACTAGTTTCTCATTAAACAGTTAGTACACATATTGTTTTGTGACATTGGTTACCAACCTCACGACATATCAACATTCTCTCCTTCTCGACCTTGGGTTCCCTATTACCAGCTTTCCTGTCCCCTCCTGCCTTCTAGTCCTTGCCCCTGGGCTGGTGTGCCCTTTTAGTCTTGTTTTGTTTTATGGGCCTGTCTAATCTTTGGCTAAATGATGAACCTCAGGAGTGACTTCATTACTGAGTTAAAAGGGTGTCTGGGGGCCATATTCTTGGGGTTTCTCCTGTCTCTGTCTGGCCAGTAAGTCTGGCCTTTTTTTGCGAGTTAGAATTTTATTCTACATTTTTTTCCAGCTCTGTCCAGGACCCTCTATTGTGATCCCTGTCACAGCAGTCAGTGGTGGTAGCCGGGCACCATCCAGTTGTACTGGACTCAGCCTGGTAGAGGCTGTGCTAGCTGTGGTCCATTAGACCTTTGGACTAATCTTTCCCTTGTGTCTTTGGTTTTCTTCATTCTCCCTTGCTCCTGAAGGGGTGAGACCAATGGAGTATGTTAGATGGCTGCTCACGGGCTTTTAAGGCCCCAGATGCTACTCACTAAAGTGGAATGTAGAACATTTTCTTTATAAACTCTGTTATGTCAATTGCGCCAGATGTTCCCTGAGACCATGGTCCCCACCGCCCTCAGCCCAGCAATGTGGTCCCTCAGGGAGTTTGGATGTGTCTATGGAGCTTCCATGACCTTGCCTTGATCAAGTTGTGCTGGCTTCCCCAGTATTGTGTATTATCTTACACTTCACCAAAGTTACCACTTACCTATTGTCTATTTAGTGATTTGACCAAATGATTTCTTAAAGCTCTTCCCAGCATGGTTTTTCTTCTAAATTGTTTGGTTAAGTGAGTTTCATGAGGAACAGACTTTATAGATGATAGTGGATACAAGTCCTTTGAGTAAACTAGGACATCTTTGGGAAGCTTTTAGTGGAATAATTGGAAGTTTAGTTGTCCTCTCAAACAACTCTTCACAGACAGCCTAAAAGCCTCACAATGCTAACAAGGTTGAACAAAAAGAAACATTTGGGTACAGCAAGACATAAGGAAAGAGTTTCTACCAGGATTGCCTCTTTAGAGTGTACTACTTGGCTTAACCAGTTGCCATGGAGTCAATTCCAATTCCCACTCATGGTGACCCCATGTGTGTCTCAGGAGAGGAAAACTGGGCTCTAAGCTGACCCCAAATGCTGAATGGCTGAGGAAGCATCATGATGTCGTAATGAAGCTAACAGAAATCTCTACTTTTTCTGTAGCTCTGTATGCATTGCTATGAGAAAACCTGATGAACAGTGGTTTTTCCGACACCTAGTTCTGGGAGGTAAATGGTGATAAATGGCAGATCAGGAAGTTGAAGGCAGAAATCAATATTTGCTGTTATATGTAATAAATTACGAAAAGTCTTGGACAAGAGGGACAGACGTTGTTTTTCAAATCGCACTGCTTGAATTTTAGTTGTTTATAAATCCCCTTCCTCCCTGTGGGCCTTAGTTTCTGTGTCTACTATACATACCGTAAGTACATGGGAATATCTATCAGGCCAATTAAAAACCTGGAAAGTAATTCAAATTGTTAATACCTGAATTTTCTTGTCTACCACCTACTTTCTCTAACGTTTCCAGTGAAAACTAGCATAATTTGTTTTGTTGAAGGAGGGCCATTAGTCACAAAGTGGATGAAAAGAAGAAAATAAAATAGACTAATTGTGCTCTAAAAAAAAAAAACCTTAAAGCATTCTCTAACGCTACATTTCAAGGGCAGCGTCACTCTCAGTGCTATTGGGCTCACAAACATACAATTCCAGAGCCACTAAACTTGAAACACAAAAATAAGAGGGTTTGAAAAAAAGTCCATTTCTTCCAATGAAGTCAGTAACAACTTTCACCATTTTTTTAGACAAATTCAGCATGTTCTGCCAAGTAAGATACTTACATACACTAGAAATTTTACCCCTGAAAATAATAAACAAAATGAAACCGTCTTCAAAGATTTTTCTTGCAGTCGTTGACCTTTAGTCTTTATTGATTTTCCTATCTTTTTATTATTTATATTCCTTTTTTACATGGAGTAGTTTCTTGAAATTTGAGCTAATACAGCTGTTAGGAAATTCTGCTTTATAGTTGGCTGGTGGTGCAGTGGTTAAAAACTCAGCTGGTAACCAAAACGCCAGCTGGTGGAACCCACCAGCCACTCTTTGGAACCCCTATGGAGCAGTTCCACTCTGTCCTGCAGAGTTGCTATGAATCCGAATAGGGGCCACAGCAATAGTGGATTTAGTTGCTGATTAGGCTCATAATCAGAAGAAATGCCCTAGATCTAATTGGTCAAGACTTCTTGTGGCCGGTGCTTCCATTGTTGCTTTCCTGAGACAGCCATGTGGTCCCTTCTAGGACAAACTCACATGAGGTCTCAGACTCAAGGTTGCAGAGGGAAGGTACCCACCACAGGGCCCCAGCCACTCAGCGCCACTGCAGTTACAGAGGGAGGGGCTGGCTCTTCTTGCTCCCCTACCCCCCCTGCCTCCAGACTGCCTCCGGGCTGTTGCTGGGCTCACCTGACCAACCCATACCCAACCTGTGAGAGAGCTCAGGAGGAGCGATGGCTTCCTGCCAGACTTAAGAATGTACGTTTTGAAAGAAAGTGGGAAAAAGCAACCAGGAGAGCCCTATAGACCTCAGGGCTTTAATGGTTTGAAGGCTGTGACCCAAGTCCAGATTGCAGACTACTTAGCCATGATCTGATTAGCACTAAGTGAATCTCCGTTAAGGTTCTGGTGGTGAAAAAGGCTTGCCCTCAACTATCCTAAAGGCTGAGAGTTTGAACCCACCCAGTGGTGCTGTGGAAGAAAGGCTTGGTGACCTGCTTGGTAAAGGTTTTTTTAAAAAGTTGCTGCAGCGGTGATTCCAACTCACGGCAACCACCTGTGTTACAGAGTAGAACTGCTCCATAAGGTTTTCTCAGCTGTAATCTTTCTGGAAGCAGATCTCCAGGACTTTCTTCCGTGGCACCATTGGGTGGGTTCAAGCCACCCACCTCTTGGTTAGCAGCTGAGTGCAAACAATTTGTGCCCCCCAGGGGCCTTGTCTGTAAAGATCACAGCCAAGGTAACCCTAGGGAGGAGTTCTACTCCACAACACATAGGGTCGCCGTGAGTTGGAACCCACTGAATAGGCAAAGGTTTTTTTTTTTTTTTTTTTTTTTTACCACCACCGACTATAAGTACCTTAAGGATTTTTGTTTTCAGACTTTTTCTCGATTGTGTTTCCAGAGCCCAACACATTGCCTGACCCACAGTAGACATTTGGTTTCACTTAACAAATTAAATGAATGGAAGAATTAAAAAAATCTTTGCTTAGAATGAAGTACAACCAGGCTTACATTGAAATATCGAGAGGCAGGGCGTACCTGCGGCAGGATTTCTTGACAGGGAATATTGTCGAAGTCTGCTGTGGATTATTGAGGAAGCTTCATGTAATGCAAGGAAATGCAAGATCACGGTAGAATTTCAACCATTCTTGAAAGATTTCAGTGCGCGGCCTGGAGGAGGGCATGGAGTGGCTACTCCCTCTACATTGACGGCTCTGATTCTCAGAAGGTCCCCCTTGCCCAGCCGTCCATTTTCTAGGACAATTCCAATTTCCTCACAGTCACTGCAGTACAGGAGCCAGTGGTCCCGGAGCGGTTTTGATAATATGGCCCTTTTTTGGAGCCCTGGTGGTGCAGTGGTTGAGAACTAAGGCTACTAATTCTTCAGACAGGGATTGGACAGGACAATGGGTTGGAGAGGGATGCTGGTGAGGAGTGAGCTTCTTGATTCAGGTGGACACTTGAGGCTATGTTGGCATCTCCTCTCTGGAGGGGAGATGAGAGGGTAGAGTGGGTTAGAAGGTAGCCAAATGGACATGTAAAGAGAGTGGAGGGAGGGAGCGGGCTGTCTCATTAGGGTGAGAGCAATTGGGAGTATGTAGCAAGGTTTATATAAGTTTTTGTGTGAGAGACTGACTTGATTTGTGAACTTTCACTTAAAGCAAAAAAAAAAAAAAAAAAAAGAACTAAGGCTACAAACCAAAAGGTCAGCAGTTTGAATCCAGGAGCTGCTTCTTGAAAACCCTGTGGGGCAGTTCTATTCTGTCCTATAGGGTCGCTATGAGTCAGAATAGTCTGGATGGCAAAGGGTTTGTGTGTGTGTGTGTGTTTTTTTGGTTGGCCCTTTTTCAGAGCAAAGATGATACTTTCTCAAATGCATTCATGACGCCTCCTGCGGGTGCGTCTGGAGAGCTAAAATGCGAGGCAATTACCCCTCTGCTAAAAAGTATAGTGCATCATTAATTCCTCGTGGTAGTAAGTGTTGAGAAACAGGAGTCAGAAGCTTCTCTCTCCCACCCCCACTTTTTTTTTTCACATTGGCATCTGTTGACCTATATTGTGCATTCTGTGTAAATTCCATATGCCAGAGAAATCAAGAGTAAAAAGGTCAAGTGAAAGCAGACAATGGGCTGGAGAGAACGTGGAGTAAGAAGACAGTTTATCAAGATATAAGCAATGGTTTCTGATTTTTTTTTCAAGCAGAAGATAAATAAGCACAGAGGATGGTAACACATTGCATGTTTTGCAGTAGGAAAAAAAAGGATACATTTCCCTCTTTTAGATATCTCTTTGTCCCTTCTGTCTTGGGGCTACCTGGGAGGAAGTGAAGATGCCAAGCGCTGACTGATGGGCCCTTCAGGGCTACTGGACCAAGGGCCAGCCCTTAAGGAGTGTTGCTTGTCCACTCAGTTAACAAATCAGGCTAATCTCCTCGTTCTAATGAGTGTCTGGTTCCTAGTCTGTTATTTCACACTTTGACACTAGATGTCAGGGAAAGACTTAATGTTCTCATTTGCAGGTCTCCCACCACTTGAACAGAAAGGAAGGCTGCCTGCAGAGAGAAATCAGGTATTGAAAATTGGCACATTTCCCACTGTGAGCCACTGAGGACACCAGTGCTTATGCCAAAGCATCACTGCCCTGCTCACGCCCTATTAGACACACTCTCGATGCTGTTAAATCCCATTTACAGAATGGGTTAGATCAAGGTCACTTCATAAAAATAGGTTTTTTTGGGGGGGGGGGATGAAAATCACCAATTTACTCTTTCAACTTTATAATAAAAGATATTCAATTTTACTTTAAAAAAAAAGGAGAGTAGACATAACATGATCATGTTCTTATAATCCTTTTTATTAGTGAATTAGGAAATAGCCAAACCAATTGAAAATCACATGAAAGCCTCATCAGATCCTTCCAAAATTCTATAGTCAGTTCTTTCATTTTGCAAAAATGCCATTTTGTTTTAAATGATAGTCAGCAAAAATGTGGTTTTACTGCAGAGTGAGTAAATCTTGACCTGCCATAGTTATATTGCCAGATTCCTGAGGCTCTCAGCCCCGTAGCTGGCTTTCTGATGCAATAGAAAACCCGTGCTTTTTCGTTACTATGGATGACACATTCAAAGATTTTTCTTTTTTTGCCCAGAAATAAGGCAATATGAGCAAGCTGGACGCAGGCAGGCCGGTGGTGAAGGACAAAGCCAGAAAAGGATACATGATTTTGCTCATCAGGCACATTTCCTTCTCCTTTTCCAAAGGTCATCGCCATTGTGCTCTCAATCATCCTTTGGAAATAACTAGTTGTCTACCCGCCCAAGGTTAAAAATAGCTCTCCTCTTGGTGGGAGGAGCCCCAGTGGGAGGAGGGTCGCCAGGCATGGTGAAGCAGCCCCGCCTGCGGAAAGAAGTTCCAGGAGTCCTCTTGGTGATTCTGGAAGTCATTACATCACCATCAAAAATAGCATTTTTCATACCACATGGGTGTGTCCTTCATGTACTTGTGAGCTAGGTGTTGTGCAACACATAAGAGACACACAAAGGAAAAGGCAGGCTTCTCTGAGAGAAGACTAATGTCCATTGTAGGCATTTGCAGTGATTCCAATCTAGACGACCTCATCCTCATCCTCTTTCAGATAAAAATCGATGCGGACAAACAATAAAGGCAGTTTCCCAGCATAACTCAGATTAGAAGATTACTCAGATAGGAATAAAATTCTAGAGGAATTTCAAGTACTATTGATTGATTGATTAAAAAAAACCCACTCATACTGCACACGTACAATGTGCCAGGCACCGCTTTAAGCATTTTGCAACTATTGATTCACTTCATCCTTAAAACAACCCTATTAAGCACATACCAGTATTAGTTTCATTTTACAGATAAGTAAATTGAGGCATAAAGAAGTTAGGTAGCTTGCCCGAGGATTCCGTTTGGGCTAGAATGGCAGGGAGCTATTTCACTTCTCTTTTTTCCTGCCAAACCTGAATTCCCACCTGACACCTATGCTCTTTCTCGTCCATCCAGAAAGAGCACTATGTAGCTCAAAAACTTGCGATTTTGGAGACAGTCAGAACTGTGTTTCACTCTGAGCTTTGCCACTTAACAGCTGTGAGGTTGTGACAACTTTTACTTAACTTCTCCAAGCCTAGCCTTTCTTACAGGGAACAATGGTAATTGATTTGTATAGCTGCTGAGAGAATGGAAGGAGACATCATAACATGTTATATATATTTGATAAATGTTCCTGCTTCCTATGGATGCCAGCCTCTAAGATCTGTTGTTATTGTTGTTCATTGTGCTTAAATTGGCCCTACTCATGGTCACCTGTGCCCTCTTCATGATCCTTGGTTATGTTTGAGTTCATTATTGTGGCTCTTGTGTAGTGCCTACCAACCTAGGGGCTCATCTTCCAGTATTATTGGACAATATCCTACTGTGATCCGTAAGGTTTTCATTGACTAATTTTCAGAAGATTGCCAGCTCTGCTGACACCTGTCCACTAAGGGTGGCCCTGCTGATATTTGAAATACTGGTAGCATAGCTTCCAGCATCATAGCAACATGCAAGCCATCACAGTGCACAAACTGACAGTGTGCGGTAGCCTCTAAGATGTCCCCAATGATTCTCATCTCTTCGTAACCACACCCTTTTGCAGTTTCCTCCCACTTTGAATAGGGCTGACCTATGTAATCAATAGGTCAATGTAACCAGTTGCAGAAATGCTAGACTATGATTTCTGAGGTTAAGTTATAAAAGGCATAGCAACTTCTGTCTTAATCTTCCATTGATCTCCCACCCTGGGGAAGGGCAGCTGCCACGTCATGAATATCCTCAGGCTGCCTAATAGAGAGCTCCCCATGGTAAGTAGCTGAAGCTCCTGCTAACAGCCAATATCACCTTGCCAGCCATGTGAGAGAGCCATTTTAGAAGCGGATCCTCCAGCCCCAGTCAAGCCTTCAAATGCCGGCGGTCCTGGCTAAGAACTATTTTTTTTGTGTGTGTGTGTCAGGTGAAAGTTTATAGAGTAAATTAATTTCTCATTACACAATCAATACAACAATTGTTATATGACATGGTTTGCCAACCCTGTGATGTGTCAACTCTCTGCCCTTCTCCACCCTGAGCTCCCCGTTTCCATCTGTTCAGTTTTCCTGTCCCTTCCTGGCTTCTCGTCTTTGCTCTGGGGCTGGTGTGCTCATTTAGTTCTATACATGATTGAACTACTAAGCACGTTCCTCACATGTGTTATTGTTTTATAGACCTGTCTAATCTTTGGCTGAAGGGTGAACTTCAGGAGTGATTTTAGTACTGAGTTAAAAGGGTGTCCAGGGGCCATACTCTCAGGGTTTCTCCAGTCTCTGTCAGACCAGTAAGACTGGTCTTTTTTTGTGAATTTGAATTTTGTTCTACATTTTATCCCACTTTATCCAGGACCCTCTATTGTGATCCCTGTCAAAGCAGTCAGGGGTGGTAGTCGGGCACCATCTCCTGGCTAAGATCTTGACTACAACCTCATAAGAGATCCTGAGCCAAACCACCCTGTTAAGCCACTTCCAAATTCCTGACTCACAGAATCTGTGTGAGATCATATGTATTTATTGTTATTCTAAGCCAGTAAGTCTGTGGTAGGTTGTTACAGCTAGAGATAACTAATATACTTTCCCTCACCTATCCTTTCTTCAATAGAACAAACTAGACTCTTCTTGTCTTATGCTTCAGACATGAGTTCAGTGGATGAAGTTTGTCCTGGGAACCAGCCCCTCATAGTCCATTTTATTTCTTTTTTTGTCATCCATCAACTCCCCCTCTCAGCTGCCCGCTAGAATTGTCTTGCCTCCTCATGAGGTCAGCCAGCCTTCACTGAAGTTCAGCTGAACCCTCAGCATTAGCAGATGTGACCTCTAATATGTCTCTTTGCAGGGACATTTGTACTGTGAGAGTGGGTATGGACGATGAGACGCCTTTACATAGCTAGTGATGTCTGTCTCAGAGTGAGTCTCTAACGGTGGAAGACAAGTAGTGGGGGCTGAGAGTTTGGAGAAGACCACTAGTGAATCACGTTTACGAAGACCATCCCTGAAGGTATTAATTCGTAGGAATGTCTCTGTGTGCACAATGTGGAATATAAAAGGGAAGCACATGGGAGTTTGAAAACTTTTAGCACTTTTGGAGCAGGCACTGACTGAGTTGCTAGATGTTTGTCAGCTTGCAGTTTAGGCACAGAGCTTGTGAAGATCTTGGTATTGCCTCACACGTTTGCCTTAAACAGCATTCAACCGCCTGTTCTTCCAGGACATCTGGACATGTTAGACTTGGTGGACCTGAGCTCTTCCAGAGAGCCTGTCAACTGTAGTACACGTGTTTACTGGAAAGAAACTGGGATTTGAAGTCAGATAGACGTGGATGGTACCCTCTTAGACCTTGACTACTGGGGTCCCTGCCCTGAGCCCTGAACTCTAAAGGGCTCTGTTCTAGCAAGGAGTCCAAGGAGCCAAGAGGAGCCAAGTAAAGGGGACAGTATTCCCTGGAGCCCAGACTGCTCATAGACCACATTTGAGTGCTAAGAACCCTAGGATTTCTTGATCAAAGACACCCACATGTTCTGGGGTCCCTTCACTAGGGTGGGCCACCCTGCATCTCTTGTTTGAGGAGAGAGCAAGGGAAGGCTGTTGGGGGAAGGAAAGATGGAGCTTGGACTTGAAGGCGAGGGAGTCCACACACATTCTCCTGTGAAGCCCTTTGTGGAGCAGGATGGAGCAGAGAGTGGGAAGAGAAATGTAGCCTGGGGGCTTCCTTTTAAACTCTTTTTGAGGATCCCTCACCTGTTTCACCTGTTAGGTATAGGCCTGGACTTAGATTTGAATAATTAATTAATAACTTAAAATCTGAATTCTTTGTTCATCACCTACAAGGTCCTTTGTAATCTTTCCCTGCCCGCCTTTCCAGTTCATCTCATACCGATCTTCCCCTATCTCACTGTGTCCCAGCCCACTCAGGACTTTCTGTCCCAGGAGAATGTCAAGGTTTTTCCCTCCTTGGGATTCTTGCACGTACTGTTGTCCCTGCATGGAATTCTCTTGTCCCAGGTATTCACTTGACTGGTTCACCAGCTACTCTGTGGGAGGAAGATGTGGCAGTCTTCGTCTGTAAAGATTAAAAACCCAAAACCTAAATCCATTGCCCAGCAGTGACCCTATATAGGACAGAGTAGAACTGCCTTGTAGGGTTTCCAAGGACCAGCTGGTGAATTCAAACTGCCGACTTTTTGGTTAGCAGCCGAGTTCTTAATCCCTGTGTCACCAGGGCTCCCCATAAAGATTATAGCCTTGGAAATTCTGTGGGGCAGTTCTACTCTGTCCTGCAGCATTGCCTACTTCTTTTCTGGGCTTGATCCTAGTTGTTAATGTAATTGTGCCCCCTGGTGGCCACTTCAGATGTGACACATTGTGGAGAATGAGAGAACACTTAGAGAGACCTGTACATGGATCATTCTCAAATAGCTTCAACAGGAGACAACAGGTCAGAGTCCAGAAACAGTCTGGGTCACAGAAATTATGGTCTCCATATCTAGTCAGTCACATACTCCGCACCCCTCTCTATGGCCTCACTGCCTGGCCTCAGTTCAGACCTCAGCATCTCATCTGGATCACTGCCTCCTCACATTTGAAACATCAGCCTCTAAATGATTTCCCTTCCACACAGTCTCCTCCTTCAAATAGATAGTCATTTTCCTAAAATTCAAGTTTTCATAAGCCACTAGTTTGGTCAAAAACATTCAATGGCTCCCTCTTGTATGAAGAATATAAAGTCTCGGCTCCTCAGTTTAGCATCTCAGACACTTCAAAGCCTGGCTTCAACCTGCCTTTCCAGTTCCGTCTCTTCTGCCCTCCTCCTGCCTCCTCAACCTTTACATGCTTATGTGTCAGGCGCCCTGGCCACTCTTGACCATATGCCTCTGCTTTACCAAAGCCGTGCCTGGCTTCATGCTGTTCTCTCTACCTGGGACGCTCTTCCCCTCTTATGCCTACTGGTTGAACCTCATATACTCAAGACCAGCTCAAAGGCTCTGACTTCCATGAACTTCTCCCCCTCCCCACTCCCCTCTTGAAATCCACTGCTTCCATAGACCATTGTCCATATTTCTACCATGGCAGTTATATTATGTCTTGTAATAGGTTTTATTTTTTTTACAGACTTGTCTATTCCAGGTTTGCAAGTTCCTTTAGGACAGGGATGGTGTTTTATTTACTTTAACACACTGCCATATGCATAAAAAAACAAAAACAACAAACCTTTGCCATCGAGTCCATTCCTACTCATAGCGACCCTATAGGACAGAGTAGAACTGCTCTATAGCATTCCAAGCCTGTGATCTTTATGGAAGCAGATTGCCACGTCTTTCTCCCATGGAGCAGCTGGTGGATTCAAACCTCTGACCTTTTGGTTAGCAGTCAAGCACTTAATCATGGCGTCACCAGAGGTCCTTACCGTGTGCATAGTAGGCCAGTAATACTTATTAAATGTGTAAATGAATATAAAGGCTGGAGTCCATATTTTCTGGAGCCCAGCTAGGCTGGTCTGAGAAGTAAGAGGCCATATATGGTGATACTGGAACAGGATCTTGGAAATGGGAACTGCATTGGGCAATCTGGGATGCACAGCTACTCTAAATTGAAAGTAGAGTCTCCACTGAAATCCCATCGGTCTCAGCTTCCTTAGAGGAATTATGGTCACAATAATTGGTGAATCCTTTTCTTTGTATCGAGAGAACTAAGGTGAGGATCTTAAGGTCATGTCTTATATATTCTGATGTGTTAAGATAAAAGGCAAAAGTAAAACTAGACACTATTTTAAGTTTAATCACATATGTGCGGGAAATTGTATTCCTGCAACACTATTTCTCTTCCAAACCTTAATTGATTCCTATATTTCTTTGGTTTGTATCCTAAGATAGTTATACCTTACCAGTGGTTGAGATTAACAAGACTAATACTATAATAATCTCTCTCCTAATTACTGAGCCAAAGCGCTCGGTGATATCTAATGGACATGACACAGTCCTGGAGATTCATCTTTATCCAAAGCCACTTTCTTGTATCTTTTGTTGATCTTTTGTCTCAGTTTTCTCACCTGAAATTTAGAAGTAACACCCTATTTCCAATATTATTGTCTTAGTCACCTAGTGCTGCTAAAATAGAATTACCACAAGTGGATGGCTTTAACAAAGAGAAATTTATTCTCTCACAGTTTAGGAGGCTAGAAGTCCGAATTCAGGGTGCCAGCTCCCAGGGAAAGCTTTCTTTCTCTGTCAGCTCTGGGCAAAGGTCCTTGTCATCAATCTTCCCCAATCAAGGAGCTTCTCAGTGCAGGAACCCCAGGTCCAAAGGACACCCTATTCTCCTGGCTCTTGTTTCTTGGTGGTATGAAGTCCCCATGTCTCTCTGCTTGCTTCTCTCTTTTACATCTCAAAAGAGATCAACTTAAGACACAACCTAATGTTGTAGTTTGAGTCCTGTCTCATTAACTTAACTGCCTCTAATCCTGCCTCATTAACATTGTAGACGTAGGATTTACTGCACATAGGAAAAGCACATCAGATGACAAAATGGTGGACAATCACACAATACTGGGAATCATGGCCTAGCCTAGTTGACAGGTATTTTGGGGGGGCACCATTCAAACCAGGAAAATTATCAATAACTTACGTGTTCAAACCAAAAAAAAAAAAACAAACCCATTGCCATTGATTGGATTCCAACTCATGGTGACCCCATGTGTTATGGAATAGAATTGCTCCATAGGATTTTCTTGGTGGTAATCTTATGGAAGCAGATCACCAGGCCTTTCTCCTACATACCTCTGAATTAGCAGGTTAGTAGTTTTTTTTTTTTTTTTTTTTTTAGTTGAATGTGAACCGTGTCATCCAGGGATCTTTTCTTAGTTGTTCAGTGAACACTAATTCAGTCGTACTCAAATGGTTGAGTTTTCCAGAAAAATGACAACTGACTTAGAAAAGGTTAAATATGAAGCCACATAGTTGAAACCCATCTTTCCATATCAGAGACCTACACCTGAGACCAACATTATAAGGTACATTGTCTTCTGTTGCTCTTCTTGGCTCATGGAGAGAAAGAAGGTTTGCCTGATTCCATGTTCTTTGATTCCTGGGATACCTAATTTCTACACACTAGAACCCATACTTGTTCAAAGAGGAGCAGTTGGTGGCTAAATTTGGCATAAATACTGTCACATTCCGTACAGAAGGATACATTAGGCTATCTCCCAACAATATAACCTCAATGGGAAATCCAAACTAGCTTAGAGATTGCAAGGGTCTTGTGGTAAATACTGAACCACTAAGCCTGTCTCTATTTCTGGGTGGAGGAATACATTTTTTCATGGGCATACTCTACAAAAAAAAGAAAAAATAAACTTAGATGGGGAACCAACTATACCCCTGACTTGTATCTCATAACCACGTGGTTTAATAAATAAGATGTGCCATAAAGTAAACACTAAGCTCTGTGGCTTGTATCTACATAAGCTAAATACCTGAGTGCTATTTTTAGCATACTTGGAGGCTGGAGGGCTTGGGACAGATTTCTACATTTTCTGGGGTTTCTGAAGAAATCATAGTCCAATCTTGGTTCTCGAGTACTTTGAAGACCCATTAAACAGGTTTCTCTTTGACCGTCCAGGACAACTTTGCATTTGGCACCGATCTGTTGGAGACCTTGAAAGTTATCTTTGGGCAAGGCTCAGAGATTCCTTGATAGCACCAGTGAGAACTTGGCATTCTCAAGTTCCACCATGAGGAGAAAGTGCTCTCTGAGACCCACTAGGGTCAGTTGTTCCACGTCCATGTGAAATTGTAGAAGAATTATTCCAATAGACCCGACTACTACTCAGAAGAGTGATAAATACCTAATATCATGTTCCTGGCAAATATAAGCCTTTCTATATGGCTCTGCAATTTAGACTACCACCCACAAAAGCAAAGCCAACACTTGTATCAATAGCAATGTAGAAGGAGATATTGATATCCTGGTAAATACTTCGTACCTCGCTACATTCTTCTTACAACTGGATCAGGTCTGTGATAAATAGCCAGTCTCATTGCCTATGGTTCCTTTGTTTTATCTGAAAGTCTCTTTCAAGCACTCCATCCACCAGTGCCAGTACCGGTCCTGGAATAATTTGAGTATCCACCCCTTGGCTATATATGAGCCAAGTTCAGTAGCTTGCATGAACTCCTTCAAGTTCAGGGGAAGAGTTGCCCACCAGGGCACTTGCTGCCAGACCTATGGAAACACATTTAATAGATGAGGCTGTGAATGCTGGAGCTGGTGACTTCTGTTCTAAGAGCAAACGGTGTCTTACCATAATATAGATACGGCTGCGGCTAAGTGTATATTCAGCAGTGGGTACCTCCCATCCGTGCACTAAGGAGATAATAGATAATGATATTCCACCAGTTACGTGAAGTGTGAGACGGGTCAAGAAAGTATTTCAGCCTCCAGGCTCTGAGAGGCACCTAACCCATTGCCAATGAGTCAATCCCAACTCATAGCGACCCTATAGAACAGTGTAGAACTGCCCCATAAGGTTTCCAAGGCTGTAAATCTTGAAGAAGACTGCCACTTCTTTCTCCCAGGAGTGGATGGTGGGTTCGCACTGCTGACCTTTGGGTTAGCAGCCAAGCACTTTAACCACTGTACCACCAGGGCTCCCTGAGAGGCATCTAGACTTATGCAATCCTAAGTCCTTGGGTATAAGCTACAAAAATGGACTTCATAATCAGCAAAGAAATTCCCTATTCTAAGTTCACCTTGATGTGAGATTGACCTTGTATAAATGAGTGGCAGAGAGGGAAAGAGGGAAGGAAGGACGAGAAAAGTTCGAATGAGAGAGAGGAATGAAAATGAATAATGGGAGGTAGAGATAAAGGAAAAGCAATATAAAGTGGAGAAAGGATAGAAATGCAGTAATAACTTCTGAGGATAAAAGAAACAGTGGAAAAGAAGGGATGATGAGAGTGAAAAGTGGGAATATGGTGACGGATGGAAGAAAGAAGAAACGAGTAACCGGAAGAAAAGAGGAAAAGAAAAAGGGAAATACTGCAAAGGAGTAGGTAGGAAACATCTGGAATTTAAATGAATTATTTTACCTCCCAAGTTTTTAACTTACAATGTATTCTGCCCATGACACCCTAATTCCCAATTAAGATATGCTAATAAGGCTGACCATAGACCATAGACTCCCCAAGCCTGATAAGCAGCTTATTTTCTTTTGGGGTTGGGGGGAGGAGTTATCTTGCCTTTCCACGCCTAAGTTTCTCATTCACATTCCTCCTGCAATGACACAAAATGACCACATATTGTTCTAACTAATATTTGTTTTAGTCTAATACACTTTCATCTCTGCTGAATTGACTGCCAACAGCTCACTATAAATGCCCTTTTTCTCCTGCTTTCAGTTACCTTGATCAAAAGTAATATTCACATGAATCTTTTTACTAATGGATGATTTCATTCTGGTCTATCTGTGGCTAAATATAATTATTTTCCAGTACGTAAAGCATCTTACCTGTTGCCGTGGAGTGGATTTCGACTCATAGCGGTGCTACAGGACAGAGTAGATCTGTTCCATAGAGTTTCCAAGGCTGTACTATTTACAGAAGCAGACTGCCACTGCCGAACTTTAGATTAGCAGCTGTGCGCTCAGCCACTGCACCGTCAGGGGTCCTTAAAGCATCTTACCCAAAACCTATTGCCATCCATTGATTTCAACTCATAGCAACCCTGTAAGGACAGAATAGAACTGCCTCATAGGGTTTCCAAGACTGTAAATCCTTACGGAAGCAGGCTGCCATATCTCTCTCCCTTGGAGAGGCTGGTGGGTTTGAAACACCAACCTTTTGGTTAGCAGTTGAGCACTTCAACCACTGTGTCACCAGGGCTCCTTTAAAGCATCTTAGGAAGCTGCAAATATGCCTCAGAGGTAACGCCAAGAGAAAAGGGAAAGCTTCTGCCACAGAGTCAGCTTGCTGACCTGCACATAATAGGCAATGAATAGGAGCTGGGTCGTGGTGATTGAGTGAAAATCTGGACAGCCCTTCAAGGGATGTTAGAAAGAGTATCAGAAAATGACAAGAAGACTTAACACACAGACCTCCAATTACTGAGCGCAAAGGCATTGTGAAAGACACTGTGACTATATAACCACATTTCATAGAAATGGAACCATCCTTTTCACATCCAAATTTCCCCAATGAGTGCCCTGTCCCAAGGTTCCACAGGAATGCCAGGGTCCTTCCCCAAGTGCTTCTGGAAATCCCCAGGAAGTGCTTATATTCTACTGGTGTTACTGCCAAGCTCTTGCTCCAGGATTCTCCCAGATCTCTGCTGGGCTTATCTTTACCTTTCCATGGTACACCAAGATCTCTGGTCCAACCCATCCCAAAATGTCACTGCAGATCGTCCCTTTATTTCCCAAGCCAATACAAAACAGAAGGCTAAATAGAGTAGCAGTGGTTAAGATTTGTGCTCTGCAGTCAAACATTGGGAGTTCCAAATTCATACTCTGACTTTTACTAGTTGTATCATGTTGTAGAAATTACTTAACCACTCTGTGCCTCAATTTCTTTGAGAAAAGGGGGGTGATAATATAGCTCCTTCATAGGGTTGTTGTGAAGATGAAATGGTTTAATAATATGTAGAGCACTTAGAAGAGTGTCTGGCATATTGTAAGCCCTCATTAACGTTAGCTATTATTAGTGGTAGGTTGTAATGGTTAAGAAACTTTACTGAAGACTTAAAGTTAATAAGAAAATTATGGGTTTGGGAAGAAACAATGTGAAATCGGATATCAGATGTTCCTTCTGCTAGAATTCATTGGCCACTCTCTAACACAGAGTCCCAAAACAGGCTTTCCCCTTAACTCTTCTTTATTCTTAGTCCTCAAACTCCACCATCTTGCTGAAGTTGCAGTCGGCTGCTAAACAAAAGTTTGGCAGTTTGAATCCACCAGCTGCTCCTTGGAAACCCTATGGGGCAGTTCTACTCTGTCCTATAGGGTACTATGAGTCAGAATTGACTCAATGGCAATGGGTTTTGACAATTTTTAGTTCTCACATTCCTCTCTCATCTCCCATTTCCCCCCATTTCCTGTACCACAAGCCCCAGTCTGGGTCCTGCCCAGTGGTGGTGGTTGTCGTTGGATGCTGTTGAGTCAATTCCAACTCATAGTGACCCCACATGACAGAGTAGAACTGCCCCATTGGGTTTTCTTGGCTGTGATATTTAGGGATGCAGATCGCTGGGTCTTTCTCTCATGGAGTCGTTGGGTGGGTTCCAACTGCCAGTCTTTCAGGTTAGCTGCTGAGCCCCAACTTGGTAAAAGCTTCGCAGTCTCTGCACCCAAGGCAGACAATCCTTTCACTTTCCTATTTAGAAGCCTTAGGTCTTCACGCTCAGGATCCCTTCCTTCAGATTAGGCACCAGTCTTACATTTACATAACCACAAATCCCATTCAAGTGTTTCACAAACAAAACAAAGGCCTCTCCCCAAAGATGAATTCTCCTGGTGTTCCTAGAATAGGGATAAGGCCGCAGGTGGTGGAATTCCCTACAGGTCTCAGGATCCATCCATTAGCACTGAATATTAAAAAAACATCCCTTGACTGAGATAGCTAAGTTTGTTTTGAGACTTGAAGTGTGTTTGGTGTTATTCATGATCATCTCTTTGAAGAAAACTTTGAAGTGCTTCAAGAAATGGTCTAGGTATCGGATGAGTATACTGTACAGATGAATTTGGTGGTCAAAGACTAAAAACTCTTCTTCAGAAATATATGACGAAGCTGGAAATTAAATGCAATTATCATGTATTAGTTCTGTATGCTTCCTCTAACCTCAAAATATATATTGTCTCCATGTTTTCTAATCATACTGGCTTCTATTTCCATGTCTCTGCTGAAATAACCAAAACAAAACAAAACAAAAACAAAAACCTGTTGCCATTGAGTTGATTCCGACTCACAGCAACCCTACAGGACAGAGCAGAACTGCCCCATAGGTTTTCAAGGAGCAGCTGGTGGATTTGAACTGCCAACTTTTTGGTTAACAGCTGAGCTCTTAACCACTGTACCACCTAAAATGGGTTTCTTAAAAACCATCAAAGTCCTTCAAGTTGCTATGTTTAGTGGCTTTTCCTCAATCCATATACTCCTTGATTCTTTGGAACATCTGACATTACTGAATTCTGTTCCCATTGGATCTCCTGGTTCTTCAATCACCTGATTTTCCTTGAACCTCTGGTTGCTTCTTCTCTAACATTTTTGTGGCCTTCTCTTCCTCCCCCTTTCCCCCAATGTTATTATGGCCAAAGGCTTTGTCCTTGATATTTTTCTATGATTCTTGCACTTTCTCCTTCATAATCTTATTCATTGCTATACCTTCAAATATAATTTCTCTAAGAATGGATCCCAAATTTATCTCTCTAGCTTTGACATTTCTCCTGTCTACACCCACCTTTTCAACTGCCTGTTGCCTCTTGCCATTTAGATATTCAGCTGAAAGCTTAAGCTCAAACTCAGTCTTTATATTCAAAATCGTTGCATTTGTTAATGATACCACAGTTTTGCAATGACTCAGATTTAAAGCCTCTAAGTCAATTTCAGTTTTAAAAAATTTATTTTTACCATTACTCATTATAAAACATATACTTAACATCCTGACCCAGTATATACACACATCCAGACACACACACATACACATAAGTGAAACAAAATTTCACAAAATAGAAATGTGTGATGCACTCTGATCTGTTTTATCCTAATCTATTCCATTCCATTAAAAAAATCGGGCTGCGACCCATTAAACTGATTTCATGATCCACGAAAGAGAAACGAATTGCAGGTTTAAAAATATTGCTTTTAAATAACCTTTGATTCATCTTTCTTTTTTTAACTCCCCAATCTAATCAGTCACTGAGTCATCGGTTCATTTTCAAAA
Organism: Loxodonta africana; assembly: GCF_030014295.1. NCBI lineage: Eukaryota > Metazoa > Chordata > Mammalia > Proboscidea > Elephantidae > Loxodonta > Loxodonta africana. The sequence goes on along the minus strand of NC_087345.1, from coordinate 125,552,687 downwards.
TGTCTTGCATATTCAACCTTTCTTTTGTAGTTTCTTCCTGATTCTTTCAAATGTCACCTTTACTGTGAAGCTTTTCCAGGTTTCCTCAGCTAGAGGCTATCTCACTTTCCCCTAAACTACTCTCTTTCTTCGGTTGTATGTATTAAATTATTACAACCATTGAAAATAACCAGTTGCCTTCGACTAGACCCTGACTCACGGTGACCCTCATGTGTGTCCAAGTAGAACTGGGCCCCATCACCAGACCTTTTTCCCGAGGCACCTCTGGGTGAACTGAAACTTCCAACCTTCCAGCAACTGAGTGCGTTACCTGTTTGCACCATTTAGGGACTCCAACCATCTAAAATTTAACCATCTAAAATAGCACCCCATAACTCTCTGCTTTCTTATCTTGCTTTGTTTTTTCTTTTTAGATCTTATCCCTTGACAATATATGGTGCTTTTATTTATTTATTTGTTTGTTTTCTGTCTCTCTTACTACATGGTGAGTTCCAAGACAACAATGACTTGGTGTTCCTAGCTCTTAGACTGAACTATGCTTGGAATGTGTTGTTGTTAAGTGCCGTCTAGTGGGTTCTGACGCATAGCAACACTATGTACAACAGAACAAAATGCTGCCTGCTCCTGCACCATCCTCACAGTTGTTGCTATGTTGGGGCCCATTGTTGCAGCCACGGTGTCAATCCATCTCGTTGAGGGTCTTCTTCTTTCTCACTGACCCTCTACTTTACCAAGTATGATGTCCTTCTCCACGGACTGATTCCTTCTGATAACATGTCCAAAGTATGTGAGATGAAGTCTTGCCACCTTTCCTTCTAAGGAGAATTCTGACTGTACTTCTGCCAAGACAGATTTGTTCACTCCTCCGTCAGTCCACGGTATATTCAGTAGTCTTCACCAACACCGTAATTTAAATGCATCAATTTTTCTTCAGTCTTCCTTATTCATTGTCCAGCTTTCACATGCATATGAGACGATTGAAAACACCATGGCTTGGGTCAGGTGTACTTTAGTCCTCAAAGTGACATCTTTGCTTTTTAATACTTTAAAGAGGTCTTTTGCAGCAGATTTGCCCAATGCAATATATCATTTGATTTCTTGACTGTTGCTTCCATGGGGGTGCCCTCGTGGTGCCATAGTTAAGTGCTACAGCTGTTAACCAAAAAGTTGGCAGTTTGAATTCATCAGCAGCAGCCACTCCTTGGAAACTCCATGGGGCAGTTCTCCTTTGTTTTAGAGTTGCTATGAGTCAGAATTGACTCGACAGCAATGAGTTTGGTTTTTTGGGTGGCTTGCATGGGTGATGATTGTGGATCCAAGTAAAATTAAATCCTTGACAGCTTTGATATTTTCTCTGTTTACCATGATATTGCTTATTGGGCCGGTTGTGAGGATTTTTGTTTTCTTTATGTTGAGATATAATCCATACTGAAGGCTGTGGTCTCTGATCTTCATCAGTAAGTGATTAGAGTCCTCTTCACTTTCAGCAAGCAAGGTTGGATCATCTGCATATCGCAGGTTGTTAAAGTCTTCCTCCAATTCTGATGCACCACTAGGGGTTCTTCTATCAGAAATAATTACCTTTAAACCAACTTTGCACTCCAATTTGTGCATGCTAACCTGGCCGCTATACTAAGTCATTCCACTACACGATGGAATGACAGACCTCCCTCAGCCCTCTTCTCCCTCCTCCTTCCAGGTAAATCCTTTGTTCTAAAACATACCACTTGTTATTCAGTAAAATACATAAAAAGGATACACTGTAACAGAGTTGCTTTGAATTGAATGAAGAAATAAGTGAGTGAACCAGTGGCTAAAATTCTGTGCAAACCAATAATACACGAAATAAACACGCGAATGGTGCAAAAGCGCTTTTATCTACGTTGAAGGATGATGCCCTCAGGGAGAAAGCAGAGGGGGCAGCCAGAGAAATCTAAAGCAGTGCTGGACATTTTTTAAGCTTACAGAGAATTCTCCCCAGAGGAGGTCTTTTCTGTAACTTACAGGCACCTTCCAACTGGCAGGGACCATTTTCTGCAGCAGCAGCCTGAGCCAGGAAGAGGCTATGAGCCTGTTGGTGCTGAGGCCTTCACCAAGACCTCAACATGCTGACTTCCCCCACACAAAGAGAGGGAAACCCCCTTCAGCCCTCTTCTCAGACCCTGCAGGCCCACTTGTAGAAAGATAGGACCGACTACTCCCTCAGAGTATTCAGACTTGCTCAAAGCTACCGAAGCATCTGCTTAGAGGGGAGGTTGGGTAATACTAGCACACATTTGAACACAATGATCATAACCCTCCTTTGTGTAGCTTCCATAACTCTTAGCATATCCAGCCAGAGACGGGCTGATGAGTGAGTGCCCCAGGCTCTGAGGAGGCCCAGTCCAGCCCTGCTGAGAGGACTCAGGATGTGGGCACTGACTGGGGGGAGTAGGGGGCAGGAGGCAGACTTGTCAGTGGGTGCTACAGAAGACCTCAGACTCCTTCCATTCTGTTCAGATACTGCCTGTCAGATGTCTTCGTGGAATCAAAAAAGCCCCCTTTAATCCATTCACATTGACCCCCCTATTGTGGCACTGACTCTCTCCTCCTCCTCCATTTTTTTTTTTTTTTGCCTCTGACAGTCATTTTAATCAAATTTAACATGGATAAAAGTACAGTGCAGGATTGGGAGGTGCCTGGGGTGGGGAAGAGTGTTGTTCACTAGCAGAGTAATTAGAAGGGCATCTGTTCCCATGTACCTCCTTCAATCCATGAGTGTGAAAAATCAACCCTACCTACTCTTTGGGATCCAAGTTCAAAGCCTCTGACATATCTGAGAAGATTAACACCTCAACACATGGCTGTTAGCATCCACTGGTCCATTAGCAGAGATTTGTTCTCAGATGATCTAGTCTCTGATGCTGGAGCAGGATGAAGCTTTACGCATAGCATCTCATTTGACTGTCAAAACAACCTTCTGTGGTGGATCTTATTTTACAGACAAGAAAACTGGGGCCTCGAGAGGATGTTACTTGATTCATTCATCCATCTGCCTCTCCGTTCATTCAGTCACCATATTTATTCAATGCCTGCTATATAGCAGATGGAGCCCTGGTGGCACAGTGGTTAAGAGTTATAGCTGCTAACCAACAGGTTGGCAGTTCAAACCCACCATCCCCTCCTTGGAAACCCTATGGAGTAGGTGTACTCCATCCTGTAGGGTTGCTATGAGTTGGAATCGGCTTGGTGGCAACTTTTTTTTTAATACATATAACAGATGGAGTCCATGGATGGTGCAAATGGTTAATGCGCTCAGCTGTTAACCAAAAGTTTTGTGGTTCAAGTCCACCCAGAGGTGCCTCAGAAGAAAGGCCTGATGATCTACTGCCAGAAAAATAGTCATTGAAAACTCTAAGGAGCACAGTTCTACTCTGATGCACTTGGGGTTGCCATGAGTCAAGGTCATCTCCCTTGCAACTGTTTGTTTGTCTAAATAAACAGATAACGTGCTGGAAGCCGGGATACAAATATAAAATAAGGCTCCTGGCCCCGATTAACTCAATCAAGTAGGATGGAACAACAGTAGGTACACGCTGGTAATCACAGTGCAGACCTGTAGAGCTAGTTAGTGGATGAACTATGGCCATAACTCAGGCCTTCTGACTTCCCAGTCTAATACTTTTCTCATTACATCAAACTGTCTCTTTCATTATAGCAACTGGTTTCCTGATGTGTGAAATATAGCTAATGTATGAGATGTGGCACAGCTAATAAAAATAATTGCAGCTCACCTCTTGTGGAGGAGTCTTTTAAACTGCCTTAATGAATCATATGAGTTAAAAAAAAAATCAAGACTTCTTTTCAAACTATCCTGTAAAATTGTCACTGGCTTTTTCTCACTCCTCCAATAGCAGTGGGCATCCGTTGTCTAAAGAATCATGTATAAGCTCTGTGGTTCATAATTTTGAGTAGTTATGAAAATCTGTCCTTTTGCAGAATAGCATTTCTTTTCCAGTCAAGCAAATTTGCATGGCCTTTGCTAATCTGCATGGCTGTCTAGCTCCATTAGAGGTGCAGGTGGAAGGAAGGCCTAAGGAGATGTCACCTGCCCAGAGCATTGATGAGCAGAGGAAGCAATGCCACCAAAGGGCAGATGACAGGAATTCAGAGTCATCAATGACCATGCCATGGAAATCAGGACCTTAGAGATCATCCTACACAACCCTTATAATGTACCCAGAGGAAGGGGGTTCAGGGCAGAGAAGTGGGTCAGACAAGGTGACACAGCAGGCGAGTGTCAGAGCCAAGACCAGGTTGGATCCAAGTCTCCTAATGCCCAGCCCTTCACCCTGATGCTACCTTACCTGTTGCCATTGAGTTGATTCTGACTCATAGTGACCCTTTAGGCAGGGGGAAAATAATCTGTGTCCATGTGACCAAATATTTTGTAGAGAGACACAATCTAGCAACGAAGAAATTAGCTATTGGAATTTTAGGAATCAGTTTTTACAGTTTTTATTTCTGGAAAGTCATTGAGCCATATGTATCAACCTACCTGAAGCACAGAGTTGTAGCTTTGATCTGTCCTTCTCTATCCAAATGATCTTCTACCTGTTAAAGTATGTATGTGGGTATATATATATATATATATATATATATATATATGAATATATATACAGACATAACACTTTCCGTATTGTATCAGGGAGTTTGTGGATCCCATATATTACTGATCGTGGGGCTCTTGAAGAATCTGATGAAAGGTACAGATCTTCCCCCAGAAAAATCAGGCATTCACAATTTTACAAGCATTCTTAGGAGTTTCGGGAACTTTTTGAACCTCATTCATGGCACAAGTACAGAGACTCTATGGCTCAGGGAAGTTGACACAATATGATCATGAGCCACTTTAGCTGCTTTCAGAGGTCTCTTGATGATGGGCATTGTCACTCCCTAAGGGTACTGAGGCTATAATCATGACAAAAAAGAATCCAAGAGCGCAAGTTGTCTTCTGACAGAAGTTGGTTGTGCATACCTCTGCCAAGGTGGTAGATAAAACCTGTGCTTGCTCTGGAGAGTCATTATTTTAGGCAAAAGCATTGGGATGGTCAAATAGACTAAAAAGATCGATTTCCTAGAATCTAGTTTATGGGAGCAAAGCATAGAGTGATCAGGCCATCCAATAAGACTGGGCTCCAGAACCAGGATTAAATAAGCAAGCTGAACTCCTTAGAGCTGTCCAGGGTACCATGCTGCTTCATGCCTCAGTGCCTTTGCACATGCTGTTCCCTCTGCCAGGAATGTCCCTACTCACTTTGTTTTCCTGGGAACTTCTCATTCTTTAATACTCAGCTTAAACATCTGGCCCTACCAAGCTCTTCTTCTGTTCCACCTCTTGACTGAGTGCATTCTGATATTCTGATCCTCATTCCACAGCACTGTCATGATTTGATTACATGCCTGTGGTCTCTGCTAGATAGTGAGCCTTCTGAAGGCAGGGACTTTGGAGTCTATTGGAGATGGTATTACAAGGGCCTTACCCAATGCCTCGTATAGCGTGTTACTGAAGGTGCTTCGTGGAATGTGGTTCTTGTTTGTACTGTTCAGTCGATTTTCTTCTGGCAGTCCATGGTGTATTCAGTATTCTTTGCCAAGACCACAATCTAAAGGCATTAATTCTCCTTTTGTCTTCCTTGTTTGTTGTCCAGCTTTCACACGCATATGAGGTGATCAAAAACACCATGGCTTGGGTCAGGCATACCTTAGTCCTTAAAGTGACATCTTTGCTTTTTAACACTTTGAAGAGGTCTTTTGCAGCAGATTTGCCCAATGCAACACGCTGTTTGATTTCTTGACTGCTTCTTCTGTGGATGTTGATTGTGGATTCAAGTAAAATGAAATCCTTTACAACATCAATATTTTCTCCATTTATCATGATGTTGCTTATTGGTCCAGTTGTGAGGATTTTTGTTTTCTTTACGTTAAGGTGTAGTCCATATGGAAACTGTAGTCTTTGATTTTCATCAGTAAGTCCTCTTCACTTTCAGCAATCAAGGCTGTGTCATCTGCATATCGCAGGTTGTTAATGAGTCTTCCTGCAATCCTTATTCTGCATTCTTCATATAGTCCGGCTTCTCAGATTATTTGCTCAGCCTAACCAACCAAAAACCAAACCCAGTGCCGCCGAGTCGATTCCAACTCATAGTGACCCTGTGAACTATGAGTTGCTCAGCCTACAGACTGAATAAGTATGGTGAAAGGATACACCCCTGATGCACACTTTTCCCCTTGTCCTGTTTGAAGGACTGCCTCTTGGTCTATGTACAGGTTCCTGATGAGCACAATTAAATGTTCTGGAATTCCCATTCATTGCAATGTTATCTATAATTTGTTATGATTCACAGAGTTGAATGCTTTTTCATAGTCAATAAAACACACTTAAACATCTTAGACATCGCTAGAGGGTTCATGTCCATTTGTCTCTTTAACTTGGGAAGGGTCTCTAGACTGGCAATTATTTTTATACCAAGGCAGAAAGGTATACCATTGCATCAAATAATAAAGCTGACATTTTCCCATGATAGGCACTTAAAAGGAAAAAAATTTATTTAAAAAATGTAAATGTGTAGTCATCACTGTTAACACTTCATGTTTTTAAAGTAAAATATTAGGTAAAATTGAATTTACTTTCCGTAGGTCTTGTTTACCTTCAGTCCTTCATTCTTCATTTAGAAGGCTGGTCTCCTTTTTTTTTTTTTTAAAATAAAATATTAACTATTGCAGAACTACAGTAGAATTTTCCAGCCAATTCAGAGTTACCAAGAGGAGAGAAAGCATCTATCTTAGGCACCCCACCTCTCGGCTACTGGAAGGAGAAGGTGCAGCTGAGTCTGTGCCCAGAAGATGGTGCTGCCTGCAAAACATGGCAGGGTTGGGGCAGTGAGGGTATAGAGGCCAGGAGCAGAGGCCAGGGAAAGAAAAGGAGAAGGGGGTAGGGAGGACAGGAAGATGGAGGACTGAGCAGCAGTAGTGGTTAGAGGTTCTAATGGTTCCAAAGTATAAATTATCAGTTTTGAAGGAGGCATAATTTAATTCTAACTGTAATTAAGGTGGGGAGGTGACATTCCCCTTTAAGTCTAAGTACATTCAGACACATCTTGGAAGGTCAGGAAGCCTGAGGAACTGAGTCTCCTAGGAGACTTATTTGCATGAAAATTGAGGCTCCTTCTAGGGAAGAACTCATCCTAAGGGAAGAAGGAGCTGGTATTGAGTCTGGCCTACTAACAGCTGGTCTTGGATTGGTAAGTGCCAATTGTGCGAACGGCATGGAAGTGGCTCCTGAGTCTCACGGACTCAGGTCTGTACTTTGTCATGAGAGAGGGATTAATGTAAACACAAGAAGAGAGATGTTTTACTACAAATTCTATAAAGCACCGAGGTACAAGTTGCACAGCCTTGGGATTCTTGTAGCAGTGTGTACTGCCAGGGGCCCTTCCAGAGCAGGTCCCAGATGGCTGCCGAGGTATCCAGTGCTGTGACAGGGCTGTGGGAACATTGCTAACGATGGGACCCAGAACTTTGCTTCCTGGCCCTGTGCCAAGTGCTTTACATTCATGGTCTCATGTAGATTCCAAAACAAACTGGGGAAGTAGATTCTATTTTCAGTCTCATTTTACAGAAGAGGAAACTGAGGCTGACTATTTGTAGACAGAGCTAAGAAGTTGCAGGGCCTGGGTTTGAAGCCAGGTAATGCTTACTTGGTGCTTACTTAAACTCTGGGGGAGACAGGACTTGCCCACATCAGGTGCCCAGAGGGCAAGATGAGGTTGTGGTAGAGGGTATATAACAGTGCTAACTGGTGTTATCAGTGAGGTCTTCCGTACTCCTGGAATTGAGCTAGGTTTTGAAGATTTGGATTTGAGAAAGGAGTTAGCACTTCAAGCAGGGGCGTAGAAGGAAGGAAGGAGTGAAGGAAGGAGAGGCAAGGTGTGTTCAGGGGCCATGAGAGGTCATTCTGACCAGGTGGAGGGGGCAGTGGCATGAAGTGTGTACAGGAAGTGGTGGGGGTGGGGGGTGGGCAGAGATGGCAGGCTCACAACATAGCATTGATGCTGGCACTTCTGGGCTCTGTGAGTACAAAGAGAACACAGGGAAAGGAGGGTGAGGTGAGCTTCAGTTCTCTAAAGCCCCAGAGACCTTTGGATTGTCTTCTGTCTGTGGGGTTACCTGCCCAAGCTTTTGAGTTGCTGGTGCCAATTAGAGGGCACAGACTGTTTACGAGACTTGGTCAACCTGGCATGAACATGGCATCAGGAATGAAAAAAAAAGTTTTTTTTTTTGGAAGAAGGTTGCAGAGAAAATAATTTTACTGTCAATTCTCAATTATCTTTGAAGAATAAGGTTAATTGAAATCTACAGATTTCAATAGCTAAGAGCTTTGCTTTCTTTTGCAGCCCATCTTCTACCACTGCTTCCAGAAAAGAGCAAAACTGACTAATCGGATTTTCACATTTTCTCCTTCGTGTCCTCCATCTGAAGTGCTAATGAGCAGTGAAATAGCCCAAATGTGGACAGCAGGAGGGAGAGGAAGGGAAAACAGAGGTCTGGATAACTCTCAACCTAGATCCTAAGTTCCCAGAAAACCCAGTACTACTGAGTGTTCTGACGCAATGGTGCCAACGCCACTGTGGGTGGCCACTGGGTGGGAACCAGGAGGTGAGGGCAGGGGGAGAGCTGGGACAATAGGAGCTGCAGATGTCATGGAAGTTCAGATATTCACGAGCACCTTCCTCTCCCCCCCGCCGATGTTTACATGCCCTAAGAAATCTGACAAAATATCCTGTTGGGGAAGCTTAAATGGAGAGCAGCTACAAAAGTGGGGGTGAGCCAAGCTGTGCACCAGCTAAAGGGGTAAAGGAATTCGGTGAACAACTCAGTGTGCCTCACCATTCCTTTCTCATTTTGTTCCCCTGGATAGAGGCTTTTGCATGGTAAATGTTTATCTAATATCTGAATTATTGGTGATGTCATGCATGCCCTTGTATCTTAAAACTTATTGTGATTATATAAAGTTAGAATTGAAATTCTGTATCATCCCCATTTTTGCTAGGGAGGATCTATCCTTGATGTAAGGATGCTGGATCTTGGGAAGGACATTTAGTACATTTGAGAGAAAAATGGTTAAGCCCTTAGTTGCTAAGACTGGCAATTCAAACCCACTCAGTCACTCTACAAGAGAAAGATCTGGCTATCGGTTTCCATAAAAAAAAAAAAGGATTAAAAAAAAAAAAAAAACCTGTTGCCATTGAGTCAATTCCGACTTTTAGCAACCCTATAGGACAGGGTAGAACTGCCCCTGTAGGGTTTCCAAGGAGCGCCTGGTGGATTCGGACTGCTGACCTTTTAGTTCGCAGCCATAGCACTTAACCACTACACCACCAGGGTTTCCTCTATAAAGATTACAGCCTAGGAAATCCTCTGTCATCCTTTCCGACCTCTCCTGGTTGCGCATTGATTCTTCCTGCCCTGAGGCATCTGCCTCTGGTCTTTGCTAGGAGTAGGAAATCCTGTGGGGCCGTTCTACTCTGTCACATGGGGTCACTATGAGTCGAAAATTGACTTGACAGCACTCAACAGAACGACAGGTAATCTCAAGAGCACTTTTCCTCTTACAAGCTGGGGAAATGGGTTTTGGCTAAATAAGGAGGTTCATAAGTGGAGTGACCAGGCAGGGGACTGGAGAGAGGGAGGGCAAGTGTTTCCTACCTTTCTTGGCTGTAGGTGCCTACCAAAGGCCAGAGGCAGATGCCTCAGGGAGGGAAGAACCAAAGGACAACTAGGAGAAGTCAGAAAAGATGGTAAGGGCGTCTAACGGAAGGAAGAGAGATGGTGGGGGGAGCGGGGGAGATGGACTCTGCAAGGCTGCAGCCTCTGCTCAAACCCTTGTCTACTTTTCTGACAGCAGCTGCACAACAGAAGGAGGTGCTGTGGCAGCTTCTTTTTCTTTTGTAGCCCATTGCTCATTCCTCCCAGCCCTAAGTTTTTCACCTCAGACAGCTGCTCTGGCCTCTTGCAGCCCAGGGACCCAGGAGCAATGTACCGGCCATTGCAGGTCAATGTCACAGCAGACATACCCCTGGAGCCTGGCCACCAGGGGATCCAGATCCTGACCAGGTGTTTCAAGGGCTGATTGCCTGGGGCTACATATCCAAGCTCTTAACCGCTGCACCATGAGGGTCCCTGTCAAAGCCTGCCAAAAGGTTAACATTCTCAGAGGAGAGAATAGACAAGGAGGACAAATAGCCAAAAACACTCTTCCCACACTCTTGGTAGCAGCCCCTTTGCTTATTATGGGATGTGGGTAACCATGACAATGGTGAAGAGGTAGAATAGAGCAAGAGTTTGAGTGCTGTTACCATATGTAGAGGGACTTCTCTATATGCATTTTGGGAAAGTTTATTCGCCTGAGAGCTCTTGAATTGTTGTATTGACTGCTCTCGTTGTGAAGACAATAACCCCCTCTGTGTTTCTGTAATTCCACTCTTCTCTGACCACGGCCCTGGTGACTCTGGAGAGACATGACTTTTGACTTACTGGTTGGGAAGTTCCAGTATTAGTGTTACTTTCCTAGAAAAGCTGGACTTGAAGATGGGAACAGTTTATTATTTACTAGGTTGTCAGGAGCCTTTAGGAGCCTGGGTGGTGCAAGTGGTTTGTGATTGACTGCTAATCCAAAGGTTGGTGGTTCAAACCCACACAATGGCTCTGCAAAAGAAAGGCCTGGCAAACTGCTTCTGCATATATTGCAGCCAAGAAAATCTTATGGAGCAGTAACACATGGGATTGCCTTGAGTCAGAAGCCAACCTGATGGCAGCGAACAACGACAGGAGCCTCGAGTTTTGTCTCCTGCTCCATGAAGGGCTAGGTGTGTTAGTTTGTCAGTAACAATACAGCTTTGGAAGTGTCACGTCACCATCTTTCAGTTACTTCATGTGAAAAATGAGGGGGTTTAGAGATAATGCCAAAGGTATCTTTCACCTCTGATGGGCTCTTATTCTATATCTCTGGACAAACAACTTACATCTCTGACTATTTCCTTATCTACAAATAGGAATAATAATATCCACCCTTACCTTCTAATCCATGTGAAAGCACTTAGAGCTCTGGAAAGGAAAAGCATTATTTAAATCTGGGGCAGAATTATTATTATATTTTATTTGTTCTCTCCCTGTCATTCATCATTGCTATGCTCTACAATTATGCCCTGGGGCGAGGGATGTGAACAAACAGTCACGCCAGGCAAGCTTCTTAGGTGATCGAGCATTCTGATTGTGCTGGTGGAAAAGACACCAAAAGTCTTTTATTTAGTTATTTTGTGTAGTCAGTGTGGAACTTGCCATCTATTTAGCATACAAGTCAAAATTGGAATACATTACTACCTCTGGAATGAGATTTATGCGATTTGGCCTTTGGGGTGGTTTTCTTGCTCTTGGATTTCAGCGGGCATTGTTTTGACCAGTTCCTTCCTGGCAAAACACAGCACGAATCCTCTTTGGCTCCCAGCAAGACCCTGAAACAGCCCCAAACTCTGAAGCTACCTGCAGTTAAGGGCCTAACCAGGGTCCCCTTGTCTAGAAATTCTGCAGAGGCAAATGTGCATACATAAAAGCACACCTCACCTCCCTGAACAAACACACAGGCTTATAATCACTTTTGTATTTTCCTGTCGTAGCCACCAGAGGCCTCCCAAATTGTGGTCTGTTTTAATGTCAGTGGAAATCTACAAGGAATTAACACAAAATCATTTTCAAATTGATAGAATGCCTACAGAAGTTCAAAATCTGTTACCTTGTTCATTCAACATCGCTGTTCACGCAAAATGTCATGCAAATCAGTCCTTATTTACTGAGTACTTTGCTTCAGTAACCGAAAAAAAAAAAAAGCTAAGAAAAAAATTCCTTATGTTTAGCCATCTATTTTTCTAAAAATAGGACAGCAATTAAAGTAGTGCCACATGATGTGACTGATGACATCAGTGCAGAGAAAGAATGCCATCTTCGTGCTCGGCGCTTAGGGCTGAGCGTCTGTCTCTTGACAGGGACAGGGCGGGGTGTCAGAAGAGAGGCCCTGAAGACACAGGGCCATGGGCCATGTGTAGAGTTTACATAGGGCACGGAGTGAGGAAAGTATTCTTTATGGTGAATAATCGTGGTAACTGTGCCTTCCAACGGGGACCTCAGAGACTCTTTAAGAACCTGCTTTCACCTCTGTGGGCCTCAGTTTCTTCTATAAAATGAGAGGTTTGGGCTATGTGATAGAATTCTAAGTTCTTAAGATTCTATGATTGTTTTCTAAAACAGTCAGGACTGTTTATCGCGCACCTGTTATATGCAATTGTAATATAAGAAGCTCTCAAAAGTTTTCTTAACCCTCATCGCAGCCCTTTGAAGTGGGAGTTAAAAAAAAAAAAAGTTGCCATCAAGTCAACTCTGACTCACAATGACCCCGACTGTGTCAGAGTAGTAATGTGCCCCATAGGGTTTTCAATGGCAGATCTTTCAGAAGTAGATCGCCAGGCCTTTCTTCCAGGGCACTGTTGGGTGAACTTGAACTTCCAACCTTTCGGTTAGAACCATTTGCACCACCTGGTGACTCCTGAGGTAGGAATGCCCAATCCTATTTCACAGGCAGTGAAAATTAGTTTGAAGAATTTAAGTCACACGCCAGAGGTCACACAGTCTGTAATCGGCAGAGCCCAAATTTGCACTCAGATCAGTCTGATTCCAAAACTCTGCCTTTCTTGTCATTGATGCATTTCAAAATGGAGAGAATAAATGCAACTAACCTAAGTCATTTAGCTCCTGGGGTGAAGAATTCATTTCCGATTGCTATGTCAGTTAGGAATTGCACTGGCTGTATAAGTTAGGAAATATAATGGCATAAATACACACGTTTATTTTCTCACGTAAGTATGGAGAGAGGAAGTCTGGGCAGGTATGGTGGTTCCAGAGTCACCAGAGGACCCAAGTCCTTCTGTCTTTCTGCTTCGCTGTCCTAGTATGTGGCTTCTGTCCTCAAGGGCAACTCGTGGTCTAAAATGGCTGATGGAGATCCAGCCACCACACTTGAGTTGTAGGTTTGAAGAAGGAGGAAAGCAGAAGAATACAGTTGACAGGTCTCCAAGTTGATTAGGTCCCATTAGGCAACATTTTAGAAATTCCACACAGCCCTTCTACTTACATCTCATTAACTACAACTTAGTCACATGACCACACATAACAGTGAAAATGCAAAGTTGAGAAATCTAATCCTTATTTTGGGTGGCAAACTGCCCAGCTAAATATTAGAGTTTCTGTAACTAAGGAAGAAAGGAAAAATGGGTATAGGGAAGCAAATAGCTGTCTTTGCCACAGTTACCAACTCTACAGCTACTCCCAGCTCTTTTCTGCTGACAGAGCCTTGATTTCGTTCAGGATTCTGCCTCTCCTCAATCTTTCAAGTAATCCTGAATTTTCAGAGTGAGTCATGGCGGTACCACTCTCCTAGCCCATGACTGTGTTGCAGTTAGACATATGAACCTGTTCTGGATAATGAGATATGAGTGAGGCTTCTGGAAAATGTTTCTTTGTTCTTCAAAAAGAGATACTTGGGAAGAAACTGATTTCTACTAGATATTGTAATGTCTGGCAATGATACCTAGAAATATAGCAACCATCTTTGTAACCATGTGGGGAGCCTACTTCTATGGACAAAACTGATATTTGCAGGGTGACAGAGGGGAAGACAGAAAGAACCTGCATTGTTGAGGATGAATTGACCAACTCTGGAGATGGCTTACTTACAGACTTCTTGTGAAATACATTTCCGTGTTGTTTAAGCCAGGTGAACCAGGCTTTCCGAAGACCTCCTAGCTCAGTGCTCTTGTCACCTCTCCCTTGGCCTGTCTCCAATCCAACTCAGCTTTAAGGTCTGAAATGCTTATGGCCCTGTCTTGGTCATGGTTAGAACTCTACTCCAAAGGTCTCCTCCAAGGCTTTGCCTCGCTGCCCCTTCCATGTGACCCCCTCAGTTCCAGGGCTGATGAAGTTGAGAGTGATGACGTACAATGGTATGCAGGCAGTGATTTTCAACTTCAGCTGTTGCCATCCACATTAGCCATGGCTGTCATCTTCTTTCTGACTGCTCTTGCCAAAGCATGCTGGAAATTATTAAGATGGCCCTGCCTCCTTCCCTTGAAATCAGACCCCAAAGGATTTCTGTGCACTCGAGCCCCATCTGCTCCTCATTCCAGACCATGTCATGTCACAATTACTCACAATCATGTCTCATTTGGCCAGGCAGTGCATACCTGGCTGGGAGCAATTCCCCCAGTGACAGTCAGAAGTGTGTGCAGCTGCACCAGGTTTGTGGGGGAAGCTCTGGGGCTTAAGTGACAGGCTCAATCATGTTATGTGAATATTCTCAAAGAGAGGCAGTGTGACAGTCACATACTTGAAAGCCAGATCGACTTGGCTCAGCTACTTAGTAGTTGTAAGACTTTGAATAGGCTGTTCAAATTCCCTAAGCCTCAGTTTCCTTACTTGGAAATTGAGCATAATAATACCTACCTTGAAAGGTTTTAGTAAATACTAAATATAATGTATATAAAATGCTTAGTGTATAGTTCAAAAACCCATTGTAGTCGAGTCGATTCCGACTCATAGCGACCCTGTAGGACAGAGTAGAACTCCCCCACAGAGCTTCCAAGGAGCACCTGGTGGATTCGAACTGCCGACCTTTTGGTTAGCAGCTGTAGCGCTTAACCACTACCTGTCACCAGGGTTTCCTAGCATATAGTAGGCACTCAGTAAACCACTAATTAAAAAAAACAAAACAAAACTCACTTTTGTCACAGTAGCATTTAAGCTCAATTTCTCTCTCTCCCTCTTTTTTCCTGGGGTAATACGCTTTATTCTGCTGTTGACTTGATACTTCCTGGATTCTTACTGTTTCCCTGGGATCAAGAAAGGAGGTTACGTGTCAAAAGAAAACCTTATATTTTTAGAGTTGGAGGGAACTTGGAGCTCTATATCCTTATCTATTTGGTCCTGGATTATCAGGCACTGTGGTTGAGCAAAGAGGACTGAGACTAAGAAAGTCAACTGAAAGGGTGGGCCCTGAGGTACCATCACCCCATGAGCTACCTTTATGCCACCTGCAGAGGATGTCTTCAAAAAGACCACTGCAGGCACCAGAAAGAACAGCACCCTATTGAGAGCTTATAATCAAGGTCAGCCTCAATCCAACCTGTTTTACCTTTGCCTGGCCCAGCCACTCTGAGCCTTTATCAATTGGGGCTACCCTGTTTTTCTAAGATCCCCTGGATCTCACATAGCCTTTCTAAGGATGGATAAACCTAGACAGAAGGCAGCCTAAGGTATTGTCTTACATTACCGTTGCAAGAGATGGCACCAAGGGAATGAAATGGGGTGAATAAGAGAAAGAGTATCCCCTTCGCTTCGTTCCCTGTTATGATGACCTAGTTATATGACTTTGAGAACTTAATATTGTCTTTGATGTCTGTCATCCTCCCTAGAGGTGGAGTGAGGGGTTGAAGACCTTGAGTTCTCCCTCGAGACTCTTAGATTTGATCAACAGTGACCTCATAATACCTGGTAAATTTGGTTACTTCTCCTAGTACCCTCAGTTTAGTCGCAGTGGTCCTATCACTCCTTGTTCAAACACAGCCACATCGTTCACGTCCTGCTGTCAGTTTCCTGTCTGTACGGATGACTAGGGCCATAAACGCTTTGCTGTGGTAAGCAAGCTTCTACATCAGCACAAGCATTCTCAAACAAACCTCACCCTAAGTTTAAGGAATACCTTTCATGCCGCCTACAGAAAAGAAAATAGGCTTAGGAAATAATAAATGAAAAAAAAAACTTAAACAGATTCTTAAGGGGAACATTTGATATCTCAAGATTTGGGCAGCTGGAGGATATTTTATGATAAAGTTAGGTAGTCCTCTTTATTGTGGGGTTGCTTGAAAAAACTTAACTAGGCACTTGTTCCAGAGATTGGTTTGAATGTATGGAACAAAGGCTGCTGGGGCACAGATTTCACTGCAGTGTCAAGGGGTCAGCCCCCGGAGATTTCTAGAAGCCCCTGTCCTCTCTCAGCCATCAGGTCTTAAATTCCAGAGGTCACGCTGGGAGTTGGTAAAGGATGGAAAAGGATGTCCTTAGGAGCAGGGCTCATTGAAGCTGTTATGACACAAGTCGTTGTCTTCACTTTCCCTGCAGAGATCAAATGGGGCTAGGGGAAGGATCCGCCAGCTCTGGGTTGCACAGATACACCACATGGATGAGAACCTCTCCCATTCTCTGTGCTCTACACTTCTATTTAGAGGCAGTAGGTGGCTCCCTAGGCAACACACAGGGCTAGGCTGCTGGGTGCTGATTTTCTCATCCTCTGCTCACTCACACCCTCCATTTCTTTGTTCTTTGTCTTGTTTTTTCCTCTGTGTGTGCTCATCAATATAGATCCTTCCTTCTATATTTATTTTCTCTTTACTTCTCCTTTGGTGTTTTTATTTTCCAAGTATTCAGCCTTTTCTGGTTTCTCCCTCCACATCCTTATCCTCCAACGTGCTTTTTCCTCTCTCAAGCTTTCCTTCTCTTCTGTATTCTACCCACCATTTTTGTTCTTCAGTCTCTCCTTTTTTATCTTCTTATTTCCTCCATTTCTTTGCCTTTTTGTCTTTACGCTTTCCTGTCTGTCTCCTACCTCTCCCTGAAGCATTCTCTGAGCATATTTGAGAACTCCGATAAAAACAAGAACTTGACATGGAAACATCCTACTGAGAAAGTCTTCCTCTCCATTAATCTTTAGGCACCATGGTGGCTGTCATGAATTGAATTATATCCCCCCAAAAATGTGTGCACCAATTTGCCTGGGCCATGATTTCCAGTATCATGTGTTTGTCCTCCATTTTGTGATTGTAATTTTATGTTAAAAAAGATTAGGGTGGGATCGTAACACCCTTACCCAGGTCACATTCCTGATTCAATGTAAAGGGAGTTTCCCTGGGGTGTGGCCTGCACCATCTTTTATCTCTCAAGACAAAAAAAGGAAAGGGAAGCAAGCAGTGAGTTGGGGACCTCATACCACCAAGAAAGCAGCACCAAGAACAGAGCATGTCCTTTGGACCTGGGGTCCCTGTGGCTGAGAAGCTCCTGTACCAGGGGAAGATTGAGGACAAGGACCTTCCTCCAGAGCGTACAGAGAGAGAAAGCCTTCCCCTGGAACTGACACCCTGAATTTGGACTGGTAACCTACTGGACCGTGACAGAATAAATTTTTCTTTTTTAAAGCCATCCACTTGTGGTATTTCTGTTATAGCAGCACTAGATGACCGAGACAATGGCTCATACCCATGACCCATGTTTTTATTCACCAAACATATATTTAACACGCTATTTCACTCCAGGATAAGATTAGTTTTCTCAAGGTTAGTTATTAGTTCCTGGAGTGGGCCATTACTATAGACAAGGAAGCTAAATGGTTGAGCTTGGGGCTACCTAAAATATGTAACCATACAACTGAAAATAGCACTCCTCAGGTAGCTGGGACGAGGCTTGGAGGGAGCAGCCTTTAAGCGGTCCTCCTTGACACCCCATGACAGGTTAAGTGCACTACCTACCTACAGTTGTGCTGTGGGCTCTTCCTCTTTCATAGTTTCTATCACCCTGCCTATGCGCTTGGTTATAGCCCCTCCAAAGCATAACCTAGCACAGTGTTTGGTATGTAGTCGGTGGTCATTTAACTGCTTGGCTGCTAAGCAAAAGGTTGGGGTTTTGAGTCAACTCAGAACAGCCTCAGAAGAAAGGCCTGGCAACCTACTTCTGAAAAATCAGCCACTGAAATCCCACTGGAGCACAGTTCTACTCTGGCAATCATATGGGATTGCCATGAGTTGCAATCAACTCAGTGGCAACTGGTGTTTGGCTTAGGTGCTCCGTGCATGAAATCCACTGAATATCAACAGATCCTAGTGAGAGTCTGCCTCCCAAAAAATTTCTTTGCCAGCTCACCTCTAGAGTGAAATAATTTCCGTGGATAGCTACATTGAGAATTCCCATTTGTGTGTGAAACCAGAGAACATTTCATTTCAAATAGGTATTCCAATTAATTAGTCAACATTTCTTCCCAACAAACACTTCCAGGCTTGTGCTAGGAAATAATAGGTATTGGGGACACCAAAACAAATGAGGCATCCCTCCTGTCCTTGAGGAACTCCGGTCTGGTGACAGGTCCTTGCCCAATCTTGAATTTCACTTTTCTAAAATCCCCAAATTTGGCTGTTGGCACAGTTGTCTGAAATGAGGAGCCTCCACAGCTCTGACCTTCTTGCCCCATTGGATGTGAGCTGTGGCATCTGCTGGAATGTCCCAGGGGCCTGGAGAGTGGACTCCCAACTGCTGGAATTTTCCAGTGTATAATTTCCCCATCATAAGGGCAAATATTTTCCTGACCAGGACCTGTATGGAATATGCTATTAAGTGCATTGTGTGTTTTCTGGAGATTATCATACCCACATGACTTTTGTTTACAAACAGGTTCATGGCCTGCTTTTTTTCCATAATTATTTCCAGAATTGTAAACAGGTGTTTCAAAAATCTTTTGCCTGTAAAGCTACATTTAGCTCAGAAATACACCATCGAGCCCTATTATGGTTACCCCCCCAATACACACACAAACACACACACACACACAAAACCTGTTGCCGTCAAGTTGATTCTGACTCATAGCAACCCTATAGGACAGAGTAGAACTGCCCCATAAGGTTTCCAAGGAGCACCTGGTAGATTTGAACTGCCAATCTTTTGGTTAGCTGCCGAACTCTTAACCTAGTGGTTTCCATTATGGTTACCAGAGACACTTTTATCCCAAAAGTCGCCTAGCTTAGGAACTAGCTCAATTTAAGGGATTCAAAAATTCACTTGTGTTACAAGAGGGAATTTTGGGAATGATGGTCATGTTCATTATCTTGAGTGTGGTGAGAATTCACAGGTGTTTACATATGTCAAACTACCTAATGGTATACTTTAAATATGCGTGGTTTGTTGTATGTCAAGTACACTTCAATAAAGCTGTTTTAAAAAATCATTTGACCCAAAATACCCCCCCTTTTTTTTTTCTTTACCTGAAATCCATCACTTCATTTTGTCTCACTGCTTTCAACTCCATCAATCAGTCATTTGATCCTATCTGATTTTATGAAGCTAGGAAAGTAAAAATACAGCGACCAGATTCTCACACTCTTGAATGAACGGGTTACATCAATTTGCTTACTTCTTACCAGCTGGAATCCAGAGCTATAAATGGACAGAACTGGAGCTCAGAGGAGGAGGGGAGAGAGGGAAAAGTAAATTTGGAGCCTAGGAAAATTTGGAGTATGAGGGGACAAGGTAAAGTGGCTTGGCAGTTATTATGGATTGAATTATGTCCCCCCAAAATATGTGTTGGAATTCTAACACTTTATACTGGTAGATGTAAGAAGCCCTGGTGGCGCAAGGGTTAAGCACTCAGCTGCTAACTGAAAGGTGGTCAGTTTGAATCCATCCAGCCACTCTGAGGGAGAAAGAGCTGGTGACCTGCTTCTGTAAAGATTACAGCCAAGAAAACCCTATGGGGCAGTTTGCCCTGTCACATGAGTCACCGAGAGTGGAAATAGACTCAGAGGCACCCAATAAGTAAGATGACAACATACCTGTTTATGTAATCCCATTTGGGAATAGGGCCTTCTTTGTTATGTTAATGAGGCCATATCAGTGTAGGGTGTGTCTGAAACCTAATCACTTACAAGTTATAAAAGGAGCAGGTTAGACACAGAAACAAGCAAGCATGAATGGGGGCCAGATAGATGCCTCTTGAAAATCACCGAGGAATCAAGGAATGCCAGAGCTACAAAAGCTGATGCTATAGAAGCTGATAGAGACAAGGATCTTCCCCTAGAGCTGGTGCCCTGAATTAGGACTTCCAGCTTCCTAAACTGTGAGGAAGTAAATTTGTGTTTTTTAAATCCAACCACTTGTAGAAGCACTAGATAATTCAGACAGTAATCAACCAGGTTCTGGGGTTGGGGGACCCAGGAGATAAAAGTGTTAACTTCTGTGAACTTGTCAATGGTCAATCCTGTTTTTACCAGACTGTCCTCTTATTCTTCCGTTCATTAGTCTAAGTGGTAGATTTGGCGGAGGTTTTGAATTTGGGTAAACATGGACTTGATGACAGGCGCCACCACTAATTAGATAGATGTTTGATCTTTGGCAAGTGCCCTCAACTTCAATTTCTTTTTAATTTAATTGTGCTTTAGGTGAAGTTTTACAGAGATCATTAGCTTTTTGTAAATAATTAGTAAACATACTGTTGTGTGACATTGGTTGCCAACCCCACGACATGTCAACACTGCCCCCTTCTCAACTTTGGGTTCCCCATTACCAGCTTTCCTGCCCCCTCCTGCCTTCTCGTCCTTGTCTCTGGGCTGGTGTGCCCATTTAGTCTCGTTTTGTTTTATGGGTCTGTCTGATCTTTGGCTGAAGGGTGAACCTCAGGAGTGACTTCGGTACTGAGTTAAAAGGATGTCCAGTGGCCATAATCTCGGGGTTTCTCCAGTCTCTGTCAGGCCAGTAAGTTTGGTCTTTTTTTGTGATTAACTTCAATTTCTTAGTATATAAAAGAGTATAGAAGTTCCTAGGAGGTACAAATAGTTAATGCACTTGGCTGCTAATTGAAAGGTTGGTGGTTTGAGTCCACTCGGAAGCACTTTAGAAGAAAGACCTGGTGACCTACTTCTGAAAAAAGTCATTGAAAACCCCAGGGAGCACAGTTCTACTCTTACATGCCTGGGGTTGCCATGAATTGGAATGCACTCAATGACAATTTTTTTAAGGGCATAAGAGTATTTATCTTACATGGGTGTTTTGAGGCCGAAGTGGGCTAACATCAGTTGAGAGCTCCACCTAGTACCGTGAAACCTGTGGGAGCCAGAACTTGAAGGGACTGCCTTGTTTTTCCAGGTGTCTCAAGTTTTCTGTCTTTGATAGGATACAGTCTCACCACTTTTCTATGGCTCATTTTAATGGGAAATATTTGAGTTTTCCATCTCTGACTTGTTCCACCTTACACAGTGTCATGGATTGAATTGTGTCCCTCAAAAATTTGTGTCCACTTGGTTAGGCCATGATTCCCAATATTGTGGGGTTGTCCTCCATTTTGTGATTATAATTTTCCTATGTGTTATAAATCCTAATCTCTGCCTGTGGTTAATGAGGCAAGATTAGAAGATTAGGGTGGGATTATAACACCTCTACTAAGGTCACATTCCTGATCCAATGTAAACGGTGTTCCCCTGGGGTGTGGTCTGCACCTCCTTTTACCTTACATGAGATAAAAGGAAAGGGAAGTGAGCAGAGAGTGGGGACCTCATACCACCAAGAAAGAAGCACTGGGAGCAAAGCGTGTCTTTTGGACCCTGGGTTCCTGTGTGGAGAAGCTCCTAGTCCAGGGGAAGATTGATGACAAGGACCAAAGCCGACACCCTGAGTTTGGACTTCTGGCCTACTAAACCGTGAGAGAATAAACTTCTGTTTGTTGGTGCCATCCACTTGCGGTATTTCTGTTATAGCAGCATTAGATGACTAATACAGAATTTGGCACTGGGAGTGGGGTGCTGCTCTGACAGATACCTAAAATGTGAAAGTAGTTTTGAAACGGTGAATGGATAGAGGACTCAGAAGGAAGTGAGGAGTGGTGTTACACTGGAGATGGTGTAGATGGTGAGAAGCAGCGGCAGAGAACCAGCAGCAACAGAGAACCAGCAGCGGCAGATTCAGGAGACCAGTGGGAGATGGTGGTGGAACCATCCCATGGAGCAAGACTGGTGAGTGCCTGTGCGCAGGAGGCTTCCTGGTGGGGTGGGGTGCCTCTGGGCACTTATTGGTGGAGCTAGGCTTGCTGATCCATGCAGAAAGAGAGCCAAGTGCCTTCTGGCCAAAGTTTATTGGCAGGGTGGGGTACCTCCAGGCACTTATCAGTGGAGCTACAGAGCTTTGGAAGGAACACTTACCCCAGCAGGACAGATGTGGGTGTGAGGCCCAAGGGCGAGAGGCCAAGGAACTAGGAAGCAGAAGCTGAAGAGACAAGGAACACAGGGACCTGAGCTGCCTCAGTCTCAAAAGATTACGGCCACAACCTCTGGGGTTTCAAGGGGTGGAGCCATGGCTTCTGATGTTTCTAAGGGTGGAGTTGCCACTCTGATGGACTAGGAGAATGATGTGCCTAAAGCAGAGGGAGCCGAGTTGCCGTCCCAGTGGGCCTGGAAGGCAAACCTGAAGCCCAGAGCCAGTGGGCCTCCACTCAGAATCCAGAGAGTGTGGCCAATACCTAGAGTCTGGAGGGCAGACCATTGTGTAAATTGTCTCAGAGAACACAGGATTATTTTCAAAGCCTTGAGGACTAATGTAATGTATTCTGTTGACTTGCTTGGTGCCTGTTATCCGTTCTTTTCCTCCAATTTCTTGCATTTGAAATGGAAATGTCTGGCTTGTGCCTCTTCTTTCATTGTACTGTGGAAGTAGATAACTTGTATTCCAGATTTCAAAGATGAATAGGAATTTTTGGATTTTGGACTTGGAGTTGATTTAAGACTTTTGCTATGAGATGATGGGGTGACTGTGTTTTACATATGGCAAGGACATGAGTTTTGGGGGCCAAAGCATGACTAAGACACACAGGTTCTGGCTTTCTCAGATTTTACTGTCCCCACATATAGGGCCTATGTTTCTCCTCCTTCCCCTCCAAACCTTCCTAATATTTTAAAATATTTTAACTATATATGTCTATATATCTTTTGAAGCTCATCAAATCCAGTAAAAATATTTACATGTGTTCACATGTGTTTTTTTGTTATAATTCCAGTGGTAATCCATTCTAATAGTTTTGAAAGAATGCAGAATACAAATCAATCAATAGGGGTATGGAGAAGTGGCAGGGGCCGACTCTCTTCCCTGTGAGTCCACCTGAAAATATAAACTTTCATTCTGCCCCTTACAGATTCCTGCTAAGGGCAAACACCCTTAGAGTGGAAAGGGGCTGGGAAACTGTACTGCCCGTGTTTGGCTCACTGCCTGATAACTTTTGGTCAACTCTGATTTCCTTTTGATTATGGAAGTTCAAGTTGACACTTATTTTCAGAGATACCATTGTCTTATTTTAAACAAAAGGTAAAAGAGAAACACGGCATCATTTAAAATTGGGAAGTTCAAGACTGCTTGCTCAGTGTTGAGAATGAAGGTGGATGTATCACATGACCAAAGCAAATCTTGCAGTTCTGCTGTTTCCTTTTTAACAAGGCCAAACCCAGAGCATCCAATCTTACTTCTTGACTTGCAGTTTCTTCCGACCTCCAAGCACAACAGAATTAGCCTGCCAGCCCCACAATCTCTGAGTTATCACCAACTCTTCTTATTCTTCCCCTCCAGCACTGGCTTAGTCTCCAGTCTGTGCCTGGTCTCTCTCTTCCTAGCCCCTCATCATTCTGATCCTCATTTCTGCTGCCCCTGCAACAACCACCCTACTCTCTATACACGTTATCTTTCCTTCTTGCCAGATGTTCCACCTCCAGGCTTTCTCTTCCTTTAAAGTCCTTAAATTATACAAACCAGTTGATGTTAAGCGGATTTACTCTTGTGGTGACCCCATGAGTGTCAGAGTAGAACTGTGCTCCATCAGATTTTCAATGGCTGATTTTTGAAAATAGATCACGAGGTCTTTCTTCTGAGTCACCTCTGGGTGGACTTGAACTGCCAACCCTTTAGATAGGAGCTGAGTGTTTTAACCATTTGCGCCACCTGGAGACTCCCCTTAAATTATAGAGTCACGCCAGCCAGAGCTAAAAGAAACTTCAGGGGTTATCTCATCTACCTTTTGCATTGCACCAGGCTGGCTGAGTGCCTAGTTTAAAGCTACATAGCTAGGGCACGCTGGATCTGATGCTCCAGGATGTGTGCCCTGGAGTGGACTGGAAGGATGGGCAAAATCAGAACAAGGGATTCTGGCCAGGAGCACCTGGCATCACTTACTTTTAAACAAGGGAAAGCTTGGATTCTCTTAATTTTGGGATTTCATGTATCACAAGGAAAAACTCTTCATTCTAAACAGTTTATTTGCTCATGTCACTCTTAAACCTAAAACCCTCCTGCTCAATCCTCATTAACTGGAGGGTCAAGTTCAAACTCCTTAGGGTACCAATCAGTGTTCTTCAGAGCCCAGCCTGAGTTTATCAGGCCCCAGCCCTCAGACGCTCCGTGGCTCTGCTGCTCGATCACCCAGCATCACTTCTTCCTCTACACCTCATGCCTCTGCACATTCTGGTCCTACTGACTAGATGCTCTCCCCACCTTTCCCACCTAGAAAATGCCAGGTAAACCCCTCCTCTGTGGCATCATCCCTGCCTCAGTGCACTTCAGTCATGAATTAAAAAAAAAAAAAAAACTAGTGCCATCGAGTCGTTTCATGAATTACGTCCCCTTAAAAATGTGTGTATAGGTTTGGCTGGGCCATGATTTCCGGTATTGTGTAGTTGTCCTTCATTTTGTGATTGTAATTTTATGTTAAAGACGATTAGGGTGAGATTGCAATAATACCCTTACCCAGGTCATATTCCTGATCCAATATAAAGGGAGTTTCCCTGGGGTGTGGCCTGCACCACCTTTTATCTCTCAAGAGATAAAAAGGAAAGGGAAGCAAGCAGAGAGTTGGGGACATCATACCAGCAACAAAGCAGTGCTGGGAGCAGAGTGGGTCCTTTGGACTGAGGTTCCTGTGCAGGGAAGCTCCTAATCTGGGGGAAGATTGATGAGAAGGCCAACAGAGAGACGCCCTGAATTTGGACTTCTAGCCTACTAGACTGTGAGAAAATAAATTTCTCTTTGTTGAAGGCATCCACTTGTGGTATTTCTGTTAATAGAAGCACTAGATGACTAAGACAGATGACAAAGACAACAATGGCAACCAACATTTATTGAGCATGGGCTATATGCCAGGCGATAACGCAAATAAATTTGTCAAAACCAACATTATTAGTATGTTGCTTTTGCTGTTAGTAGTTGCCGCTGAGTCAGTTCCAGCTCATGGAGACCCCATATGTTCACAGTAGAATGGCTGCACAGGATTTTCAAGGCTGTGGCCCTTCAGAAACTGATCACCAGACCTTTCTTCTGAGGCTCCTCTGGCTGGGTTTGACCTGTTAGCCTTTCAGTTAGTAGCTCATCACTTAACCACCTGCCCCAGCCAGGAGTCCCTATGTTATTTTGGGGGTCAGGAAACTGAGACTTAAAGAGGTTTTGTCCTTCATCCAAGGTCACAGCTAAGAAATGGTGGCCTAGGGCTGAAACTTAAGTTTACCTGATGCCTAAGCCCAAACCCCTAATTATGACATTGCCTCTTTGTACTTGCTGTGTTGTCTTGTTGAGGACAAAGACCAGCTGTGTATCCCCAGTGCCTAGAACAGTGCCTGGCATATACTAAGTCTTCAGTATATGTTTGTTGAATAAATGATTAAATAAATACACTTCAAGAGCCTTCCCCACCTCCAACAGTCCTTGAACCAAGCCCAGTGACTTGGGCGGAGGTACGTTCGCCTGTGGCCAGGAGCAGCAGCAGCAGATGGTGCTGCCATGATATGCTCCTCCTTCATTCCTGCACTAAGCTGTGTGCTCTCTCCAGCCCCTCTCCTCCTACTCTGAGAAAGCCCCATGCTCTAGGAAGACAGCCAGGTGAGGCTGTAAGCCATCCAGCCGGAAACACCTGGTTGGTCAAAGGCTTTTGCAAAGCTTTGTTTCCATAATTACCTTTTATTTCCCTCTCCCTCTTAGGCTTTATGCAAAGCCAACTGGTATTTCTTTTTTAAACAGCTGAGAACACCAGATGGAAGGGTAGGGGAAGGTGGAGGAACGGTGAAAGGCAGGAAGGAGACAGGCAGGGGCTGTGGACGAGGGGAGAACATTCTGAAACATGTGATATAGGGAAAATGCCAGGCAGGTCAGCAAAGTAGAGAAGGAAAAAGGAGCTGAAAAAGCCAGCAGCCATCATACGTGTGCATGCACATACACGGAGGGCTTTCAACATACCATGAAAATAGAGAAAGCAACGCTCTGGTTTCCGTAGCAACAGGCCTATTGGTGCCTCAGCCAGAGAAACTTATTGGGAAAAAAACGCATTTGCCTGTTAAGGAGCCTGATGAATTGGGAGATAATTATACAGCATCCCACCATTACTAAAGATGCACAAATACACTCCAGAAAATATTTTAAAGAACACAGATTGTCACAGATCCCACCAAGGCAGGGGGTGTGAGTGAGACGGGGCAGGCAAGGAAAAAAGGTGACTGGAATGATCCTAGGTGAACATCCTAGGGAGCGAGCTCTTAGGAGGGGCAGTTTGGGACCAGCTCATTTGTCTATCACCAGAGGTCTAGTGCAGGACAAAGGCTATACATATTTGGATCTGATCCTAAGGGGCCAGTACATTCAGCCATATTCTTCTTTGTCCCTTCAGGAAGTGGGTAGGTGGATCTGCGAGGTCTAACAATTAGATTCAATATGAGAGCGTTTGGTGACCAGAGTAGTGGGGATCAGTGTTTATCAGGGTCCTGCTACTACAGTGGAGGAGCCCCTGGCTGGTGCAAATGGTTAACATGCTTGGCTGCTAACTGAAAGGTTGGAGGTTTGAGTCCACCCAAAGGTGCATTGGAAGAAAGGCTTGGTGATCTACTTCCAAAAATTCAGCCACTGAAAGCCCTATGGAGCACAGTTCTACTGTGACACACGTGGGGTCGCCATGAGTTGGAATCAACTTGACAGCAACTGGTACCGGTACTGCAATGGAGTGAGCCTTGTGAACCTCACAGCTCCTCTGGTCCCCCACATTGGTTGGGACAGAAGAGTAGATTCTCTATAACTGAACAGGGAATATAGGCTCTTGCTTAGGGTAGAAGGAAAAGAAAAACAATGATTTTGTACTTCTCACAGCAGAGGGCACAGTGCTGGTGACATAACAATTGTTGAGTGAATGAGGAACTGAATGGCTAAATGGTTGGATGGATGATTTAAGTGAGTGATCTGATGAATGAATGGATAAGAAATCATGAGTAGCCAGGTAGCCATCTTCTCTCCTCTTGCTCATCTCTAGAAAAGTTAGTTGCAAATTAACGTGAGCAGTTTTGCCCTCCAGAAGATGGTCACTGAGCAGGCACAGTCTCAGAGGTGGAGTCTTTGGAAGAAAGCTATGCCCTGAAATGAGCCCTAAGCTCTTGGTGCTAAAGACGGGCCAGTATCTTCAGGGGACTCTTACTTTGAGGAGCCGGATTTTCTGCACATGTTCTCCTTCCCCACCAGGGATGTATTCTAGTCATATCCTGAATTAGAGGGAAGAGCTCACTTCATCAAAGTAGCAGGACCAATTTCTATTGCACTTGAAGTTCAGGTAATCCCTCAACTTTGATTTGAATCAGTTTTGAATCCTCTGATCTCCTAGAGTGCTTGACAAACCCCTCATTTGACCCTTTGACAGACCATCTTTTATCATTATTTATTATTTAGTTTTTCTTCTGTGTATGTCACACTTTCCTGATAGACTGTGCCTTAGGGGCAGGGTCCTCCTAGAGAACCTCTCCACCTTCCAAGCACCTAGCAGAGACCTTACATACTCAAGGCATTGAATGTTTGCCATACTGACACCAAAGGCAACGACACTGATCTTTCAGACCTCACTGAAGGCATCAGAGTTCACCTCTAGCTGGGATCACCTCCATGCCCAAAAGCTCCTTGCAAGCCATATAGACCCACATGTACCACTTTGTGGATCCTACCTGGAATGCTGTGTGAATGGATGACAAAGAGAGGGAAGGAGTCAGGGGACTAGCTGGAAGACTCATCCCCCAAGGGAGAGCTGCTACTCATGGGCTCTTGGCCTATCGTTCAACTGAGTGTATCACAGTCATACCCCAAAAGGGTCCTGCCAGGAAAGGGAATGCAGAACCATCATCTGATTTCTCTGTACTGAATCCAAAAACGAGGCCAGGAGCACCTAGGGCCTCTTTATCACCACAATCCTAGAGGCAAGTTTTCCTTATACTCTGCTTTCTAGACAAGGCAACTGAGGTTCAGAGAGGTTGAGCAAATTGTTCAAGGTCACACAGCTTGTGTGTGACATACGTTGGATTTGTACTCAGGATTTATACAGTCTCTCTTCAATGCCCAGACTCTAAACTCCTGTCTTGTATTGACTCTTTTAACCCAGAATCACTGAAGGCACTGTAGAGCCAGCTCTATTCCCCTGGATAAGTGTGTTTTTCAAAATACAGCTGGTTTGGGGGGGTATGAACCGGAAAATCAGGTACAAACAGTGAAATTTGAGCTTACTGCTGGTTAGAAGTGAAGATGAAGGAAGTAGAGTTCAGAGCAGGGAAAAACTTTTAAGTCTTATTTTGTGTAGGCATCATATTAAGTAGATTCCTTTCCAGCTATAAACAGATTTTCACATTTCCACCTACCCCCTCCCATTACCCTCCGCCAGTCTCCACCATCCCCAACAGATCGTTCCCTTCCTTCCTGTTTCGATTATAAGAAAGCAAAATAGGCTTTCCTTTCAGTCCCCTTACCGCAGCCCTGCACCATCTGGGGTATATATTTCTTACCCCGTTTTCTTGTAAAATATTCCCTTTCAGTCTGGTGGCCCGATTCGCTTTTGAAGCTCTGCCGAGTTTCTCCGTGGGCCGCCAGGGGTCGCAGTCGAGCAGCCAGAGTCTCCTCTCCGCAGGGGAGCCGGGCCGCTTGCCGGGAATCGCAATCCCATCTCCTTGTACTTATCAGCGCACAGCATTAATCAGGCCGCAGCCTCTGCAGTGCTTTGCGAGGGGAGTAAGAGACTAGGGCTAGGAACGAGATCGGGCTTTTTCAGACATCTAGAAGCGGGCCCCCCTCGACTCTCTTGCCTCAGGCTCTGAGCAAACTGTGCTCAATGAAATGGACTGAAGCGGGTCACTTGCCCAGGCAGGGTCACGCCCCGCCTGCCTTTGAGGATTCCTAAACCCGCACCTGGGGCTGTGGAGGACAGTGACCCCCCCCAGGCCTGAAGGAGGAGGTGCTACAGGGAAGCAGTTTTGGGTGTAGATGGAGAGGATCCCTCCTTTCCCGCCTCTTCTTGCTGCCTCCCATTCTCCTTAACCCCTCAGGGCCCCCAGCAGCAAGCGCCTCTCTCACCGCTGGTGACTTTCTGATCACCTCAGACAAACTTGGCTGAGGCTCCCCTGGTCTCCGCATGTACCTGGAAAGCAAGGCCTTTGCCTCTGCCAGGATTTTATCAGATGGGAGGCCGAGGAGGGGAGGGGAGCACGTGCTTCGTTTAGCATGAATTTTTCAACATCGCATTTTCATGGCTCTGCCCCACTTCTCTCAGTTCCCTCCTCCTGCTCTTTTCAGAGATGGAGCTGCTCCTTAAGATTTGACTGGGCATCTAAGATGGAGGCACGGGGAGAGAAAAGAAGAGAGGAAGCAGAGGGGAGGGGAAGAGACTTGCCAGCTGCGGATGCCTGCAGTAAACCCATGAAAAGAAGATGGAGTAGGCTGGGGTAGTGGCTAAGGCTTTTGCCGTCTTGGGAAGCGCTGTTGAGCAGATTTATTCAAGCCATTGAGGTAAACCAACAGGCACCCTTGAGGCATCTCCACTTTTCATTTCTTTTTTCTCCTTCCCTCCCATTCCTTCCTCCTTTCCTTCTTCATTTGTTCCTCCCCTAGAGACAGATGCAGTCACACACACAGACAAATATACATGCATAAATGCATGCTTATAATACAAGACAGATTTTGAAGTTTTAAAGAAATAAGGAGCTATGGAGGTAGAAATTAATTTTAATGGAAGGATCTGGGAAGTTTCTTGAAATAAGTGGGATTCGTGTTGCATATTTAAGGAATGGGATCTTCTGTAAGGGGGAAGAAGCCATGCCAGGTAGAAAAAAAAAAGAGTTTGAACAAGGACCTAAAAGTGAGAGATTTCATAGCATTCAGGGCAGGTAATGAATAGGCTGCTGTGGTTGAGCAAAAGGCAGAGGCGAAGGGAGTTTATTGGGTGTAAGCATGCAAAAGTAGATTGGGCCAGAAGATGGAGAACACAGTATCCCGGTACAGGTTTCGAAAAACCAAACCCAGTGCTGTCGAGTTGATTCTGACTCATAGCGACCCTATAGGACAGAGTAGAACTGCCCCATAGAGTTTCCAAGGAGCGCCTGGTGGATTCGAACTGCCGACCTTTTGGTCAGCAGCTGTAGCACTTAACCGCTACACCACTGGGGGTTCCAGCGTAGGTTCCAGGGTGGCCCAAATGGTTTGTGCCTGATTAATAACTTAAAGGTTGGCGGGTTGAACCTACCCAGCGGCACTGGGAAGAAAAGCCTGGTGATCTGCTTCTGTAAAGATTACATCCAAGAAAACCCTATGGAGCAATTCCACTCTAGAATACATAGAGTCACCATGAATTAGAATTGACTTAACACAACCAGGTTTGTTTCTTTGTTTTTGTATACCAGATAAGGAGTAAGAGCGTTGATCTTTATCCAGTGAAGTGCAAAATGGGTTCCCATGGTGCATCAACCCTCAGATCTGGGGTTTAGGAGTATCCTGCTGAGGGACAAGTAGATAAAGGATTGAGGGACTGAGGGGGCAGGGCATGAGAAGATTTGTTAGGAGGCCATGGTGGTAGTGTAGGAGGAGACAATCAGGGCCTGAATGAGGGCTGCTGTGCTGGAAGCAGCAAGAGAATGTGAGACACCATGCGGAGAGTTTGCAGGCTTGGTCCTAAGACCCCACCCCCAGACCTTTTCCCCTTCTCCACTCTCTATCATAGCTGATGATCTCCGTCACTCTTCATTGAGAAGATGGAAACCATCAGAGGAGAATTCCCTCTCTCCTAGTGACCAGGTCTATACATGTATCTCTGTGTGTATACGTGCATCCATTTTCTCTAACATTCCTCCTCCGGGGTGGAAAAAGTCCCCCTTTTATCAAAGTCTAGTACCTTCTGTCTACCCTTCTTCATCATTTCTTCTCTCTCCCTCCTTACCATTCATTCCCACCAATACACAAACATGCTCTATTACTCCCCAACTTCAAAAAGGCCTCCGTGGATACCACATCCTTCTCTACCTATGGCCCCATTGATAGTAAATTCTCCAAAGTGTTGTCTATATATACTGCTTCTGTTTCTTCACCTACAAATTACTATTCAGTTCACTCCAGTCTGGCTCACAGCACTGCTTTACCAAAATTACTCTTCAGTCGTTATCATCCTGAAACCAAGGAGTGTTTTCTAGCCTTATCTTGGTCTTTTAGTCACATTTGGCACATTCAACTCCTCTCTCTATAAAACACTCTTCTTTCTTAGTTCCGTAACATCACACTCTCATGGATTTTATATGTCACTAGTGTCTGCCGCTCGTGCAGTTGGCTGGCTCCTCCTCTTAGACAGAACCTCCAAATGCTGAAGTGTTTCAGGAACTGATTTCCTCTCCTCTCCCCTCTTCTCTTCTATCTTTGTGCTCCCATGGCAAAAATACCATCTCTACGATGATGTCTCCCAAATGTATCTCCATCCCAGCACCTCTCCATGGTGTTCCAGGTTATTATATCCAACTGTCAACCTGACATCTCCACAGGATGTCTCATTGGAATCTTAAATTTGGCCTGTCTAAACAAAACTCTTAATTCTCTGCTGTACCCAACTGCCAGCTGTCTCTGTTCCTCCTTCTATGTCCCCAATTTAAGAAATAAAATTATCATCTACCTAGTTGTTTATATCAGAAATCCTTAATCATCTCTGATTCTTCTCTTTCCCTCACCCTCCATCAGCAGGTCCTACTGGAGTTTTCTCCAACATATGTCTCAAATACACATGTTCTCACCATCATCACTGCTGTCCTGTAGTTCAAGCTCTTGCTACCTCTCTCCTGGCCTGCTGCAAAAATTTTGAACTTTGAACTTGCCTCCCTGCTCCCTGTCTCGTCCCTCTCCCATTCATTCTTCCTGCATCAGGGAAAGTGATCTTTTAAAGGCACAAATCAGCTCGGATCTCTGCTCTGCTTAGATGCTATTTGATTTTCTATCACACTTAGAATAAAGTTAAAATGCCTAGAAATGGTGTCTAAGGCCCTCCGTGATCTAGCCTCTTCCATCCATCACCCTCATCCTGTTTGATCTCTCTGTCCTCAATAAACTCCAGCCACAAAGGCCTTATTACCAGTCCTTGACAATGTGATGCTCCTTCCTCTTTGATGTTTGCATCTGCTGACCCCTGAACCTGAATTGTTTTCTCTTCCCCTGGGTCTGGTCATGAGAGGGTCCCTTCTCATCATGTAGAGTGTCTCATTCCCCTTTCTGACCACCCTTATGTCCCCAGTGATCCACACCACCCTGCTTACTTCCTTCTTAGCATGGACTACCGTGTAACACAATGCTCATTTATTTGTCTATTGTGTGTCTCCCAAGGGTGGAAAGCTTGTC
The DNA here is from genome assembly GCF_030014295.1 of Loxodonta africana. Lineage (NCBI taxonomy): Eukaryota > Metazoa > Chordata > Mammalia > Proboscidea > Elephantidae > Loxodonta > Loxodonta africana. Next base: position 125,520,110 of record NC_087345.1, on the reverse strand, counting down.
TGTCTTGCTCATCCCTCTATTCTCAGCACGCAGCACAACTCCTGACTGTGAATTTCTACATTAGGTAGAAATGAAAGAACCTAGCGACTGATTCCAAACTCAGAGTGAAAGACAAGGGAGAAATTTATTAAAGAGGAGATTGAGGGACCAGAAAAATGCTGACACCCACCCCTGAGAGAAAATAAAGGTTTTGGCAAGGGGAGAGGTGAGTAAGGTGATGATTCTGTGGAGTACCTTTGAGGGTGAGATGCCTACAGAACTTTTAGCTGTTACATGAAGGCGTAGGTATATGGCTTGGCAAGGAAGGTAAGGGTAGAGATATAGATTTGGAAGACATCTCTGTCAAAATGATAATTAAAACCACAGGCACGGATGCATCTGATCGTGAGGTCAGGTGGAGTGAGAGAAGAAGGGAGATAAAACTAAATCTTAGGTAATGCCTATAATCAGGAAACCCTGGTGGCATAGCGGTTAAGTGCTACGGCTGCTAAACAAAGGGTTGCCAGTTCAAATCCACCAGGCGCTCCTTGGAAACTCTGTGGGGCAGTTCTACTCTGTTCTACAGGGTTGCTATGAGTCGGAACCGACTCGACGGCACTGGGTTTAGTTTTTTGGTTTAATGCCTATAATCAGGGATGAGACGAAGGAAGGGCATATCAAGGGGACTGAAAGGCAGGAGAGAAACCAGGAGAAAGAAGTGCCACAGAAGCATAGGAAAGGTGAGCATTTTAAGAAAGAACAGTAGTAAAATTTCAGTTCAGTCCAATAAGCAATTATTGTGCCCTTCCTCTGTGCCAGATTTCATACTTTATTATGGAATAACAAATGTAAATCAACTCTAATTCCTTGGGGAGGTAGTTATATTTTGTTAGAAGAAATAGATATGTAAAAACATTTATATAAATAAAAAGCATATACTCACATATAAGAGCGTTATGTACTTTATGAGTATACTCATATAAAGATATATGTCAAATATATTAGAGCAGTTTTCTGTTGGAGAGAACAGGTGGAGTGGAGAGTGGGGATAAAAAGGAACCAATACGTAAATAAAACAAGAGCAGGGTCTGGACTGAGCAAGGGTATTGTAATGTCATGAGCTGAGACTTCTGGTGATTCAGTCTACCACAGCCTTTGGTTTTTGCAGTTTTTTCTTTAATATTATAAAACATTTTTCTTATTATAAAGTAATAAATATATGTATTAATTGTATGGTAGAGAAAGTATAAATAAGGTAATAAAAACCTCTTGAAATTCCAAAGCCCAGAAATAATTTATGCTAATATTTTTGTAATTGTTCCTCCTCACAATCCTTTCTGCATGTATACATGTATATACATATCTGTATATATGTGGTATATTTAGTTACTTAAAAATTGCTAGCAGTTTCTGTTTCAAATCACCTTGGAGCAGGTCCTTTTTTTCTGAGAAGAATCACTTGCATGTCTCCTTTTAGATAATCGGTGTAAGGCGAGTGTCCATCTGCTCACTGTTCTGGGTGAAAGGTATAACAGAATATGTTTTGGATTCACACGGGCCTAAAGCTTAGACACTGGGGTGGGTGATAGTAGGTAGAAAACTTCCCTAGTATCATTTTGACTCCATTAATTTGCAAAGAAACCTAAAAGCCTATTCAGAAGAAGAGGATCTATTTCATTTAAGCATGGATTTGGCAGGCTCTTCAGATATGTTTTCTGCAGATAATGTAATGGTTAAAAGTAGGCTCTAGAGTCAGAGGGCTTGCATCAGAACCCTAGCTTTACCGTTTACCAGCTGTGTGTTCTTGGGCTAATGGCTTACTCTTTCTGTGCTCAGTTCTCACACCTTGTAAAATGAGGGAGTTAATAATCGTATTTACCATACACTATTACTATGATGACTAAATTAGTTAATATATCCTATTATTTAAGCACTTAGGACAATGGCCGGCAGATAGAAAGGTGTTAACTATTATTTTTGTTAGGGCTTGATGAGAAGATGAGAAAAATGCAAAAGAAGATGACAGTGAAGGAAAGGAGAGAAACACAGCAGTAGTTTCATAGGAAATCAGTAGAGGTGGAGGAATGTATCAGAACAGAGGAAGTCTGAATACCTCTGTCAGCTCAGGGAGCAGAGCCAGGACTGAAGCAATATGTGAGTGAGAGAATGGAGAACTGATGCAGCAGGGTCTCAGAGGAAATGGGGGTGTGGCACCAATGACAGAAGTGAAAGAAGGAGCAAAGGGTGATTGATGGTGATATAGAAGGACATTGGAGAGGAGAAAATTCAAGTCTGATGGCCCTGCTTATCTCAGTGAAGGAGTTGGCAAGATCATCTGCCGAGAGTAAAGGTCAACATGTGTAGGTGCTTAAGGGAATCAAGAAAGACTTAAAATAAATTAGATGCTCCTTCTCTATGAAAAAATGCTTAAATACTAGAGGCATAATGAGCTCTCTTCTTGATGCTTCGACAACATATTAGACAAATCTTTCTTAGAATACCTATCACATATTATCCTAACTACTTGTTTGACCCACCTTCATGAATGTAATCTCTGCAAGGTCATAAACCTTAGTTGTCAGAGTAGACTTCACTTAGCCTTAAATGTGAATATTAGAGAAAAGTACTCTTCTCTGGATAAAGGCAACCCTGAAAGTACAAGGCTTGGCAAGCTGATGGCACTTTTGTGTGGATTAGAAAAAGTGCCCCTTCCTCTGGGCAAACACAACTCTGGGCCAGGGTCAAGGCTTGGCAAGGTGATTACAGTTTGGGGTTCAGCCCTTTCTCACTTTTAGGCTGAGGTCTTTGTGTTGTACATGGCCTGCACAATTGCAGGATGTGTGGTCCTGGTCCTGTATATCTTCATCTCCCTAGTGGGTAGCGTATCAGAGTCCCTGGTTGGTACAAATTGTTAACATACTTAGCTGCTAATCGAAAAGTTGGAGGTTCAAGTCTACCCAGAGGCACCTGGAAAGGAAGGCCTGGCAATCTGCTTCTGAAAAATCAGCAAATGAAAACCTTATAGAACACAGTTCTACTCTGAAACACATAGGGTAACCATGAGTCAGAAGCAACTCAATGACAATTGGTTTGGGTTTTTTTTTGTTTGTTGAATGAATGGTTGAGTACATGAATGACATTTAAGACTTAAGTGATGTTAGGAAGAATGTATATGTCTTCTATTCAAATATCCTTGTTTTATGCTTTTTGTGAGCAAGACCGATCAACTTGGGTAAAGAGCCTGCAAAAATCATTGGTTGGATTAATCTGGAGTTACAGATTGGCAGGGTGGAATGGAGAAGGTCGAGGACAAAGCCTTTATCTAGTGGTCCTCAGAATCTCTGAGCTAATCACAGAAAGGGTCACTTAGGGAGGGCTCCTCAAAACTAAGCAGAACCTAAACCTGATGGTATCTTCTGAGTGGATAGCTACCGGTTCCTGAGTTTCCCTGGGACCACTCTAGGGTACAAGGTTGGGGTCTGGGGTTTTGGCCATCATCCCGTGCTGGTTTGCAGGCACATTAAGGCCACAGAGAAACATTTTTTCCCCTGTGCTAACCTATCCCACTTCTTACCCAGCCCAGAAAACTGAACACTATTCAGGGACATTTCAGGGCTGTAGTTCTCAAATTTTAGTGTGCATTGGAATCACTTGGACCAAAACCAACCAGTTGCCATCAAGTTGATTCTGACTCACGGTGACCCTGTGTATGTCAGAGTAGAACTGTGCTCCATAGGGTTTTCAATGGATGATTTTTTTGGAAGTCGATCACCAGGCCTTTCTTCCATGTTGACTCTGGGGTGGACTTGAACTTCTAACCTCTCGGTGTAGCAGCCAAGCACATTAACTACACCACCCAGGGACTCCAAAAGTCCCTGGAAGGCCTATTAAAACATGATTGCTATTGTCTGGAAACAACTTTTGACACTTGAGCCAGATTATCCCGTGAAGTAATCTTTAAACTAAACAACAATTTAGCCCAATAAATAAAGGACGTCTGTGTCTTAGTTACCTAGTACTGCTATAACAAGAATACCAGAAGTCTCTGGAGCCGACGCACAGAGCAAGAGAGCTGAGTGCTTTCCAGCTGGTGTTTACTGGCAGAGTGGGGTGTCTCCAGGCACTTATCAGTGAAGCTATAGAGCTTTGGAATACTTGCCCCAGCAGGGTAGATGTGGGTGGCGAGGCCCAAGGGGCCAAGAGACCAAGGAACCGGGAAGCAGAAGCTGAAGAGACAAAGAACACAGGAAGCAGAGCTGCTTTAGTATTAAAGGGTAGGGCCACGACTTCTGGGGTCTCAAAGGGTAGAGCCACCACTCAAATAGACTAGAAGAATGGGGACCTCATACTACTAAGAAAGCAACTCCAGGAGCAGAGCGTGTCCTTTGGACCTGAGGTTCCTGTGCTGAGAAACTCCTAGACCAGGGGAAGATGGATGACAAGGACCTTCCCCCAGAACTGACAGAGGGAGAAAGACTTCCCTGGAGCTGGTGCCCTGAATCCAGACTTCTAGCCTACTAGACTGTGAGAGAATAAACTTCTATTTGTTAAAGCCATACACTGGTGGTATTTCTGTTATAGCAGCACTAGATAACTAAGACAACCTACCTTGATCATTGCACCCTGTCATGGATTTAATTGTATCCCCCCCCAAAATATCTGTCAACTTGGCTAGGTCATGATTCCCAGTATTGTATGATTGTCTACCATTTTGTCATCTGATGTGATTTCCCTATGTGTTGTAAATCCTATCATTATGATGTAATGAGATGGATTAGTGGTAGTTATATTTATGAGATCTACAAGATTAGATAGTGTCTTAAGCCAATCTCTTTTACGATACAAAAGAAAGAATTGAGCAGAAAGTCAGGGAGACATCATACCGCCAAGAAAGCAGTGCCAAGAGCAGAGTGTGTCTTTTCGACCCGGAGTTCGTGTGCGGAGAAGCTCCTAGTCCAGAGGAAGACTGACAACAAATACCTTCCTCCAGAGACAACAGAGAAAGCCTCCCTCTAGAGCTGACACCCTGAATTGGGACTTTCAGCCTACTGGACTGTAAGAGAACAAATTTCTCTCTGTTAAAGCCATCCACTTGTGGTATTTCTGTTACAGCAACACTAAATGACCGAGACACACCCTACTGAAGAATTACCTATATGAGATTGAAATGACTACAGTAACTCTAAAGAACAGACGAGAACTTTAAGGCGCAGAGAGTATAAGCTAATGGTGGTGAAACAAAAGGGTCAGAAATAGTGAGAATGGTAAGACAATATGAAGTATGTAACCATTGTCAATGAAATGTACAGGTAAAAATTGTTAAATGGGTGTATATTTTTTATATATATTTTCACAAAAAGTTTAAAAAAAATAAAAAGAAGATTGTTGGGTCTCACCCCTAGAATTCCTATTTCACTTGGCCTGAGAAGGGGCCTGAAGATTTGCATTGCTTACAAGTTCCCCGGCAATGCTGATGCTGCTGTTTCGGACCACACTGCTACTATAGATCTCTTTCTTTACATCTTCCACTCGTGGTTGCAAATAAGAGTGATATATCCCAGTGGAGTCTATGTCCTTTGTTCTCAGCCCAGGCTTTCCTCAGATTCTTCCACTCTTTGTTCACTGCAGTCCAGCACCCATAGGCTTTAGAGTGGGGAGCACCTGGGGGACCAGATACAATAAAAAGGAAGTACGGTGTCTCCTACCAGACTTTTCACTTGGCCTAATCGACTCAGCTCATGGGACTCAGAGCACCCTTCCCACCACTGTTGGCAAAGGTTGAGGTATACATTGCTCTTCTTTAAAGAACTTACTTGTGTGGGCCCCAGGCCTGTGGCTTTGGTTTCTCTTAATAACTGTCTTAGTTATCTAGTGCTGCTCTAACAGAAATACCACAAGTGGATGGCTTTAGTAAACAGAAATTTATTCTTTCACAGTTTAGGAGGCTAGAAGTCCAAATTCAGGTCGTCAGTTTTAGGGGAAGGCTTTCTCCCTCTGTTGGCTCTGGAGGAAGGTCTGTCTCCTTTCAACATCTGCGGGCCTGGTGTTCCTTGAAGATCTACATGTGTATTGATATCAATTTTCCCCTGGGTCTAGGAGATTCTCGGCACAGGGACTCTGAATCCAAAGGATACACTTTGATCCTGGCTCTTCTTTCTTGGTGGTAATGAGGTCCCTCTCCTCTCTGCTCACTGCTCTCTTTTATATCTCTAAAGAGATTGACTCAAGATACAACCTAATCCTGTAGATTGTGTCCTGCCTCATTAATGTAACTGACTCTAATCCTGCCTTATTAACATTGTACCAAACCAAAAATCAAACTCGTTACTATCAAGTCAATATATCATAGAGGTTAGGATTTACAACACATGGGATAATTACATCAGATCACAAAATGGAGGACAACCACACAATACTGGGAATCATGATCTAGGCATGTTGACACACATTTTGGGGGGACACAATTCAATCCATAACATTAGCTAATTTCTTGTTTCCCCTCACTTAGCAGAGAACTTTGATTCTGCCAAGGCTGAGGAATGCCCTGACCTCCATTCTCCAAGCTGCCCCATGTGTCTCTCAACTCAGCACCAGGATCCTGCGCGGACTCTTTCCAACCAGTCCCTCCCCTTACCTCCTTCCCGTAATCGCAATGCAGATCCTGCCACACTCCTTCCTCAGCACCTGATGTCGCAGCTTTCTGGAAATTGTTACTGTTTACCAGTTATTTATGTACTCTTTTTAGAGTGAACATCCCCTGAGGGCAGGCACCATAGCTTAACTCATTTTGAGTATCTCTTCTCACCCTCTCACTGCTGTATCTTGCTCAGTGCTGTGGGTTTTACGGCTGGCACTCAATAAAAAAATATTTTCCAAATACAGAAAAAAAGATCTAAGTCTCATTCTACTTAGATGTAGTTCCCTGATCTCAATTTATAATCTCTTTCACAGCACACACTTGCATTTTAAAGCCAGCTCCTAGAGACTTATGTACTCCTAAAATACTTAAGTTTTTGCAGTTATATTAGAAAAGTGTCATCCAGCTTCTAATGAGGGGTTTGTTCCCCAATGTTATAATCACCGTTTGGGGTGATTCTTTCTCTGCAGTTCTGAATGAGATGGACCTGCTTTACCCTGGGCGTTCTAGTCTGGAGGTACCTGAATGCTGAAGACTGTGTAGGAGGAAGGAGGTTCATAATTATTGGTAACCAAGTAAAGGCTCCTATGAACCCAGAAAAATTCAGTTCTACTTATTTGTACTTCATCTGTCAAATTGGATAATGATATCTGTAGACACTTCCTCCCTCACTGGTGATTTCAAAAAATCTAATATTTTTAAAATGCTTTGAAAATTACAAGGTAAGATGCAAATACAAGGTATTTTCACAATTTCTGCCTGCACATACATTCTAAGTGTTCATTTCTGACATGATATGTCTTAACCACTGAGGGGTATCTATGGGCCATTACGTGTGTATGAAATACACACTCAGACACCTAGCCACTTTAAAATATAGAGTCTGCATGTCTGCCCATGCCTATTTCTATGCCAGCAAGGATTTTTTCTTTTTTTTTTTCTCGAAGATTTGTCCATGGCAAGTGTACATTAGGGATGGTATGCTGATACATCTATGCATGTGCCAGACTTAGCAGGGTGAACTTAAACCTGGTTCATGAATATATCTGAGTAAGTTGCACACATTTACTAATTAAAACTATAGATTTGGATATACCATAGGTCACATCCTATCCCCTCTAAACACAAGGCACAAATTGTCAAAGTCTGGTTTAAGGTAGCTACCTAGGGAGGTGTTACTCTTGGCCCCACTCTCAACATTTTGGAAGAATTTCATCTGTGCTTTAATCTTTTACTTTGCAATTGTTGTTGTTGTTAGCTGCCGTCGAGTCGACCCATGACTTATGGTGACCCCATACACAGTAGACCCCATGCCTGGTCCTGTGCCACTCCCATGTGTCTTAGTCATCCAGTGCTGCTATAACAGCAATACCAGAAGTGGATGGCTTTAACAAAGAGAAGTTTATTTTCTCACAGTAAAGTGGATTAAAAGTCCAAATTCAGGACGTCAACTCCAGGAGAAGGTTTTTTCTCTCTGTTGGCTCTGGAGGAAGGTCTTTCTCGTCAATCTTCTCCTTTACTAGGAACTTCTCTGCGCAGGAAACTGGAGTCTAAAAGATACACTCTGCTGCTGGTGCTTCTTTCTTGGTGGTGTGAGGTCCCTAACTCTCTGCTTGCTTCTCTTTCCTTTTATCTCTTGAGAGATCAAATGTGATGCAGGCCACGACCCAGGGAAACTCCCTTTACCTTGGATCAGGGAGGTGCCCTGAGTAAGGGTGGTGTTACAATCCCACCCTAATCCTCTCAACATGAAATTACAGTCACAAAATGAAGGACAATCACACAATACTGGGAATCATGGCCTAACCAAGTTGATACACACATTTTTGGGGGACATAATTCAATCCATGACTCGATGACTCATTGTGGTTTAGACTATTGTGATCCATAGGATTTTCACTGGCTGATTTTTGGAAGTAGATTACCAAGCCTTTTTTTTCAGTCCTTCTTCTGGAAGGTCCGCTGAAACCTGTTCAGCATCCTAGCAACAGTCAAGCCTCCACTGAGGGGTAGGGTGGTGGCTGTGCAGGAGTTTCATTGGTTGAGAATTGAACCCAGGTCTTTAAATTGGCACTAACTGGTTAAGACTTACGGTGAGCTATGGCTGCTAACCGAAAGGTCTGCAATTTAAATCCACCAGCCACTTCTTGGAAACACTATGGAGTAGTTCTACTCTGTCCTATAGGGTCACTATGGGTCAGAATCCACTTGATGGCAACAGGTTTGTTTGTTTTTTTTTTTGGTTGTAAATATGGAGTCCCTGGGTAGTGCAAACAGTTAATGCACTCATCTGCTAAGCAAACAATTGAAGGTTCAAGTCCACTCAGAGGCATCTTGGAAAAAGGTCCAAGATGGCAATCTACTTCCAAAAAATCAGCCATTGAAAACCATATGGAGCACAGTTCCATTCTGACACACGTGTAGTCAAAATGTGTCAGAAATGACTTGAGAGCAACTGGTTGCTTGCGAATATATTTCTCAGAGAAAATAAAACAAAACAAACCCATTGCCCTCGGGTCGATTCCAACTTATAGCGACCCTAAAGGACAGAGTAGAACTGCCCCATAGGGTTTCCAAGGAGCTGCTGGTGGATTCAAACTGCCGACCTCTTGGTTTAAATATCCTTTTTTTTTTTATCCTTGCTAGCTCAAGAAAGTTCCTGTGCATTGGTAGGAACTGTCATACCAGGGAAAAGACACTTAGACTGAGTTCTCCTAGGAAAAGTAAGACTCTGCATTTCAAATATTCCTGGGAAATGCAAGAACACTGCTTCTGACTCATCGGCAGTACAGGTGTATGGTAAATGAAAGAGACCCTGTGCCACATAACAGATTGCATTTGACATGAGAAGTGTAGAGATCTTTTTTTTTTTTTTGTGCTTTAAGTGAAAGTTTACAAATCAAGTCAGTCTCTCACACAAAAACTTATATACACCTTGCTACACACTCCCAATTGCTCTCCCCCTAATGAGACAGCCCCCTCCCTCCCTCCACTTTCTTTTCTCATCCATTTCACCAGCTTCTAAATCCCTCTACCCTCTCATCTCCCCTCCAGGCAGGAGATGCCAACATAGTCTCAAGTGTCCACCTGATCCAAGAAGCTAACTCCTCACCAGCATCCCTTTCCAACCCATTCTCCAGTCCAATTCCTGTCTGAAGAGTTGGCTTTGGGAATGGTTCCTGTCCTGGGCCAACAGAAGGTCTGGGGCACATGACCACCGGGGTCCTTCTAGTCTCAGACAGACCATTAAGTCTGGTCTTTTTACAGGAATTTGGCGTCTGCATCCCACTGCTCTCCTGCTCCCTCAGGGGCTCTCTGTTTTGTTCCTTGTCAGGGCAGTCATCGGTTGTAGCTGGGCACCATCTTGTTCTTCTGGACTCATGCTGATGTAGTCTCTGGCTTATGTGGCCCTTTCTGTCTCTTGGGCTTGTAATTACCTTGTGTCCTTGGTGTTCTTCATTCTCCTTTGATTCAGGTGGGTTGAGACCAATTAATGCATCTTAGATGGCCGCTTGCTAGCATTTAAGACCCCAGATGCCACTCTCCAAGGTGGGATGCAAAATGTTTTCTTAATAGATTTTGTTATGCCAACTGATTTAAATGTCCCCTGAAACCATGGTCCTCAAACCCCAACCCCTGCTACGCTGGCCTTCGAAGCATTCAGTTTATTCGGGAAACTTCTTTGCTTTTGATTTATTCCAGTTGTGCTGACGTTGCCTGTATTGTGTGCTGTCTTTCCCTTCACCTAAAGTAGTTCTTACCTACTATCTAATTAGTGAATACCCCTCTCCCACCCCCTCCTCCCCCTCCTCGTAACCACAAAAGAATGTTTTCTTCTCAGTTCAAACTATTCCTCAAGTTCTCATAATAGTGGTCTTATACAATATTTGTCCTTTTGCAACTGACTAATTTCACTCAGCATAATGCCTTCCAGGTTCCTCCATGTTATGAAATGTTTCACAGATTCCTCAATGTTCTTTACCGATGCATAGTATTCCATTGTGTGAATATACCATAATTTATTTATCCATTCATCCGTTGATGGGCACCTTGGTTGCTTCCATCTTTTTGCTGTTGTAAACAGTGCTGCAATGAACATGGATGTGCATATATTTGTTCGTGTAAAGGCTCTTATTTCTCTAGGATATATTCCAAGGAGTGGGATTGCTGGATCGTATGGTAGTTCTTTTCTAGCTTTTTAAGGAAGTGCCAAATCGATTTCCAAAATGGTTGTACCATTTTACGTTCCCACTAGCAGAGTATAAATGCTCCAATCTCCCCACAGCCTCTCCAACATTTATTATTTTGTGTGTTTTGGATTAATGCCAGCCTTGTTGGAGTGAGATGAAATCTCATTGCAGTTTTGATTTGGATTTTTCTAATGGCTAATGATGTATCTGTTAGCTACCTGAATGTCTTCTTTAGTGAAGTGTCTGTTCATATCTTTTGCCCATTTTTTAATTGGGTTATTTGTCTTTTTGTAGTTGAATTTTTGCAGTATCATGTAGATTTTAGAGATCAGGTGCTGATCAGAAATGTCATAGCTAAAAACTTTTTCCCAGCCTGTAGGTAATCTTTTTACTCTTTTGGTGAAGACTTTGGGTGAGCATAGGTGTTTGATTTTTAGGAGCTCCCAGTTTTTCTTCTGCACTGTTAGTAATGCTTTGTATACTGTTTATGCCATGTATTAGGGCTCCTAACGTTGTCCATATTTTTTCTTCCATGACCTTTATCATTTTAGGTTTTATATTTAGGTCTTTGATACATTTTGACTTCGTTTTTGTGCATGGAATGAGGTATGGGTCTTGTTTCATTTTTTTTGCTGACGGATATCCAGTTATGCCAGCACCACTTGTTAAAAAGGCTGTCTTTTCTCAATTTAACTGATTTGGGGCCTTTGTCAAATATTAACTGCTGGTATGTGGATGGATTTACGTCTGGATTCTCAATTCTGTTCCATTGGTCTATATATCTGTTGTTGTACTAGTAGGTATAGTAGGTTCTAAAATCAGGTAGAGTGAGGCCTCCCATTTTGTTCTTCTTTTTCAGTAATGCTTTAATTATCCAGGGCCTCTTTCCCTTCCATATGAAGTTGGTTGTTTCTCTACCTCATTAAAAAATGTTGTTGGAATTTGGATCAGAATTGCATTAAATCTATAGCTTGCTTTTGGTAGAATAGACATTTTTATAATGTTAAGTCTTCCTATCCATGAGCAAGGTATGTTTTTCCACTTATGTAGGTCTCTTTTGGTTTCTTGCAGATGTGTTTTGTAGTTTTCTTTGTATAAGTCTTTTACATCTCTGGTAAGATTTATTCCTAAGTATTTTATCTTCTTGGGGGCTACTGTAAATGGTATTGATTTGGTGGTTTCCTCTTTAATGCTCTTTTTGTTGGTGTAGGGAATCCATCTGATTTTTGTATGTTTATCTTGTATCCTGATAATCTGCTGAACTTTTCTATTAGTTTCAGTAGTTTTCTTGAGGATTCCTTAGGGTTTTCTGTGTATAAGATCATGTCATTTGCAAATAGAGATACTTTTACTTTTTCCTTGCCAATCTGGATGCTCTTTCTTTCTTTCTTTCTTTAGCCTATCTGCTCTGGCTAGGACCTCCAGCACAATGTTGAATAAGAGTGGTGATAAAGGGCATCCTTGTCTGGTTCCCAATCTCAAGGGGAATGCTTTGAGGCTCTCTCCACTTAGGATGATGTTGGCTATTGGCTTTGTATAAATGCCCTTTATTATGTTGAAGAATTTTCCTTCTATTCCTATTTTGCTGAAAGTTTTTATCATGAATGGGTATTGCACTTTGTCAAATGCCTTTTCTGCATCAATTGATAAAATCGTGTGATTCTTGTCTTTTGTTTTATTTATATGATGGATTACATTAATTGTTTTTCTAACGTTGAACCATCCCTGCATACCTGGTATGAATCCCACTTGATCATGGTGAATTATTTTTTTGATATGTTGTTGAATTCTATTGGCTAGAATTTTGTTGAGGATTTTTGCATCTACATTCATGAGGGATATAGGTCTATAATTTTCTTTTCTTGTGGTGTCTTTACCTGGTTTCGGTATCAGGGATATGGCGGCTTCATAGAATGAGTTTGGTAGTATTCCATCCTTTTCTATGCTCTGAAATATCTTTAGTAGTAGTGGTGTTAACTCTTCTTTGAAAGTTTGGTAGAACTCTTCAGTGAAGCCTTCCAGGCCAGTGGTTTTTTTTGTTGGGAGTTTTTTGATTACCTGTTCAATCTCTTCTTTTGTTCTGGGTCTATTTAGTTGTTCTGCCTCTGTTTGTGTTAGTTTAGGTAGGTAGATTTCTAGGAATTCATCCATTTCTTCTAGGTTTTCAAATTTGTTAGAGTACAATTTTTCCTAGTAATCTGATACGATTCTTTTAATTTCTTTTGGGTCTGCTGTAATATTGCCCGTCCCATTTCTTATTCAGGTTATTTGCTTCCTCTCCTGTTTTTCTTTTGTCAGTTTGGCCAATGGTTTATCAATTTTGTTGATTTTTTCAAAGAACCAGCTTTTGGTCTTGTTAATTCTTTCAATTGTTTTTCTGTTTTCTATTTCATTTAGTTCTGCTTTAATTTTTATTATTTGTTTTCTTCTGGTGCCTGAGGGTTTCTTTTTTTGCTCTCTTTCTATTTGTTCAAGTTGTAGGGGGTAATTCTTTGATTTTGTCCCTTTCTTGTTTTTGGATGTGTGCAGTTACTGATATAAATTGATCTCTGAGCACTGCTTTCGCTGTGCCCTGAAGGCTCTATAGGAAGTGTTTTCATTCTCACTGGATTCTATGAATTTCTTTATTCCACCTTAATGTCTTCTATAATCCTGTCTTTTTTGATCAGAGTATTGTTCAGTTTCCAAGTGTTTGATTTCTTTTCCCTGCTTTTTCTATTATTGATTTCTACTTTTATGGCCTTATGGTCAGAGAAGATTCTTTGTAATATTTCAATGTTTTGGATTCTACTAAGGCTTGCTTTATGACCTAATATGTGGTCTATTCTACAGAATGTTCCATGTACACTAGAAAAGAAAGTATACTTGTTTGCTGTTGGGTGGAGTGTTCTGTGTATGTCTGTGAGGTCAAGTTGGTTGATTATGGTATTTAGATCTTCCGTGTCTTCATTGAGCTTCTTTCTGGATGTCCTGTCCTTCATCGAAAGTGGTGCGTTGAAGTCTCCTACTATTATTGTGGAGCTGTCTATCTCCCTTTTCAATGCTGATAGAGTTTGTGTTATGTATCTTGCAGTCCTGTCATGGGGTGGATAAATACTTAATATGGTTATATCTTCTTGTTGTGTTGTCCCTTTAATAAGTCTATAGTGTCCTTCCTTATCCTTTTTGATGGGTTTAACTTTAAAGTCTATTTTGTCAGAAATTAATATCGCCACTCCTGCTCTTATTTGATTGTTGTTTGCTTGATATATGTTTTTTTCATCCTTTGAGTTTTAGTTTGTTTGTGTCTCTAAGGTGTGTCTCTTGTAGGCAGCATATAGATGGATCATGTTTTTAAATCCATTCTACCACTCTCTGTCTCTTTATTGGTGCATTTAGTCCATTTACATTCAGCATAATTATGGATAGGTATGAATTTAGTGCTATCATTTTGATGTCTTTCTTTGTGTGTTGTTGACACTTTCTTTTTCTCACTTAATTTTATGTGCTGAGTAGATTATCTTTATATATTGTCCTTTCCTCTTATTCATTGTTGCTGATTTTGTTTCTGCTGAGTCTACATTTTTTTCTTGTATTTTATTTTGATGTGCAGGATAGTTTGTCTCCTTTGTGGTTACCTTATTATTTACCCATATTTTTCTAAATTTAAACCTAACTTTTATTTCTTTGTATCACCTTATCTTCCTCTCCATATGGAAGATCTATGACTACATTTCTTAGTTCCTCTTTATTGTTTTAATGTTGTCTTCTTTCACATAATAACATCACTGTTACCCTGTTTTGAGCATTTTTTTTAATCTTGATTTATTTTTTTGATTTCTTGTCTGGGTTGACTTCTGATTGCTCTGCCCAGTGTTCTAGTCTTGGTTTGATACCTGATATTAGATTTTCTAACCAGAGAACTCCCTTTAGTATTTCTTGTAGTTTTGGTTTGGTTTTTATGAATTCCCAAAACTTCTGTTTATCTGGAAATGTCCTAATTTCACCATCATGTTTGAGAGACAGTTTTGCTGAATACATGATTCTTGGCTGGCAGTTTTTTTCCCTTCAATTTTTTATATAAGTCATCCCATTGCCTTCTGCCCTGCATGTTTTCTGCCGAGTAGTCTGAGTATATTCTTATTGGCTCTGCTGTGTAGGTGACTTTTCATTTATCCCTAGCTGCTCTTAAAATTCTCTCTTTATCTTTGGTTTTGGCAAGTTTGATTGTAATATGTCTTGGTGGCTTTCTTTGAGATCTTCCTTATGTGGAGTTCAATGAGCATCTGGATAGACACCTCATGTTTCACGATATCAGGGAAGTTTTCTGCCAACAAATCTTCAACAATTCTCTGTATTTTCTGTTATCCCTTCCTGTTCTGATACTCCAATCACTCGTAGATTATTCCCTTTGTTAGAGTCCCACATAATTCTTAAGGTTTCTTCATTTTTAAAAAAATTCTTTTATCTGATTTTTCTTCAAATATATTAGTGCCAAGTGATTATCTTCAAGTTCAGAAATTCTGCCTTCCACTTGCTCAAATCTGCTTCTCTGACTTTCTATTGAGTTGTCTACTTCTGTAATTTTATTGTTAATCTTCTGAATTTCTGATTGCTGTCGGTCTATGGATTTTTCCAGCTTATTAAATTTTTCATTATGTTCATGAATAATCTTTTTAATTTCTTCAGTTGCTTTATCTGTGTGTTCCTTAGCTTATTCTACATATTGCCTCATTTCCTTCCTGATGTCTTGAAGGGTTCTGTATATTAATCTTTTGTATTCTGCCTCTGGTAATTCCAAGAAGGCACTTTCATCTAGACGATCTCTTGAGTTTTTTGTTTTGGGAGCTTGTTGAGGAGATCAAGGTCTGTTTTTTTATGTGGCTTGATAGTGACTGTTGTCTCCGAGCCATCTGTAAGTTATTGTATTAGTTTATTTTACGTTTGCTTACTGTGTTGTAGCTTCTTGCTTTGCTTTGTTTTGATATGCCTAGATGGGTTTCTTGAGTGAGCTAGCTTGATTATTTTCACCTTTGGAGCTCTGATGTCCTGTCCTCAGATGGCTAGAGCTGTTATCAAGTATATCAGTCTAGGAGTCCATTCACTTTTCTTGTATGAATTCAGCTCAGGTGTCCAGGTAGCTGATCACCAAGTGTGTGGTACAGGCTCTGTCCTACAGTTTTAGAGGGGTAGGGGTGATTAGTGTAGGTACCAGCATCTGGTTGCAGTAGGGGGTCACACTCTGAACAAGGCAGGGGGCTGAGACTCATCCGCCATGTGTCTCTGAGGAAAGCATGTCCCTGTTCCCTAGAGTGTACAGGTGGGTGGGTTCTGTAGACAGACCATGGGCCCCAATGTTTTTGGGTGTAAGGACTGGGAGGTACCAGTTATTCTTGGACCACTGTCGTGGCTGATCTGAGTGGAGCTACCAGTCCTCAGGCCCCTGACGTGGGTAGGTGAAGACCCTGTTTAATAGGCAAAGCAATGTCAAACATCAAACACCCACCTCTCTGCTGCACAGCTGAAACGGTTGTAGTCTGCCAGCAAGGGCCTATTCTCCTGAAATAGGCCCACACGGGTCCGTGCAGAAGGGAAAGGTACTCAAAGTCCACAGGTTGTTTACGCCTGGACATGAACCACTTCTGTCCTGAGCTCTCCCGGTTAGTGAGCTGGCAAATTATCTTTTCCCCCAATTGCAAATTTATTCCTTTTCCAAGGCAGGGAAGATGTGTTATGCACTCAACAGGGCCTATCTCAGGCCCAGGGAAGTAAGCCGCTGAAGCCAGTTTGGGAGCAGGGGCAGGGGAGGGGGGGGGGCACAGTAAAATATATGCAAGTACTTAGATTTTTGCCGAGAGTGACTTTCTTCTCTGGTTCTGGAGGTGTGAGTAGGCTGTGTGGCTTGTTGCTTCTTCCTGAGGAAACTGGCTGAACGCTAGTACCAGCCCACTGCCACTGCTCCCGGAATGGTGCCTGAGGGTTCCCCATGATTCAGGTCCAGTAACTCCTTTCTGCTTCTGAACCATCTCTTCCTCTCCCTGCCCCTAAGTTCGTTTTCTAAGCTTGCCTTTGATGTTCAGAGCTCCTAGCTTGTCATAAATATACTGGTTTCACTTGATTTTCCAGGTCTTTGTTGTAAAGAGGGCTAGACGGAAGCATCTGTCTATTCTGCCATCTTGGCTCCATCCTCTCTATAGAGGAGATCTTGACCCCAATTAATGAAATTGCCAGTTTCTCTTTACAATTTGTCCAGTGCCTGTGGTATGTTTGTAAAACCTCATTAATTCAGACTTCATTAACTTAGAATTTGAGTTTCTCTTAGAGAGGGTCATCCTTCACATTTTTCTGTGTGCTAACTATAGAGAAGGTTTTGCTGTAAGAATTAGGAATGGCAACAATTGTGGTAGGGACACATTTAACACATATAAGCAAGCTGAACCTCCTCCATGGGTGTTATTTGAGCCTGCATTTAAGTTTTTGCAAGAAAATATGGAGGTGGGGTGGATACAGCGTTGTTGTGTGAAGAGTGTAACCAAAAATCTGTCAGATACAAGGCTCTTCTCTCTCCCCCATGATATCATGGTTTCTTGCTCCTGGCACCTGTACTTTTCTCTGATTTGCCCCATTTTCTCTTCTAACTAGGTTCCTCTGCACGCCCATAGTTTCTGAAGTCTAATAACTTCAGTTTTTACCCAGCCATTGTTTCTTACTGGCTCCAAACATCAAATGCTCAGTCTTCTTGTGTTGTCTATTCCAAATATCCCGCAAGACAGCTGTTTTTTTATGCAAAGTTATATAGGCCATATATTGATGGCCAGACCAAACACTGACACCCCTAGGTCCAAACAGTCTTGCCAAGTTGGGGCAGATCCAAGTGTTGGGCCATGACCACTTAACTAGGATGGTAGTGTCCCTTAGAATTGGGACACTGGGCGAGTCAGGCATTTCATAGTTGACTGCTCTGGTCCACTTGTTCAAGGGAAGGAAATAGTGGTCCACATTGGGTAAAACTTCAGTTGTAGCCAGTCATACAATTGTCAGGCACAACTTGATTCCCTCGCCCCCTTGCTGTTCATTTGGTAGCGTGTATAATAAAACACATTAACCTGGGGTCCATTTCAGTAATGAAGTATGGGATTCCTGAGGCCATGGTGTCTTCAACTCCCCTCAGTTATTGCACTTCCTCTGTGATGCTTCCCTCTTCCCTTCTACACATTCTCCCTGAGAAATCTTCACTCAAGCCCAGGGCTTCAGTTGTTCTGATGACTCTAAGATCTGTGTCTCCAACTCAACTCTTCTCCAAGCTCTAGAATATTGATTCCAATTTCCTCCTAGATATCTGGTCTGTATGTCCCAGGGTTATCTGGAATTCTCAGATATAAGTCAAAATTATTATATTTTTCCAAAGTCTGTTCTAATATTGCCCAGTTTCCTGAATTTCATAATTTGTGTCAAGAACTTCTTCCCAGTTGTCCAGGTCTGAAAAATCCTAATTGTTTTGAATCTTCTTTATCTCCTGGTCATACTCATTCAGTTACTGCATCATATTGATTATTCTTCCCAAATAGTTCTTAAATCAATCCCTTTCTCACAATACCTACTACCACTGTTTTGTTCATATTCATTTCTTCTCTAGTCTTCTATAGCAAGTTCCTAGCTAGAAGTCCTATCTCTTGCTTTTTTTTCCCTTCCAATCCATCCGACATACCCCTTTCTAAAAAACACCTGTCTTAGCCTTGGTTCTCCCTCTCTCTCTCTCTATATACACAGAATTGGGACACTGTATATATAGAGAGAGAGACAGATTGATTAATCTCAGGGAAATGGCTCATGTAGTTGTAGAGGCTGGTAAACCCAAGTCCATGGGTCAGGCAATAGGCTGGAGGCTTCTCCTGACTCACGTAGCTGCAGTGGCTGATGAACCTAAGATCAGCAGATCAGACGGCAGACCACTGGCTCACGGGCTGCAGAGGCTGATGAATCCAAGATCAGCAGGTAAAATGGCAGACTTCTGGCTCACAGGCTATGGAGGCCGATGAATCCCAAGAACCGGAGGTCAGATGCAAGATGCCAGATGTAGCATACAGAACAAGCAAGTGAGCTTTGGCAGAATGTCTATATATATATATATATATATATATAGGATGTGGACCACAACCCTGAGAAAACTACCCTTACAATTGATTAGCTGATCACATCAGATCACATTGTGGAGGATGTCAGATCACATTGTGGAGGATGACCACATCATTACATAACTACCAAGCTACATTGTCATGTAACTGCCAAACCATGGAGAATCATGGCCCAATCAAGTTGACACACAACCTTAACCATCACCTAATGTCAATTCCTCGATTAAAAATCTTCAGTGGATCCTCAATGCCTGTAGGATAAATTCTAAACATCTTAGCATAGTTTATTACACCCTTTATGGTCTTCCCCGAATTATCTCTTGCTCCTCATGCACTTTCGTCCCCTATCACTCTGTTGTCCTCAGTCACACCCAACTAGGCATTACCCCCACATGTGCTGAGTTCTTCTGCAACTTCATATATTTGTATAGCTGCACTCTACCTGGAATATCCTTGCTCTACTTATACATAGATAGATCGGTGCTGTAACAAATTACCATAATTTTAGTGCTTAAAATAACACAAATTTACTATCTTACAGTTCTGTAGGTTGTAAGTCTGACACAGGTCTGTATTCCTTTCTGGAGGATCTAGGGGAGAATCCCTTTCCTTGCCATTTCCAGCTTCCATAGACAACCTATGTTCCTTGGCTTTCAGCTCCCTTTCTCCATCTTCAAAGCCAGCAATAGCGACTTGAGTCCACTTCATGCTTTGAATTTCTTCTGCTCCTTCTTCTGTCTTTTTATAGAGTCTCTGTCAGACCAGTAAGTCAGGTCTTTTTTGTGAATTTGAATTTTGTTCTGCATTTTTCTCCTAGTCTGTTTGGAATTTTCTATTGTGATCCCTGTCAGAGGAGTTGGTGGTGGTAGCCAGGCACCATCTATTTCTTCTGGGATCAGGTTGGTAGATGCTGTGGTTCATGTGGTTCATTAGTCATTTGGACTGATGTTTTCCTTGTGTCTTTGGATTTCTTCATTCTCCTTTGCTCCGAACAGGATGGAAAAGTAGATGCATTTTAGATGGATGCTCAAAAGCTTTTAAGACTATGGATGCTACTCGTCATAGTAGAATGTAGCATATTTTCTTTACGAACTATGTTATGCCAATTGACCTAGATGTCCCCCCAGACTATGGTCCTCAGCTCTCAGCCTCAGTAACTCAGTCCCTCACGGTGTTTGGGTGTGTCTAGGAAGCTTCTATGGCTTTGCCTTGGTCAAGTTGTTCTGAATTTCCCTATATTGTGTGTTGTCTTTCCTTTCACTAAAGTTACCGCTAGTCTATTATCTAGTTATTGATTTCCCCTCACCACCCCTTCCCTCCCTCATTACCATCAAAGATTGTTTTTTTCTATGTGTAAACCTTTTCTTGAGTTTTTATAATAGTGGTCTCATAAACAATATTTGTCTTTTTGTGATTGATTTATTTCACTCAGCATAATGCCTTCCCGATTCACCCATGTTGTGAGGTGTTTTGCAGGTTCATTATTGTTCTTTAACGTTGCATAGTATTCCATTGTGCGTATGTACCATAATTTGTTTATCCATTCACCTGTTGATGGGTGCTTAGGTTGCTTCCATCTTTTTGCTATTGTGAATAATGCTGCAATGAGCATGGGTATGATATGTCTACTTATGTGATGGCTCTTATCTCTCTAGGATGTAGTCCTAGGAGTGGCACACTTCACATCTTTAATTTAAGTATTCCTCCAACATTCTAGCGAGGTGAAGCAGACTCAGATGTAAAGTACAAAAATAGAGACACGGGGGATCTTGGGCTTTTCCACAATCACCAAGGGAGAATTTGGAGAGGTCAAGAGAAGGTAGCAGCTGTTGACTCCCTGCTCAGGCCTCCACCGAACCTCATAACTTTCCTTCCTGTCACTCACAGTCTGTCACACGGTAACTGGGTTCCATGGTAGAAAGACAGACTGTAGGGGAAAAAGGGCAAAAATGCCTTCTAGAAGCCCAAGGGAACTTTTTAGGAGACAGCACATCTGGCAATGCTTCAAACTAAGACTTGGCCTCAATTCTGTGATGAAATAAACAAACAAACACGGTGGATGCTTTTAACTCACAGAAGTCTGATTAAAAATCTTAAATGACTTCCCACTGATCTTAGGATAAAATCACAAATCCTTAACAAAGGCACAAGACCCTGCATGATCTGGTCCCTGCTTATCTCTCTGCTTTTCTCTCTCACCAATATTTTCCTGGCTCTAATGCCACAGCCAAGCTAGTAATTTTCCAGTTTTTCCAAAGTGGTCATGCCCTGTGCAAATGCTGTTTCCTTTTCCTGGGTCATTTTTCTCTCTTTCCTTCTGTGGTGTGTTGAAAGGTGACACCCAAAAGATATCTCCAAATCCTAAGTCCCAGAACCTGGGAATAAATAAATGGAGTCTTTGTAGATGTAAATTAAGAATCTCAAGATGAGATCATCCTGGATTACCTAGGTGGCGAATGTCCTTATAAAAGACAGAAGAGGAGAAAACACAGACACAGAGGAGAAAGCCATGGGAAGAGAGAAGCAAAGGCTGCAGCCAGAAGCCAAGGAATGCCTGGAGCCCCCAGAAGCTGGAAGAGGCAAGGAAGGATTCTTCCCTAGAGCCTTTGGAGGGACTGCAGCCCTGTAGAAACCTTGATTTCAGACTTCTAGCCTCCAAACTTCCAGAGAGCAAATTTCTGTTGTTTTAAGCCACCATGTTTGTGGTGATTTGTTATGGAAGCCCTAGGAAATTAATACAACTTGCCTACTCCTTCCTCTAGCTTACTTGCACTCATCCTTCAGTCACTTATTCAAGGAAGGCTTTCCTGACGCCTTCGCTAGGTTAGGTCCCCCTGCTCTACAATCTCATAACAACACCTCACAATTATAATCGGTTTATTCCTTGTCTGTAGTTATGTGATTACCACTTTAGGGTCAATTTTTCCTCTTTAGACTATAAACTCCCTAAGGAACTTATCTTGTCCACCACTTCTCAGAGTCTAGCATGATATCTGGACTAGAGTAGGTACTCAACAAGAAGTTGTTGAGTTAATAGCTTTCCAGTAAAATGCCACCAGTACGCTAAGAAAAATATTATTGAAGGGATTAGGAGGTGGTGCATTTCCAATTCTACAGCAAATTCTCTCAGCCAAGCACTTTAGTTTACATTTTTAACCTCTCAAAGCATCTCCCTTATTCTTTATTCCTAAGTCCTAGCAATTATTGAACAAGCATTCAGTGATGAAAGGGAGGGAATTGATGGCATGCCATTGAGTGGAAAACACACACACACCTCAAGCAGCAGGCCTAGGTCTAGGGCCAGTTTTGTCAATACCTGTGAGATGACTCCAGGCAAGTTAATTAATTTCTACCTGCTTCATAACAAAGACCTGCTGATCTACTTCTGAAAAACTAGCCATCGAAAACCCTGTGGAAGACAGTCCTACTCTGACACTCATGAGATCACTATGAGTCAGAGTTGACTTGATGACAACTGGCTGGTTTGTTTTTTGGTTCACTTCTAAGCCTGACTTGTGCCTCAGAGCTGTAGCTCCTCTGGTCCAGGAGCAGCAGGGCCTCTCCTCTCCATTTCTGTGCTTAAGGAGGGAGGAATAGTGGACACACGTCTTCCTGCAAGTCTGCATTTTGAAATCTTGAGATCACGTTCCAACTTTGTAGAAGAACAGGGAGAAGTAAGGTAATTGAGGGAGGGTGAAGTCAAATGGCCAGGCCAAAGTGGGAAGGCAGAATAAGTCCTTTGAAAAAATTGGAGTAGGGACCGTAAGTCTGTCTAGTTCAGGCCCCTAATTTACAGGTGAGGTACCTGAGGACCAGATGAGCTCATTGGTTCATCCGAGATTAGTGACCAAGCCAGGACACGGACTCACCTCTTTAAATTTATAAGCCAGGGCTCTTTTCATCCCATCATTTCCTTTATATATTCTAATGTCTTGTGTACTCATCTGGACAAAGACATATAAACAATGCAATCAGACAAACCTACATAACTCAGACACCAGCTGAAGCCACTCGTTCTTTGAAATTTAAACAATACTGACCCGAACCTTCGTTCTTTGGGCAGTGGGGACCCACCTCCCTTCCTAGTTTCCCCACAGATACTTAAGGAAACTTAATTCTTTTGCTGGTCACCTCTAGCTCTAAGTTCCTGCTTCAGTTGATGTAGCTCAATTTATGGGTCATCTGGGCGACCTCTGCTTGCGCTGCATTTCTTAGTTTTCTCCCTCATGGACATGATTCCCTTACTCCCCACAAATGGCAGCATCTCAAGGCTGTGTGTGAAGCAGACACTAAATAAAGGTTTGGGGCTGTGGAGGGAGGTTGCAGCATCACACACAAGTTCAGTACATCATTCTTGGGCATTTCTTCCTGGCCACTGTTCTCTGCCAGAGGCACCTCCAGCCATATCACATGGGACCCCCTCTCTCCTCTTCTCTCTCATCCCACACCAAATCCTGTTACCTTTGTTGTGCAAAGACATTTAGCTATGTCTTTTATTGTCTCCTTTCAGACCAAGCTCTTGGGGCCCAACTTCTGCACTTTAGTAGGCATGTCAGGGTATTTCCCTAGCCAAAGACAGATCTCTTCCTGAGATAAACTTTATCTAGTGTCGTGTGTGTGTGTGTGTGTGTGTGTGTGTATAAATATATTATGGCTCATTTACTCTTAATATTTTTCTATTTAAATTGTTTTAGTTTAACACTTCAAAATCTTTTTAGAGAAGGCTAAAAGCTCGAAGGAGGATAGGGAGGAGATTAATGTAAATGGCCATTGTAGTAAGGGCTGAGCTGCAGAGGAGCAGAAAAAGGGTGCCTGAAAACCACAGAGCCGAGACAAGAACAAGGCCCAGGGTAAAGGTGGCCTCTGGGGTGTATGTGCTAGTGGTGGTGGGCGGGGGGGCATAAGGCCAAGCTTGCTGGGAGTGAGAGTTGAGGCCTCAGATGCGCAGGGTATTGGATGGAGGTTGGGCAAGGACCAAAGGAGCCAACTAACCAATGGACCAAAGCCCTTCATTTCCTCCACTGCATCTGCTACGGTAGGGCCCAGAGACTTACTGTCAATCCCCATTAAAACAGCACCTCAGGAGGTACTTCAAGGAGGGCTGGGAGTCAGAGGCCAAGGTGAAACCCAGAAAAGGATTTTATCAGGCTGTTTTCAGTAGAGGGAGTCGGCAGACCAGGCAGGTGGCTGTAGTGTGTATGCATGGGAGGTGGGCAAGGGAGGCTATAATGGGGCCTTTGGAGGAGGAGCACAGTCATTCGGGGTCTTCACTGCCTCTTTCCAAAGCATGAGTCTGGCCCAAATGAGATCTATTCTCATTTGCCTCCAGCAACTCTTCCTTGTACTGTTTCTAGCTGCAGCTAGATGATCACAAGGCCTCTGTCTCTTTCATGTTAATAATTATAATAATAGCTAATACTTATAAATGCTTCATGTATACTTCCTTATGACAAACCTATGAAGTAACTTTTATCTGTATTTCAAAAGTGGGAAAATTAAGGCACAGAGAGGTTGAGGAGCTTGCCTAAGGTCACACAGCCAGAAGGTAGTGGAGCTGGGACTCAAACCCAGGCTGTTTGGTATCAGAGTCCAAGTGCTTAATCGCTATACCAGCTGCCTTTGAATAGCCATTTGAAGCAGATACTGTATATGCTTGGATGTAAGTTACCTCCTACCCCATTTTCCGAATAAGAAAATTGACAAAATTGGCCACTTTGAACATATAAACTTTTAATCAAATATCAGCCTATAATGTTTAACTAGTTAAAATTATGCAGTGCTGTGCTATGAGGCCAATTGTGTATGAGTGGTAGAACTTTCCCTTTTCATGGGGGAGAGCTGGGTTTGATTTCTGGCCAATCCACTTCATAATCAGCCATCATTAATTATCAGTGGAGGCTTGAGTGGTGCTGTGATGCTGAACAGGTTTCAGCAGAGTTTCTACACTAAGATGGGCCAGGAAGAAAGACCTGGCGATCTACTTCTGAAAACCAGGCAATGAAAACCCCATGGATCACAATGGTCCAATCTCATTGTGCATACGGTCACCATGGGTCGGGGACCAACTCTACAGCAGCTAACGGAAACAACAAGGTTGTACTGTTCAGGGTTCTGACTCTGTCCGATGTAAAAGATAATGGGTAGCAGGCAGAACTAAAGGGAAGATTGGAGAACCAGGACTGAGAGAAAACAGCTCCTCTGTGGCAAAGCTCTCTGGTGAGGACATTGCAGACCTGACTTGCATGACTGTTGCTGGAGGCCCTTTGTGGGTCCTGGCTGGTGCTTTTGGCCCTGATACCGTTGAAGTACAATGTGTATTCAGAAAAGTACACAATCATAAGTGCACAGCTCAATGAATTGACACAGAGTGAACCATTCATGTACCCAGCACCCATTAAGCCACAGAACATTGTCAATATCCCATCTGCAAAAGTTCAGTGTCAGCAAACATTAAAAACAATTTTCCAAAGTGATTGTACCAATTTACACTCGTAACAGCAAAGCTGGACAATAAATAAGGAAGACCAAAGAAGAGCTGACACCTCTGAATTGTGGTGTCAGGGAAGAGTATTGAATATACCATGGACTGTCAAAAAAGCAAACAAATCTGTCTTGGAAGAAGTACAGCCAGAATGCTCCTTAGAAGCAAGATGGCAAGACTGTGTCTTACATACTTTGGACATATTGTCAGGAGAGATCAATCCCTGGAGGAGGACATCATGCTTGGTAAAGTCAGGGTCAACGAAAAAGAGGAAGATCCTCAACAAGATGGATTGACACAGTGGCTGCAACAATGGGCTCAAGCATAAAAATGATTGTGGGCATGGCACAGGACCGGGCAGTGTTTCATTCTGTTGTGCATAGGGTCGCTATGAGTCGGAATCGACTCAATGGCACCTAACAGCAACAACAGCAAGGTATGAGTTGCTCAGTATCTGCCTAACCTGCTACTTTCTTCTTCATTTTATCTGTTCTGGTGGATTTGTTATGGTATCTCACCGTGATTTTAATTTAAATCTCTGTGATAATTAGTGAAGCTGAGCGTCTTATCACATTCTATTGGCCATTTGATATTCTCTTCTGTCCATCTTTTTTTTTCTATTGAGCTATATTCCCTTTTCTTATTGATTTGTAGAAATTCTTTATGTATTCTAGATGCAAGTCCTTTGACAAATAAGTCTGTTGCAAATATCCCCTCCACTCTGTGGCCTGTGTTTTCACTCTCTTCATGATATGTTTTTAAATAAGAGTTCTTAATTCTAATGTAGTCCAATTTATTGATTTTACTTCTCTTTATTGTTAGTGCTTTTTGTATCCTTTATTGTTAATTCTGTCTATATTAAGAAACTTTGCCTACTTCAAGGTTATGAAGATATTCTCCTATGTTTTCTTCTGAAAGCTGTGTAGTTTTATCAAGGTATTATTTTTTAAAATAATCTTTAAATATTTCAATTATGACATGGAACATTACAATATTCCCAAGAATAATTACTAAATCTATGTTAATTTTTTTGTCTTCTTTTAAACAGATTATGACAGATAACCTCTAAAAGCACCAAATATTAGCAATGGTTGAGATCATTTAAGGCCAATGGGCTTTCTCTAAACAATTTTATTGTTCAGAATGAAGTAATTAATCAAGAGCTCCACTGGCAAAGGAAAAACTCACACTTTATATTTGAGCAAAAATGGTATATACTTCTGGCCTCTTTTGATTGCAAATGACAAAAATTCCACTCCAAGAAGCTTAAGGGAAATAATAAAAGAGGAGGATGAAAAGGGCATTAGACTGGTACTATGTGCTATTAACCAGGAATAACAGTATGGGATGATTACAGGCACAGCTGGATCAAGGGACTAAGACAACCTATTAGGGCCCTGCCTTTCTCTATCATCTCTACATCTGCTTCTCTCTGTGTTTTGGCTTCACATACGAGTGGAGAAGAGGATGGTGGTTAGTAGCTCCAAGCGATATGTTCTTATAATTTACCTTGTAGAAAGAGAGACCCTTTTCCATATGTTCATATATTACGTCTCAGAGAAGGGGCTTATTGGACTTACTTGCATCGAGTGCCCACCCCTGTGCCTATTACATGGAAAGTTCTATGATCAGCCTGGGTCACATGCCTACTCCATGGCAGTGAGGGGAAGACAGCTGGGTCACTGTGATTGAAAGCCCCCTTTGGGCATGCAAGGGGGGTAGGTGGTTTTCCAGTAGGAAAGGGAGGCACTATTTTCACTGATCCACTAAAAATGTATTTCTGTTAAATTAAAGGGGCAAGAAAAGGAAGAATCTTTCAGTTACCAAGGGATTTCCCTAGCCCGTTACAGTAGTTACAGTATTTCTTCTTTTTATAAACGTTTGTATGACAGGAGCTGTTCTAGGTGCTGGGGGCTGTGGTTGTTAGCCGCCCTCAAGTCGGCCCCCAACTCATGGTGACCCCCATGCATAATGGAAGAAAACACTGCCAGGTCCTGCACTATTCCCACAATTGGTTGCGAATCGGACCATTGTGATCCATAGGGTTTTCATTGACTGGCTTTTGGAAGTAGATTACCAGGCCTTTCTACCTAGTCTGTCTTAGTCTGAAAGTTCCACTAAAACCTGTTCAACACGCAAGCCTCCACTGACAAATGGGTGGCAGCTGCACCTGAAGTGCATTGGCCAGGAACTGAACCTGGTTTCCCACATGGAAGCCGAGAATTCTACCACTGAACCACCAATGTTAGATGCTGGAGATAGGGTTGAAAAGTGTCTTCTGTGCCTTTAAGGTCCACACAATCTTTTAGCTGGACAGACACACCGACAGACAAATGGAGCGGAATATGATGTTTACAAAATGGAGGCCTGTGCAAGTTGCAGTGCCACATCTAATGTGCCTGCAAAGGAGTCCCAGAGGAGGAGCAAATAGAGGTGGCTCTCATAGGAGGGAAGTTTTCCAGCAGAGAAGCTGGGGAAGGCAAGGGTGACTTCCAGGCTAAGAGAACAGCTTGGTCAAAGCAGAGAAGCGAGATAGAGCTGGTCGCGGTCAATGGACTTCCAAGTTCAGTATGTCAGCACAGCTGAGAGCAGTTTTGCACTGCTGGCTCCATCTCTGCCAAGTAAGGCAAGGGGCTGGCATTAAGGGGCAGGTAGGAGACAGCACTTTGGGTAGGCAACCGTAAGGCCAGTGGAAGCTTTAAGTCTCCAGAAGTGGCTGCATGTTGGCCATACCAAAACGGTGTTCCAAAGAGTCTGTTTAGGTCTTTTGCAAAGCGTTCATGAAGAGGCTCAACAGTCCACGGCTTCTTATCAAACAAAACACACTGCTGAGCTGTTGCTACTTTAAGGCCCATTTATGTTGGAGCTAAATTCAGTTCTGCCCTTTCTCTGAGGTCTTTCCCCTCTCCCTCTCTTCTCCTCGAGCCTGTGCGTGCCTGCGTATGACAGTGTCTTTCTCTCACTTTGAAAGACTGCCTGCTCTGTGTCGTGTTGACAAGGAGAAGACATGCTGGGAAAATGTCACAGCTGAGTGGTCCCAAGGGAGACTGTTTTGTCAAATGCCAAACTGTATGGAAAGATAAAGGCCGGCGAGGGTCTGGAAAGGGGGTGCCTAAGCAAGGATAAGCTAGGGGCTGGTATCCCCAAGATGGCCTTAGGGCTTGTTTCAGAGTAAGCTAAGGGCAGGGGGCTGTCATTAGGGAAGGGCAGGGTGAGGCTCCTTTTAAGATTCAGGGCCAAGCCCTACCAACCTTGGGCTCTGGAGATAATGAGGGAAACAGATGAGTTTAGTCTCGGAGGATCTGCAGCCCCTCCTGGGGTCTGGAGAGAGCAGCTTCTCGACCAAGAAAGGCCATACCTGAACCGCTGAATCCTCCACAGGGGTTTTAAGCTGACTTCACAGGAAGGGGAGAAGGCAATGGGAAACTATGAATTAGCCAGGATTGTTCAGGACTCCTACCCCCATTTCCATCCTGAGTCCTCCGTGCTGTTTTTGATCCAGAAGCAAATAGACAGAACTACAGACACCTCTGCAAAACCACTGTACCTGTGGTTTTGGGGCTGGAATTTGCTATGTTTTGTATGTTTTCTGAACCCGACTGAATCAAACCCTTGTTTTCGACATACAGTTGGTTGGATTCTATAGGAAGCCATGCATTTTACAGGGGGAAATGGGAAGAATCTTTATTTCATGTTCTAGAGGTAGTCATAAGACTACTAAGATGGTTGCTATTCAGTAAAGAGTCAACTCTCATTTCTCCCACCCAAGTGCATGCCAAACACTAGGTTTATTAAACAAAAGCCTCACCTGTCCTTATTTGGGCATCCCAAGCGGGGCACAGCCAGTTTGGAAGTTCTCTATGCTGAAAGAAACAAGAGAGAAGAGCTCAGGTACTGGGTAGAAGGCTGCATTGTCGACCCCCTGAAAACACTTACTCCCTTTTATTCACAGACAGTTCCCAAATTTATGAAGCGTCAGATCATGGGAATAAAACAAACGGCATATTTCTACTCATTCATTTATTTAATGAACATATTAGAAGAGTTGATTATGTTACATGCTAGGGAC
The DNA here is from genome assembly GCF_030014295.1 of Loxodonta africana. Taxonomy (NCBI): domain Eukaryota; kingdom Metazoa; phylum Chordata; class Mammalia; order Proboscidea; family Elephantidae; genus Loxodonta; species Loxodonta africana. The sequence goes on along the minus strand of NC_087345.1, from coordinate 125,490,640 downwards.
TTGGGGAATATTCAAAAGACAGTGATATAAGATTTCCGTCTCCTAGACTCATGGGAGAAAGAAGACACATAGTCGAATAAGGATAATTTGATGTAAGAAGTGTTAAAAATAATCAAAACTCATCAAAATTTGAACATAAGGTTTATTCTGGGCAGTTATTCTATATGTATATAGGGAGACCATTGTGACTGCAGAAAAAGCAAATGGCTGGAAGAAGCTAGGTGCAATGAGACTTACAAAGAGGAGAGAAATATAGATCAACCACTGGGTAATCTTAGCGTGATTGCTTGAACCCTGCCTTTCCTCCTTTACTGAGAACAACTGATTGGTGTCAGGTTACTTCTGGCCTGACTGCCAATAATTTGGCTCTCTACCTACCTGAAACCATGAGATTTTTTGAGATTTAAATTAGGAGGTAAAAGTTTGACAACTATGTCTTTCCTAGCAGGATAAGACAAATTTACATTTGTCATTGAGCAGTTTCTGGCAGGCTTTTGCAGTTTGGGTCAGGCCTTTTAAGGTTAATATTTGGTTTTGTGGGTAAGAAAAACCTTAAAATTGAAGATGTCTGTTATTAATTTTCTTACTCAACAGAATTAGCACCAGAACGAACGTTTAGGTAAAGGGCTGTACGTGCTAAGTCTCATTGGTCACAAGCAAACTCTGGGTACTGTAAGCAGTAAGACATTTATTAGGATCCTGAGACAACTCACAGACTAAGGTTTAGAAGCATAGAAGAGATAAGGACAATTCTTGGGAAACCCATATGCAGACTTCATGTTTAGGATGCTGCCCTAAGCTCCAGCCACCTTCCTCTTGCTGCTCCTTTTCTGTTCCATGCAGGTCAGCCAGGCGTGGTCCTTTCGTTCTTACAGTGTCTTACTTGAAACTGCCAGAAGTGGCCAAGGCGCTCTAGCATCCAAGCCTGGGAGGAAGGCAGCTCGCTGCTGCCCGTCCTTCATCTGCTCAGACTCTCCCACTTCTTAGAGGCTATTAGGTTCACCATCTTATTTACAGATACTAATATCAAGTCAGGATGGGTGAGGTGCTGTGATCGGCTTAGCCTGGATCCATGCCTGCTTCCTGGTCTGTACTGAAGGGGGTGGGGTGTTTGTTAGAAGAAGAAAAGGTGGAGGAAAATAATATCACGATGTCACCTACACGTGCTACTCAAAGAGAGGAGAGGCTACTTCTAGATGGTGGAATCAGAAAAAGCTTCTGGGGAAAAAAAAAACACTCAAACTTATTGCCTTTGAGCTAATTCCAAGTCAAGGCAAAACCATGTGCTACAGAGAGGAACTCAGCTGCATAAGGTTTTCTTGACTGTGCTGTTTATGGAGGAAGATTGCCAGGCCTTTGTTCCCCAGCACTGCTAGATGGTTTTGAACTGCCAACCTTTCTGTTAGCAGCTGAGCACAAACTGCTTGCACCACCCAAGGACCTAAAGCTTCCAGAAGAATGTGAAATCTGGGCTTAAAAAAAAATTATTATTCTAGTAAAATATACATAATAAAAATTTGCCATTTTAACCATTTTTAAAAGTATATAATTCAGTGACATTAATTACACTCACCGTGTGCAACCATCACCACTATTTCTAAAAGTTTTTCATCACTCTAAACAGAAACTCAGTATAAGTTAGCAATAACTCCCCACTCCCCCTTCCTGCCAGCTCCTGCTAACCACTGTTAAACTCTGGTCACCATGCATTTGCTTATTCTAGATATTTCATATAAGTGGCATTATACAAAATTCATCCTTTTGTGTTTGACTTATTTCACTCAGCATAATGTTTTCAAGTTTTATCCATGTCATAGCATATATCAGAACTTCATTTATCTTTATGGCTAGATAATATTCCATTATATGTATATAAAAAAAAAAGTATACCTACTTTTAAAAAAAATTTTTATCCATTCATCTATTAATGGACATTTGGGTTGTTTCCACGTTTTGGCTATTATGAAAAATGCAATAATGAACACTGGTGTGCAAGTATCTGTTTGAGTTCCTGGTTTCAGGTCTTTTGGGTGTATACCTTGGAGCGGAGTTGCTGGGTCATAAGACCTGAGGTGACCATGTTTGGTTAGTGTACTTGGAAAGGCAGAAAAAGCAGGGACTGAAATCAACGAAGCAGACCCATGGCAAGAAGTAGAGATAAGAGTGTATTTGGCTAGTAAAGAAGGGAGGAAGAGGGGGAAAGTGAGAGAAATAAATCCTTGTTCCCTCTAGGTTTCTAGTTTATTCTAGTACCTTATAAGGTCTGGTTGTCCTTGGTTTTCCTGAGATGTCTAGTGCTTTTGGTTTTCATGAGACATCTATCTTTTCAAACAATTCCTTTTGAGTGAAGTTCTGTCTCTTGTCATCCTTGAAGGACGCTGGAATTTGGACCTGCAAAGATGGGCCAAGAGGCAGGAAAAAACATAACAGGCAGCTTGAACAAAGGCTAAAGGTAGGAGACTTAATTAAAGAACAGTAAGAGTAGTTCAAGGAGTCTGGTGGTACAATGGTTAAGCACTCAGTCACTAACTGAAAGGTTGGTGGCTTCAACCCACCAGCTGCTCCGCGGGAGAAAAGACCTGGTGATCTGCTCCTGTAAAGATTACAGCCTAGGAAGCCCTGTGGGGCAATTCTATTCTGTCCTATACAGTTGCTGTGAGTCAGAATTGACTCTATGGCACACAACAACGGCAATAGCAAAAGTAGATCAGCTTGGCCTTCTCCTTTTGAAAACAAAGGCTAGGAAGTGAAGTGGGGAAGTAGGTGAGGCCAGACTGTGAAGACCAAGGTGTTTGACAGTTAATCAAAATTTAGGGTTGAGCCACTGAATTTTGGGGTTGGAGAATGAGACAACCAGATTAGGTCTTTGGGAAGATCATAGTGAGGACAGACACCACATTTGTATCCAAAAAGGATGTAAAAGTCCTGTCTACCTAGGAGAGGAGCACAATCCCTTCTTATGTCTCACCTCCATATGATCTCGTCCAGGCCAGTTTATTTCATACCAGATGCAGACCCTTTTGTGGTTGATGGAGCCCAAAACAGAATCCAAGCTTCTTCTAGTCTCTTTCCCTGAGCAGTCATATCTAAATTAAATGTGTGGGCGGGGAGTAAGAATTTTTTTTTTTTTATATACTTTGGATGAAGGTTTATAGAGAAAATTAGTTTCTCATTAAGCCATAATACACATATTGTTTTGTGGCATAGGTTGCCAACCCCACAACATAACAACACTCTCCCCTTCTCTACCTTGGGTTCCCCATTACCAGCTTTCCTGTCCCCTCCTGCCTTCTTGTCCTTGTCACTGGACTGGTGTGCTCATTTAGCCTCGTTTTGCTTTACAGGCTAAAGGGTGAATCTCAGGAGTGGCTTCCGTACTGAGTTAAAAGTGTGTTTGGGGTCCAAACTTTCGGGGTTTCTCCAGTCTCTGTCAGACCAGTAAGTCTGGTCTTTTTTGTGTGTGTGAGTTAGAATTTTGTTCTACATTTTTCTCCAGCTCTGTCTGGGTTCCTATATTATGACCTCTGTCAGAGGAGTCTGTGGCGGTAGCTGGGCACCACCATCTCAGTCTGGTGGAGGCTGTGGTAGTTGTGGTCCATTACTCCTTCTGACTAATCTTCCCTTTGTTTCTTTGGTTTTCTTCATTTTCCCTTGCTCCAGATGGGATAACACCAGTGGAGTATCTGAGATGGCCACTCACAAGCTTTTAAGACCCCAGACGCTGCTCATCAAAGTAGGATGTAGAACATTTTCTTTATAAACTATGTTATGGCAATTGAGATAGCTATCCCCCAAGACCATGGTCTTCAGCCCTCAGGCCAGTAACTTGGGTCTTCAGGAGGTTTGGATGTGTCTATGAAGCTTCCATGACCTTACCTTTGTCAAGTTGTGCTGGCTTCCCCAGTATTGTGTACCATCTTACCCTTTACCAAAGTTACCACTTACCTCTTGTCTATTTAGTGATTTTCCCTCCCCACCCTCATAACCATCAAATATTGTTTCTCTTGGTGTGTAAACTTTTTCTTGACTTTTTATGATAGTGGTCTCATACAATATTTGTCTTTTTGTGACTGACTTATTTCACTCAACATAATGCCCTCCAGATTCATCTATGTTGTGAGATGTTTCACAGATTTCATCATTGTTCTTTACCATTGCGTTGTATTTCATTGTGTGTATATACCATAGTTTGTTTATTCATTCATTTGTTGTTTTCATCTTTTTGCTATTGTGCATAATACTGCAATGAATGTGGGTGTGCATATGTCTATTTGTGTGACGGCTCTTATTTCTCTAGGATATATGCCTAGGAGTGGGATTGCTGGATCATATGGTATTTCTATTTCTAGCTTTTTAAGGAAGCGCCATGTCTTTTTCCAAAACGGTTTGTACCACTTTGTGTTCCCACCAGCAGTGCATAAGAGTTCCACTCTCCCTGCAGCCTCTCCAACATTTGTTATTTTCTGTTTTTTTTTATTTGTGCCAGTAATTTCGGTATAAGATGGTATCTCATTGTGGTTTTAATTTGATTTCTCTAATGCCTAGTGATTGCGAGCATTTCCTCATGTATCTGTTAGCTGCCTGAATGTCTTCTTTGATGAAGTGTCTGTTCATATCCTTTGCCCATTTTTTAAAAAATAATTTTTATTGTGCTTTAAGTGAAAGTTTACAAATCAAGTCAGTCTGTCACATATAAGCTTATATACACCTTACTACATACTCCCATTTACTCTCCCCCTAATGAGTCAGCATGCTCTCTCCCTCCAGTCTCTCCTTTCGTGACGGTTTTGCTAGTTTCTAACCGTCTCTACCCTTCCATCTCCCCTCCAGACAGGAGATGCCAACACAGTCTCAAGTGTCCACCTGATACAAGTAGCTCACTCTTCGTCAGCATCTCTCTCCAACCCATTGTCCAGTCCCTTCCATGTCTGATGAACTGTCTTCGGGAATGGTTCCTGTCCTGGGCCAACAGAAGGTTTGGGGACCGTGACCGCCGGGGCTCTTCTAGTCTCAGACCATTAAGTCTGGTCTTTTTATGAGAATTTTGGGTCTGCATCCCACTGTTCTCCTGCTCCCTCAGGGGTTCTCTGTTGTGCTCCCTGTCTGGGCAGTCATCGGTTGTGGCCGGACACCATCTAGTTCTTCTGGTCTCAGGATGATGTAAATCTCTAGTTCATGTGGCCCTTTCTGTCTCTTGGGCTCGTAGTTATCGTGTGACCTTGTTCTTCATTTTCCTTTGATCCAGGTGGGTTGAGACCAATGGATGCATCTTAGATGGCCGCTTGTTAGCATTTAAGACCCCAGATGCCACACTTCAAAGTGGGATGCAGAATGTTTTCATAATAGAATTTATTTTGCCAATTGACTTAGAAGTCCCCTTAAGCCATAGTCCCCAAGCCCCCGCCCTTGCTCCACTGACCTTCGAAGCATTCAGTTTATCCCAGAAACTTCTTTGCTTTTGGTCCAGTCCAGTTGAGCTGACCTTCCGTGTATTGAGTATTGTCCTTCCCTTCACTTAAAGTAGTTCTTATCTACTAAATAACCCTCTCCTACCCTCCCTCCCTCCCCCGTCTCATAGCCACAAAAGAATGTGCTCTTCTCAGTTTATACTATTTCTCAAGGTCTTATAATAGTGGTCTTACACAATATTTGTCCTTTTGCATCTGACTAATTTCACTCAGCATAATGCCTTCCAGGTTCCTCCATGTAATGAAATGTTTCACAGATTCGTCACTGTTCTTTATCGATGTGTAGTATTCCATTGTGTGAATATACCATAATTTAACCATTCATCTGTTGATGGACACCTTGGTTGCTTCCAGCTTTTTGCTATGTAAACAGTGCTGCAGTAAACATGGGTGTGCATATATCTGTTTGTGTGAAGGCTCTTATTTCTCTAGGGTATATTCCAAGGAGTGGGATAAGAATAAATAAATAAATATTTTTTTATGGTAGTTCTATTTCTAACTTTTTAAGAAAACGCCAGATAGATTTCCAAAGTGGTTATACCATTTGACATTCCCACCAGCAGTGTGTAAGAGTTCCAATCTCTCCGCAGCCTCTCCAACATTTATTATTTTGTGTTTTTTGGATTAATGCCAGCCTTGTTGGAGTGAGATGGAATCTCATCGTAGTTTTAATTTGCATTTCTCTCATGGCTCATGATCGAGAGCATTTTCTCATGTATCTGTTAGCTGCCTGAATATCTTCTTTAGTGAAGTGCGTGTTCATATCCTTTGCCCACTTTTTGATTGGGTTGTTTGTCTTTTTGTGGTTAAGTTTTAACAGAATCATATAGATTTTAGAGATCAGGCGCTGGTCAGAGATGTCATAGCTGAAAATTTTTTCCCAATCTGTAGGTGGTCTTTTTACTCTTTTGGTAAAGTCTTTAAATAAGCATAGGTGTTTGATTTTTAGGAGCTCCCAGTTATCTGGTTTCTCTTCGTCATTTTTGGTAATGTTTTGTATTCTGTTTATGCCTTGTATTAGGGCTCCTAATGTTGTCCCTATTTTTTCTTCCATGATCTTTATCATTTTAGTCTTTATGTTTAGGTCTTTGATCCACTTGGAGTTAGTTTTTGGGCATGGTGTGAGGTATGGGTCCTGTTTCATTTTTTTGCAAATGGATATCCAGTTATGCCAGCACCATTTGTTAAAAAGACTATCTTTTCCCCAATTAACTGACACTGGGCCTTTGTCAAATATCAGCTGCTCATATGTGGATGGATTTATATCTGGGTTCTCAATTCTGTTCCATTGGTCTACATGCCTTTGTTGTACCAGTAGCAGTCTGTTTTGACTACTGTGGCTGTATAATAGGTTCTAAAATCAGGTAGAGTGAGGCCTCCCACTTTCTTCTTCTTTTTCAGTAACGCTTTACTTATCCGGGGCTTCTTTCCCTTCCATGTGAAGTTGGTGATTTGTTTCTCCATCACATTAAAAAATGTCATTGGAGTTTGGATCGGAAGTGCATTGTATGTATAGATGGCTTTTGGTAGAATAGACATTTTACTATGTTAAGTCTTCCTATCCGTGAGCAAGGTATGTTTTTCCACTTATGTAGGTCCTTTTTAGTTTCTTGCACTAGTACTTTGTAGTTTTCTTTGTATAGGTCTTTTACATCTTTGGTAAGATTTATTCCTAAGTATTTTATTTTCTTGGGGGCTACTGTGAATGGTATTGATTTGGTTATTTCCTCTTCAATGTTCTTTTTGTTGATGTAGAGGAATCCAAGTGATTTTTGTATGTTTATCTTATAACCTGAGACTCTGCCACACTCTTCTATTAGTTTCAGTAGTTTTCTGGAGGATTCCTTAGGGTTTTCTGTGTATAAGATCATGTCATCTGCAAATAGAGATAATTTTACTTCTTCCTTGCCAATCTGAATGCCCTTTATTTCTTTGTCTAGCCTAATTCCTCTACCTTTGCCCATTTTTAAGCTGGATTATTTGTCTTTTTGTTGTAGAGGTGTTGGATTTTCCTGTAGATTTTAGAGATCAGAACTTTGTCGGATTTGGCATAGCCAAATTTTTTTTCCCTGTCTGTAGGTTCTCTTTTTACTCTTTTGGTGAAGTCTTTTGATGAGCATAAGTGTTTAAGTTTTAGAAAATCCCAGTTATCTAGTTTATCTTCTGGTGTTCGTGCATTGTTAGTTATAGTTTGTATCAGTTTATGCGGTGTATTAGAGTTGATCCTATTTTTTCTTCTATGATCTTTACAGTTTTTGGTTTTATATTTATGTCTTTGATCCTTTTTGACTTAATTTTTCTGTATGATGTGAGGTATGGGTCCTGTTTTATTTTTTTGCAGATGGACATCCAGTTTTGCCAGTCCCATTTGTTAAAAAGACTGTCTTTTCCCCATTTGATGGACTTTTGGCCTTTGTTGAAGTTCAGGTTACCATACGTGGATGAATTTACATCTGGGTTCTCAATCTATTCCATTGGCCAATGTGTCTGTTGTTGTACTGGTACCAGGTTGTTTTGACTACCAGAGTAGGCTCTGAGGTTAGGTAATGAGAATCCTCCTACTTTATTCTTCTTCTTCAATACTGCTTACTTATCCGGGGCCTCTTTAATTTCCAAATAAAATTAGTGAGTAATTTTTCCATCTCATTAAAGAATGCTATTGGTATTCGGATTGGGATTGCATGTATTTGTAGATTGCTTTGAGTAGAATTGACATTTTGACAATGTTGGGACTACCTATCCACGAGCATGGTATTTTTTTTTCATTTATGTAGGTCTTGTTTGATTTCTTGTAGTAGTGTTTTGTAGTTTTCTTTGTACAGGTCTTTTAGATCCCTGGTTAGATCTCTTCCTAAGAATTTTATTTTTTTAGGGGCTATTATAAATAGTATTATTTTCCTGATTTCCTTTTCGTCATTCTTTTTATTGGTGTATAGGAATCCAACTGATTTTTTTATGTTTACCTTACAAGAGATAACTGGGACCCAGGGAAGCCGTGTGCTGGTGGCTCTCTAGCCAAGCAGTGTGGCACAGCCCATCACGCAGTAGAGGAGACAGCACATGTGGCCAGGTGGGCAGGACAAAGGGAGTGAAGGAAGACAGAGAGGGAGAGAAGAAACTGAGAATAAAAAACAGAAAGAGAAAAAAAATAGCACTGAGGGAACACACCGGCATAACAATATGGACCAGGGAAGCCATGTGCTAGCAGCTCCCCAGCCAGGCAGTGTGACAAAGCCTGTCAAGAAGTGGCAGAGATGACATATGTAGCCAAGTGGATGAGAGAAAGGAAAGGAAGGAAGGTAGAGAGAGACAAGAAACCAAGAAAAAAAAATACGGTGCTGGGGGAGTCCACCAGTGTGGTGATGTGGACCAGGGAAGCCATGAGCCAGGGGCTCCCCAGCCAAGCAGCATGGTACAGCCTGTCAAGGAGCAGAGATGGAATGTGGTGCCAGATGGGCAGGAGAAAGGTAAGGAAGGAGGTGAGAGAGAGAAGAAACAAAAAGAAGCCAAAAAACAAAAGCAACAACAACAAAATAACACTGTAGGAGCCAGCCAGTGGAGGCGGGGTGAATTCAAGCAGCAAAGAGCTGGCATTTCCCTGGCTGAGCAACTGTGGCCTGCCAGAAAATGATGGAGGCCACATGGAGGGAAGAAAGGTGGGGAGAGGGTGGGAAAATATGTATCCTTTGTTATGGGTGCTGTCTCCTGTTGGGAGCTCCATGAAATTACCTCCCTGTACTCCCTGTCCAATGTCCCCAGCTGAGGTTCAAAATGGTGAGTTCATGCTGCATTAGCTGGTAGGGGTTCTCCACTCCTCAGCTCTCCTTATTCTCTGTGTTTCCTAGGTTTCCTATTCCATTCAGTGCTTGGTTGAGTTCTTTATCCTTCTATTTGACTCGTAGGGTTCCAGGATTGATGTTTGTATCTGTTAGTTTCACACGTCCTTGCTGCAGAGGGACAGTAGGGTGCTTCTGTCTACAATGCCATGCTTGCTCCTCTCTCCATGGAATAGGAATTTTTAAAACATGAATGGGCAACATTTTTGAAAAGGTGTACTGCCAAGGCAATTATTCAATTTCTTATGTACAGTCAAAACAATGCATTTTGAGTATGCTGGTTTTGAGAATATTGTCTAGATGACTCTGAACAAGCAGAGATAGGTTGCTAATGATGGAGGATGTTTATTACTTTTCTTATACTAGCAATAATAGTTCTAATTGTACAGGCAAATATTTTGATGGACACACCCAAGTCATTCAGCCACAGAACACAATTCAGGTGGCGGTGTCTTAGGCTGGGTTCTCCAGAGAAACAGAGAGAAAGAGACAGAGAGAGAGGGAGAGTGATTTATCTCAAAGAAATGGCTCACATGTTTGTAGAGGCTGGCAAGTCCTAAGTCCACCAGTTAGGCATCAGGCTGGAGGCTGCTCTTGACTCATGTAGCTGCAGGGGCTGACAAACCAAAATTGGCAGGTCAGAAGGCAGGCTGCTGGCTCACAGGCTACGGAGGCTGATGAATCCAAGAATAGCAGGTAAGAAGACAGACTGCTGGCTCACTGGCTATGGAGGCTAATGAATCCCAAGATAAGCAGGCAGTATGGCAGGCCACTGGCTCAAGTCCCAAGAACTGGTGGCCAGATGATGACGAGCCAGATGCTCATCATCCAGAGTGAGCAAAAGCCAGTGAGATTTCCAGAACATCCATATATATTGGATGCAGACCACACTCTGGAGGAAACTCCTCTTACAACTGATTGGTTGATCACATCAGACCACATCATGGAAGTGATTACATTATACCACAAAACAGAAGATAACTGCATCATCATGTAACTGCCAAACCACTTAGAAGCATGGCCAGCCCAGTTGACACACAACCTTAACCATCACTGTTGATCTTAGAAAATTTTCAGGTTCTGCAGTGTTGATTTCTTGAGTGACCTGTTTGCCACTGCATGCACACTCACTTTTATAAGAGCCCTCTGTGATAGGAAGAGAAACATAAGGAGTACAGGAACAGTAAGTCCCAACTAATTTAGCAGCCTGCCGGCTCTCAGCAGTGGTGGCTAATAAACAGGTTAGAAAGCAGGGATGATTTTAAATAAAAATGATCACTGAGGGTGAGCTGGAAGAGCCCATAACAGCCCAGTTAGGCTGGTATATTCTGGGAAAGCTGTGATGGGACAAGAGGATTCTCTGTTTTAGTTTGAGCTGGAGGATTCCACATAGATAGGATATGAAGAAATAAGCCAGAGTGTTAATCACACTCACCTCTCTTGTTGCTTACTGGCTACATAGAAGTTTTGGCCAATTAGCCAGGACTTCTCCCCACTTCCCCTGGTTGGCAGTGCTGCTAATGGGAATGAGGTTAAAAGTGCAGTCTTCACTTCAGCACCCACCTCATCATTACCCCATTCTACTTACTAACAGTCAGTTCTGCAGTTGACGCTTCTTGGGCAGCATACATAGAGGTGCCAGTGGGAAGGGAGCATTCCCAAGAAGGAAATGGAGGTTAAAACAGTATAAATGCTGGAAAGAAGTGGAGGATTAAAGGAGAGTAGGTGCTCTGTTTATTTTTACCCATGTTGAATGGAAACAGGGTCTTGCCATGCCACAAGGGAAGGTACCCCACTCTGAATCTTAGTCCCACGGCCTGTAAAATATGGGACCAGGTACAGAAGGTCTCAAGGGCTCCTTCTAATGTCCATGAGGTGTGAGCCTGTGCATTACTGACATCCTTGGGGTTCATTGTGCGTCACTTAAAGGGGATGCGGGGGTGGGGGGTACCAGGGCCCTGAGTGAGGCCCTTTTCTGTCCATGGAGACTTGGATCACTGTTCGAAAAGGAGAACAGACAAGACAAAGCCTGGCTGGTATCCTGGGGGTGGGTAATACCTGGTGGCATTTTAATTAACTGACTGAGAAAACAGTCTTTCTCTGCCTTAATTTTCTCAGGTGTGAGTCAACAGCCAGTACTGTTGCCTGCTGTTTGGGTAGACAAAGGCCGAACTCTGTATAACCAAAGTATGTGGAATGTTCTACCTTTATGGATTCAAGATTTGAAAATTATTATTTCCAGGTTTTTTTTTTTTTTTAAATTAACAGTGCATTCTATAGTTTTTTGGCTGATATAATTTGTTTCAACTGGACTAATCATCATACCAATAAAGAATTCCTGTCTGTAATTCATTCCTCCTTCCATGCTTCTCTTTCTTCCAATAGACATTTTTATTATGTGTGCCCAGGACAGGGCCATAGGAATAGGTAGAATCTCAGGGGTTCATACATGCAGGGCTGGGGGGCGGGGGCAGCAAGGCAGACTGCATAATAGAGCCCAAATTCTGGCACATAAGAGTTTAATCAATGATTTTTTTTTTGTCTAAAAAGAGAGAAAGAAATTAAGAAAAGAAGGAAGAAATATTCTGTAATTTTGTTCTCTGCTTTTTTGAGGAAGCTTGTTCCACCATTGAATAATTCTGTCAGAGAAGTCTTCGGTGCCTTGTTAAACTGAATTCTGTGCCCCTGTGGTTTTATCTACTGACCCTGTTTTGCCCTCTCTTCCCCTGAACATTATTTTTATCCTTTAAGGACCACCTCACCTATCACCTTTATTTGCCTTTCCTACCCCATATTTCCCCTCCTTTGTTGTCTAGGGAAGTGACTGAAATCATCCCTGCAAGATGCTCCAGGAAGTGAAAGCTCTGGGCCAGCTTGGCTGCCTTTGTGAATCTCCTCTCCTGAGGTTTAATTTTGGAGAAGCAAAAGTTCAAAGAAAACTAAGCTGAGATGCCCCATTACTGGGCATTCCTGCACTGGGGGCAGTGTACCAGTATTGAAAAACCAGTTGGCACTGAGTCAACTCCGACTCATGGTGATCCCGTGTGTATCAGAGGAGAACTGTGCTCCATAGAGTTTCCAGTGACTGATTTTTCAGAAGTAGATCACCAGGCCTTTCTTCTGAGGCACCTCTGAGAGGACTTGGCTCTGTAACCTTTCAGTTAGCAGCTCAGCATGTTAACCATTTGCAACTCCCAGGGACTCTCGGGCCAGGGAACACTACATCAATAACCCTGTATCCCAATGGCAATATATCTGCTTAAGGAAGTGCAATCCTTTACTCCCATGTGCACTCAGAATGCTAAGCCCCTGATCAGCCTGGGCTTTGATCTGTACTGTCCTAGTCTGTTAAGGATTCCATCATAATTTAGGAGTAGTAAAATGTGACAATGTTTGAGCACAGCCATGAAACTTTAAGACTGCCTCTATTCATCTCAAAGTGAAGAGGAAACAGGACAGTTAGCCAGCTTATAGTAGTGTTAAAAGTTTAAAATTGTGGTTCCAAGTGCCAACTGAGCATCTTTCTTTTATGACTCTTCAATGTGACACAGACCTTTCTCTTCTGAGTTCAGTCTCCTAGGTGGCCTTATATCCCCTTAGTAGAGGTTATGTCCACTTGTCCTACTTCTAAGCTCAAGCTCTTAGCCAGTTTTAGATCATCTAAATTTCAGTTTTAACTTCTAGCAGCCCTTGTTAGTTTATTAGGTCACAAAGGTTTTTTAAAACCGAAGCAAAAATTTTCAAGTTTTTGAGGCTGAAGTTTCTCAGCTATAGATCAGTGGTAACTGCAGCGAAAGGGAATCAAGTTTTAAAACTTGCTTTTAGGTATTGGACAATTGTATCTGTAGTGATTTTACAACCTCGTGGACATTTATTTTGAATCCATATCTGGTGCCATAGGTTGGACATTACATTTCTCTATTGATTTTTCCTCTAAGCTCTGTGTCTCAACTCAGCATATGAGCCTCACTCTTCGAAATAGGGCAACGTTGCTTTGCCTTTTGATTTTCTGCCCTCTATCCCGTTATAGGTTTTTAAAAAATAAAGCCAGAGCTTACCTCATCCAAAGGCTGAAGACACAGCACCTGTTCTGGGTGGTCTACAGAGTCAGGGAAGCCCCTCTTCCTCTCCCTAGCACCGGACATGGTCGTGGTAGTGTTTTCCTTCCTCTCAATAGAAAATCACACTCCCAATATAGCGGCCCTGATTAATAAGGCAAGGGCATACTTGCTACTCTTAAAGTCTCCTCAAACTCAGTTAAATGCTGACACCATCCTCTGGTTGCTGAGGACTAAAACCCTGGAATCATTTCTGAAACTTCTCCTTCTCTCACATTCCACATTGGATACAACTGGAAATCTCATTCGCTCTACAGTCAGACCAAATCTGATCACTTCCCATTACCTCTGTTGCCACCACCCTCATTCAAGCCACCATCATTTCTCCTCTGGATTATTGTAAGAGGCTCCCAACCAATCTCCTTGCTTCTACCTTTGTCTCCCTACAGCCTACTGACAACACAGAAGATTGAGTGAAGCTTTCAAAACTGTCACACTCCTCTGCTTAAAACCTACTTATAGGACCTAAAGGGGTTACATGACCTATTCCCTTATTGCCCGGACCTTATCTCCAACTACTCTCCACTTCTCTTTTTCCCCTCGCTTAGCTTCCTTCCTCTTTGTGAATGTGCCAGGCATACTCCTGCCTCAAAACTTTTTCATCTTCTTTTTGCTTTTTTGGGAATGTTTCTCCTCCTGAAATCTGAGTGGCTTGTTTCCTCATCTCCTTCAGATTTTACTCAAATGTTACCTTTTCACTGAGGTTTTCTCTGTTCATCCTAACCAAATTGCACCCTCACCCACTACCTCCCATTCTCTCCTTTTTTACTTTTCATCATAGAACATGTAACTATCTGACATACTGTAATAATTGGCTATTTCTGAGTAATAAACCAATACAAAACTCAGTGGCTTAAAGCAAAAACCATTTGTTTTTCCTGCTCACACATCTGTGAATTGGTTGTGTTCCAATAAAACTTTACTTACAAAAAACAGGTAGTGAGCCACATTTGGCCCACACCCAATAGGTGGTTGACCCCTGACCTAGAACAGTACCTAAAACATAGTAGTAATTCCAATAAATATTTGTCGAATGAACGAATGAATGGATGGATGGATGTGAGTTAGCTCTCCTCAAGATTTTGGAGCCATTTTCAGCCTCCGGTAACGATAGCATGTATACTGTCAAAAAATTTGTGATGTGTTTATTGTCTCTCTTATCTCGAAATGAAATGTCTGTATTAGCCAGACAGCACCCCTTCCCATGGCTCATTCCATCACTTTTCAAATATCACCTCTTTAGAGTGACTTCTTTCCCTGACCACCATTTCTAACGTAGCGTCCCTCAGTCTCTATTGTCTTATCCTGTTGTATTTCATAATAGCGTTTATCTCTCCTTACCATTAAACTATATACATCTTTGTTCCTTCTGTCTCTCCTACAAGACTATCAGCTCCATGAGGCTACAGTCTTTGTTTTGTGCACTGCTCAGTTCTCAGCACCTAGAACAATGCTTGGTGCCTAGAAGGCTTTCAATAAGTATTGTTAAATGAATTATGAAAAACAGTAATAAAGAGATCTGAGATTGTGTTAGAGGGGCACACGTGCATTTGCTCAGGGTGGAGCTCTTTGTGACACAACATCAATAACTTTGTCATTTGTGTGCGCATTTTTATTTGCTCATAAAACACTGCTGGTGCCCCTGTGAGAGCATCTCTAAATTACCCCTGATACTGCATGTGATGTCTTGATTATTTCTGAAGCCATCCTCTGAGCCTGTAACATATCTGTTCCTCTTGTGTGCAGATACTTTGAAAGTGATGGAGTTGAGCTAAAAATATTCAGAAGCAGCTAAACAGTCAGCATTAATTCAACCTTGCATACTGACTGACTGCTTTTGTGTCTTATTCTTGCACCTGGTATCAAAACAAAAATCTTTACCATGGGAAGATATTCTAGTCCAAAAGCAATCTATTATTGTCACAGATAATGAACAAGGCAGCTTTTAAAAACATCCAGTGTTCTCTAACCTGTCTCTCCAGGCACCTACCTTGCTTCTACAGTGAGAAAGTTATAATCAGATTCTTCCCAAGTTGCTTAACTTGTATACGATTTGGAAATGTAATAATTAAAAAATTGTGCATATCTGTATAGCACTTGTCTTATTTCAGAACACTTTTATGGCACACATACATTTTCCTTATAAATCAAATAGACATGACTATGCGTATTTGACACAGGAAGAATCAGGCACAGAGACGTTAACTGTCATCTTTAAGGTCATTTGGATAAGTAGTGACTGAATTACAACATCTCTAGCTTCTGTGCTGTATAGATTTCAAAAGTTGAAAGGTTAAGGTAACCTGTTCTTATATCTATTATAAACCAAACTTGTTGCAGTCAAGTTGATAGCGACTCATGTCGACCCTACCCTGTAAGGTTTCCAAGGAGCGGCTGGTGGATTCGAGTTGCCAACCTTTTGGTTAGCACCTGAAAGTTTAACCATTGTGCCACCAGGATTCCATATGTATTATAGACTCCCTATTTTTTAGAGTTAACATACCAGGAAACTTAAAAATTAAACTTAAAAGGAATAAAAATGTCTTAGGCAGAGCTTTGTTTTTGTTGTTAGCTACTATCAAGTTGGCTCTGGACTCATAGTGACCCCAGGCACAAGGGAATGAAACATTGCCTCGCTCTTGATGGCTTGCATGTCAAGCTGTTGTGACTCACAGTTTTCATTTGCTGATTTTCAGATGTAGATAGCCAGGTCTTTCTTCCTAATTTTTCTTGTAACCTGATCTTATGCATGCCAGTAAATTTCCATTAGTCCCTAAACTAGCCCAAGCAAGATTTGACCCACCTGCATGCGCAGAAGGAGGCCAGCTGTGATTGCTAATTGACCTCAACAGAGGATGCAGAAACAGGTGGAATGAATCAAAAGAAAAATCATCACTGGGCCTATTCTGAAGCGAGATGTCCCAAAAGAGGTCCATGTTACCTCCTGTTCCCTGGATGCCTTCCAGGATTTTCCCTCTCCAGTAGCCTGTGTGGTCGCCATCTTGCTGCCCAAATCACATACAAGCCCTGCTTCCCCATAGCTCAGGTAGTTGGATCTAAGGAACTTCTTTCTGAGACTCTGCCCTGGGCATTGCAATAAAGTTACTTTTTTTTTCTCGAAAACCAGTGTCCCAATCATTGGGAAGTCCGAGTGTGCCAGACAAGGGTCTCCCTTCCTGGGTTTGGTAACAGTCTTAGTCTGGAAGCTCCACTGAAACCTTGTCAGTGATATAGCCTTCACTGACGAACAGGTAGTGGCTGCACGTGAGGTGTATTGGCTGGGAATCAAAAGCAGATCTCCTGCATGGAAGAGAAGGATTCTACCACTGAACCATCATTGCCTCTTTAGACAGAGCTGTAAGGCTAGAGTAATCACATTACGTGCTCTTTCCCTTCCCTATCACCATATTTATGAGGATAAAACTAGAGCAGTTTTAATGGAATAGGGTGGGTGGAAAATGCTAGCATTAAATATGAAGAAAATGTGTGTAAAGGGGAAGGGGACTTAACCCCAAAAAAAATGAAAATGTGTGTGTTAATGTTCTAGGGGCTTTCTTTCTTAATCCTATCTTCTTCAGGGCCTTCCACAGAAAGGCTTAGCCCTGTTCAGTACTGGAGCCAATCCTAATACCAGAGTATTAGCAACCTCAGTCTTCCAGATGGTGGAAACTGTGATTTGCTCTCATGGATCGGGTATCTTATATGAGCCATGGGAAACCATAGGTCCACAAAGTCCTTGCTTTCTCTTGGCTACTAAGGTGGTCAGCAAGTTCAGTTGTGTTTGGAGCCCTGACCTGAATACCAGACCATTTATCTGGGACCCTGATGCCCCAACTAGACCTTACTAACTCATACTCTGAGGAAGAGGCTGGGTTTGGCTTTCTTTAGACTTAGGCACTGGTTGGGAATATGAATGAATTGATTATTGGTAAAGCTGCTACAGCTACCTATCTAACTTTAAGCATGACCTGTAGTGTTCACTGCTGAAACCCCAATGCTTTATGTCCTCCCTGCAATGTAGTAGGCAATGAATAAATGAACGAACAAACAAGCACACTTCCTGGACTCCTATGTGCACTAATGGAGAGAGCTGTTTTAGACAGGACATCTTTTTGGACAGAACCTGAGTTACATCATCCTTTTAGATTACGGGTCTTGGGCTTTCCAGCTGCCCTCATGGGGCCCATTTCCAGCTAATTCAGTATTATCACTTCCAGACTCACGGACAAGCATGTACTTTACAAGGTCTCCAATTAACTGGCCCTTCTATCCAACATGGCAGCTCCTGCCCCTTATCGCCACTGCTTTATAGTAAGTGGAAAGCCTGCCCACCGTCCACTTTTTGGGCCCATGAGAGCCGTTTTAGAAACTGACAAGTGGATTCTAAAAGTGCTTTTGAGGAGAAAGAAGGAGAAATATCTGGCTTATGCTCAGGATTTTTGAAGGCAGAATTAGACTTGGCAGTGGGGAAAATTCAATTCAATTTAACAGAGATTTATTTATTTTTAAAGTACTTTTATATGTCTGAACTGGAGCCATAGGGATGAAAAAGAGGAGTCGGCCATGGACTCTGCTCTGTAGAGATTAATAATCTGGGGACTGAGGTAGACCCAATGATAATTGAGGGAGGAGTGCAGTGGTTAAGTGTTAGGCTGCTAACCAAGAGGTTGGCAGTTCAAATCCACCAGCTGCTCCTTGGAAACTCTATAGGGCAGTTCTACTCTGTCCTATAGGGTTGGTATGGGTCAGAATTAATTTGATGGCAATGAGTTTGATTTGGTTTTTGGTAGCAGGGCAAGAGCAAGACACTGTGGGGCTCAGTAGTGATAGCACATTGCTGGGAGACTGAGGAAGGGAAAAGTCTTGAAGTAGTACAGTTTGTCTTTGGTGCCTTCCCATTTCCTTTTTAGGATCCTCTCTTTTAAATTAAATTATATCTGATTTAACTTTTTGATTAGTTAATACATTCCCATGGCTCAAAAACCAAAATGATTTCAGTAGATATAATTAAGAAATCTTGCTGTCATCCCGTTCCCTCCAGACCATTCCCCCCATTCCTGTTTGTGTGGTACTGGTCTCTTGCATATTCTTCCAGGGTTACTTTATGCAAACAAGCAGATAAGAATACACGTTTTTACTCCATCCCACTTCTTACACAGATGTTAACATACTAAATACAGAGTTCTTCGTCTTGCTCTTTTTTTACTCACAATATGTCTCCCAGAGATGATTCTATATCAACAAATTGCTTCTTCATTCTTTTTTTACAACTGCATAGAAAGCCTTGCAGTGAATGTACCACAATTTAACTAATCCCCTATAGATGGATATTTGGGGGTGATTCCATCTGTTTGCTATTAAAAACACTGTTCCACAAACAATTTATATACGTCATTTCATGCGTATGCAGGTGTATCTGTAGGACAAATACCCAGCTGTGGGCCTGCTGAGATACCTGCTTTCTCTTCTTTTTCTTTTTAAATCAATTTCATCATTACTCCCAGTCTCAGCCATATTTTCCTTTCCATAGAGACTCTCAAAGACCAAAGGAATGAATCTCTTATGGTTGAATTCCAGTCCCGTGATGAGACACTGGGTGAGATCTTAAGACACTTCCTACATCTCGAGAGGTGTAGGAAGCCATTTGTTCCTACCTGCCCTACCTACAGGAGTGACTTTAGGCTCTGATTTCCAATCCCATTAATATTTGTTTTTGGCCCAGTTAGTGGCTTGCTCTACCCTCATTTATCTGCTTAGCTAACAAATATTTATTGAGCAATTACTAGACCTCAAGCTCTGATAGACTCTGGAGCTAGCATGCACTAATACTTGGTCCCTGTTCTCTAGATCATGGTCTAGACAGAGATATAAATAGTTAAGTACACATTTGGTATGGCACACATGACAGTAAACATACACACAGGTTGAGTTCTTGCCTCCAGTAACCCCTACTTGTATATGTTTTTGGCAACCTATTGGGATCCCTCATTGCCATATATTCTTTATAAAGCACAGAAAATAGAGTCATAAACTTAGATTTTGGTTTAATCTATGTTGTTATTAGCTTGTAGCTTTTCTGAGTATCAGAATCCTATCAGAAAGGTATGTGAGAGTCAAATGATAAAAAAGTTTGAAAGTGCTTTATAAATTATTGCTTCATCCTAGGAAACAGCATTGTGAGTGAGAACAACCAACGGATGTAGGTATAATCTTAATAGTGATTATAATATTTGTCTCCCATGGCCTTTAGAGTCGTTTCCTTTTCCAGGTAGATTGTCGGGGTCACTTGCAGTCAAAGGCAGCCATTAGAGTTCTCCCACAACAGCCATCAATGCAATTTCTCTGCTTCACCGGGTGGTGGGCTTGGTGTGCCACTTATGGAGACACTAACGTTGGTTGACCCATTCCTTGTTGCTGTCACTCTTAACTTTGTCATCATCAAGCCAGGGAGCTGATGATCTTGCTCTCACCAAGGTAGGGAAGAGCTTTTTGAACAAGATCCCTAAGAACTGCACCAAAAGGTATTAGAATTATACCCAAAGCATTCCTCCATATAGACAGTACACTGGTGTCAGCACATAGTCAGAATCAGGCATCTGTATCAGCCAGGATGCGGTCAGGAAAATAAAGTCTATGCTAATGGAAGAAATTTAATATGGGACATTCATTTCAAAGGTGCTGGAAGAGCTGAAAAGTCAAACTGGGGGTAGTGAGACAACTCAGAGATTAGCAACATCAACAACCTGCCACCACCCCTAGGGCCAGAGGAAAAAAGGGAGGAAATGGAATCACTAGAGCCCAAAAGACAGACTTGCTTGTCGGGAGCTTCGATCATAGAGGAGATCCAGCCCTAACAAAGATGTTTCCTCACCTGTGAGGCAGAGAGGGTGGAGAAATTCCCTGCCTTCTTCCTTTCTCATAGCTTCCAGTCTCCTGCAAGTGCCTGTCATTAGCTGAACCAGTTGGCAAGTGTATTATTTCCTAGGGCTGCTGTAACAAAATACCGCAAACTGGGTGACTTATAAGGACAGAACTTTATTGCGTTACAGTTCCAGAAGTTGAAAGTCCAAATTAATGTGTTGTCTGGGCAAGGATCCCTCCAGAATCTCTAGGGAAAAGTCCTTTCTTGTTTCTCCCAGCTTCTGGTAGCCCCGGTGCTCTTAGCTTGCGGATGCATCTTCACATGGCTGTTTCCCCTGTCTCTGTGTCTCTTCTCCTATTTTATAAGGATAGCACTCAGAAGGAATTAGCACTCGCTCTACTTTAGTATGGCCTCATGTTAACTGATAGCATCTTCAAAGACCCTATTTCCAAACAAGGTCACATTCACAGGTACCGGGGTTTAGAATTTCACCATATCTTTTTGGGGGACAAAACCGAATTCTTAACAACAAGGGAGCCTGGAAAAGCCAGGGAATGAATCTAAGAGCAAATAAGCAAAAGGCCAGCCAGAATCTCAACTCATTCTTATCTCAGGCTGTTCCCACTATATGCGGAAGGTCGGGAGGGCCTCCATATTCCCTCTTCTTGGAGCCAAATTCTTATGTCTCGAGACTTGACTATTAGTTTTTAAATTCTTTGTTACTCTTTTTCCAGCAAGCCCATTGAGTCCTGTGCAAGGTTTCTGACAGTCTCCACTTGGGACATTCAATACATATTATCTTACCTATTCTCTTTGATACCTACAATTGTCTAGCCAGCCTTTGCCTCAGTGGGTTGGTTGGATGCAGAGGCAAGAAAAGGTAGGGCCAGAGTCAGCAGGGCACCTAAAAGGCCAAGTGCATTAACTCTCTCTGAAACCGAGAAGCCGGAGAGTTCTGAGAAGGGGCAAGATGGTTGCTGAGGCTTCACACTGGTTATTGCTACCGTACCTATCACCCTCCAGAGGGTCACAGGGAACAGCTCTTTAAATAGCTTTACTGTTAGCCACAATCTTCTAGTCTTGATGAGGATTATAGAATTTTAGAGCTGGAAATGTTGTTACAAATCATCAGCCTCAACATCTTCTTCTCCTTCGTTTTATAAACAATGAGAATGAGGCCCAGAGAGGTTAAGTGACATGATCAAGATCACATAACAAGTTAGCGATGTGAGCTGATTTTAAAACATTCCTTTTCCATCCGCCTGAGACAATTCCAGTTAAGTTCCATATTGATTCACCACCTTACAGTGGTGTCACCAGGGCGCTGTGGAGGGTGCAAGCCATCCCAGGTGACACTGTCAGAGGAGGTGACACCAAAATGACTGTCTATAAAATGTTTATGCAGTGTTTTAGTGGGAATTTATTATTTTTTATAAAAATATCCCTGTAGTTATAACAATATTTTTTTTTCATAAGCCCAGATTACATGTATCAATGTATCTACAAGGCTAAAACTACACAAATTTACTTCTTGAACTTTCTAATAATGTGCTTTGGTCAAAGCTGCCATTTATTACCCAACTACAGTGATGCTTCAAATCGTTTGGTTTCATCTGCACGTGCTACGAGAACATGCTGTTGTTTTCGCTGCTGCTGGTGTTTTACAGTCTCTGATTTTGTCAGATTTTCTCATCTTTTAGCTACAATGTTGTGGTAATTAGCATGGGGGAATGAGACCATGAGAGAATAAGAATCAAAGAAGGCAGATTTGTGTCACCAAAAAGCACATTTAATATAATTGTGACACTTTTTTGTCAAAACAAAGATTATTTATTTTTACCAATGTGAGAGTATCAGCCAGGAGTTACTGCACTGGGTGACATCAACCCTAGTGACACCATTGCCTTTGCAATCCATTCTTCCAAAACCATTTAGACAACCCTCCTCCTACTACTTTGGAATTTCTCTGTGTTGAAGATCAGTTTATATAGCCCCCTGTGCTTCTTTTGCAGATCACTTTCACTAGATTTTTATTCTCCCCTGCTGCCTCCATTTTACCCAATGCAAACTATCCTAAGCTTCACCTTTGCCGTAGAGTCGATTCTGACTCATAACAATCCTAAAGGGCAGAGTAGAACCATCCCATAGGGTTTCCAAGGGTGTGAATCTTCATGGAAGCAGACCGCCACATCTTCCCCCTGCTAAGTGGCTAGTGAGTTCAAATTACCGACCATTTGGTTAGTAGCTGAGTGCTTAACCACTGTGCCACCAGGAGTCTCTATTCTTAGCTTAGGAATATATAAAATGAGCTCAGATGTGTGCTGGCCTGTGATTTGTACTAATAGAGGAAGGGTTGCGAGGTTCCCTTTTCTTATGTTGTTTGCGATTCAAACATGCTAGGGCTCTTTCTGTGAGAAGAGGTTCTGCAATTTTATTACCAGTAAAGTAAAACGGAAAACCAATACTATCATTTTCACTCTAGGTTTTATTTCCCTGGTGATACATGAAGAAATTGGTTCAGGGAAGAAGTCAATTATAAGTTTGGAAGTTTGTGGACTCCAGGCCCACCAAAGCACGGGAGAGGGTGTGGAGTCAAGGCAAGGAGGAAATCTTCTGATCCTTGGTGAGAGGGCTGATCCCTGAATGCCTCTCACAGCTCCAGGCAGTTACTTTCTAGGGTTTAGTTTTTATCTCAATGTTGTTGTTACTTGCCATCGAGTCAATTCCTACTCATGGTGACCCCATGTGTGTCAGAGGAGAACTGCTCCATAGGGTTTTCAAGGTTCCGACCTCTCAGAAGCAGATCACTAGGCCTGTCTTCCGAGGTGCTTCTGAGTGGGTTTGAACTGTGAGCCTTTCAGCTAGTAGTCGAGTGCTTAACCATTTACACAACCAAGGATCCCTTTCTTATCTCAATAGGAGAGGAGAAAGAGGAAAAGGAGCCAAGAGAATAAAGATGGGAAGAAAGAAGGAGGGAAAGTGTGTTAGAGGTGAAGAAAAAAAGGAAAGAAGGAAATGGAGGAAAATGCTGTTGGAGTAAAGAGGCCGTGAGAGAATGAGAATCAAAGGCAGCTTTGTGTCACCAAAAAGCACATTTAATATAATTACGACTCTTTTTTTTTGGCAAAACAAAGATTATTTACTTTTATCAATGTGAGAGTATCAGAAGGAGGCCACATTTCTTTGACTGCAGAGAAATCAGTGATCAAAAGACTAAGTTAGTCTAGTTTTCAGCTGCGGGAACTAACACAACAAGACCTTATGGAGCTGCGGGGGAAGGGAGGAAGCGGGGAGGTTTGTTTTAACAATCCACAGTGAATGGGGTCTTGAACATACCGGACACTCAGTAAGCACTTGTTGAGTTCAATTCCTCCCCTTCCTATTTGTTCCAATGCAGTCATGTTGACGCTGACTTAAAAATAATACAAAGATTGATTCATATATTTTAAAAAAATTGTTGTGGTCAATACTTGGTCAGACACTGGACGTCATTAAGCTTGGAGGATAGAGGAGCAGTGGTTAAGCAGGAAGCCTTCATGGGTTAATATAGAAGCAGGAAGGTGTGTGTGCTCCTGGGAAGTAGTGGAGGGAAAGGATTCTTTCGGATATGGGTGGTGCTGGTAGAGTGGAAGGGAGGGTATAGAAATGAAAAAAAAGAAAATTGTATTATAATCAGCTGGAAGGAGAAAATGTATAACTGGTTTGATATTCTCAAAGTACATTGTAAGTATGTTTGTTGGTGCTATCAGCCATGATGCCCCATTGGACTCTCTCTGGAACTTAGAACAATTAGCAGATGGAAAAAAGCAGTTGGAGTTAATTTATCCTATGGCTGTGTGACGAGAAGACCATCAACTAGCTCCTGTTGCCTGGGTTCCCAGAGCTTCCCTAGCTCCTCCCCTTCCTAAATCTGTTTGGCACCTTTATACGGTTCTTTAATTTTGGCAGCTACTGCCCATTCTTCCAATCCTCTTTTTTTTTTTTTTTTTTTTTATTTAAGTTAGCCAGAATCTGTTTCTGTTGCTTGCAGTCACAGGATCCTAACACAACCTACAGATATTCTCCCTTACTATCGAACCTTTGATTTCCACACCAAACTTTTTGAATCTCTAGCTTTTCCAGTAGTGAACACTTCCCAGCCCTAAAATAGACTGATGTTACTTCAGTCTAAAGGTAAACCCAATAAGCCTGGCCTCTTTCGAACTTCTGGATGAGCCATCCTACCTTTATAAGATACAGAAGAAAGCTCACAAACCCCTACAGACAAACAGATGTGCTCAAACTAGGAAAGACAGCAACGTGATGGCAGAGGTGAATTCTGATCTAATTCTGCAACTAATTAGCCAGTCACTTAATCTTTCTGGACATAGTTTATTTTCCTTTTCTGTGACAGGGGCACAATACCCGTCTCACAGAGTTGATAAGAAAAATGACTAAGCTCACAGAAGAAAGGACCCACCTGGCACCTGGTATGTAATTGGTGTTTAATGATGATAGACCTCCCCTTCCACACTGTGAGACAAGTCTCCCTATTGCTCTATTAGAACGTAAGTGCCAGACACCTGTGCTTGGGGAATATATTTAGTGGTGTCCATAATGAATCCATCAAAGTCCCTAGGTTGTGCAAATGGCTAAGCACGTGGTTACTAACTAAAAGGCTGGTAGTTTGCAATTACCCAGAGGCACCTCAGAAGTCACAGCCAAGCCGTTAGAAAACCTGCAGAGTGCAGGTCTACTCTGAAACCCATGGTTGAGTCAGAATTCATTCTACCCACAGCAGCTGTTTGTTTTGCTTTTTAAATAGTGTATCCAGACTAAAACAAATGAACAAAACAGTCCATCGCCATGGAGTAGATTCTGACTCAGGGCAACCCCATGTATTACAGAGTAGAACTGTCCCATAGGGTTAGATGAACAGGCCTTTCTTCCCCGGCACTGCAGGGTGGGTTCTAACCGACAAACTGAAATGTGGGTAATTGTCCTGAGTCACTGAGATCAAGGGTACCAATCAAAGGAGACAGCAAAACAGCCAGGAGCTTAAAGACATGAGAAAGGCAAAAAGGATGGAGAGATTCAAAACATAAAGGGAGGAGCCCCAAAGAAAGATACATGAAGAGAAAATAAATTCAGGGCAAAGCACAGGTGAAAGATACAGAAGCTCATGACGAGAGATAAAATGAGCCTCTCAAGTTTCTCTGGTTCTGAATTCC
Source organism: Loxodonta africana (assembly GCF_030014295.1). Taxonomy (NCBI): domain Eukaryota; kingdom Metazoa; phylum Chordata; class Mammalia; order Proboscidea; family Elephantidae; genus Loxodonta; species Loxodonta africana. Next base: position 125,465,146 of record NC_087345.1, on the reverse strand, counting down.
CAAATTGCTTTGTAACCTAACACCTAAGGGCCAGTTTATGAGAATTTTGGAACGGAACGCTGGGCTAGAAAGACAGGAGCTGTCACGAGCGTGTAGCTGAGGCCTCCTGCACAAGTTAGAATTTCTGCAAACTACTGAGGCTCTCATTACACAAACTTTAATTTCTGTGTGTTCTCTCCACTGTACCTTAAAATAAATGTATTCTTTATGATCTGGAGAGATGCCTACTCTTCTAATTTGGAAGAAGTATAAACGTTGGTAGGATCGTCTCTGGAGAATGTTACTACCTATCGTCATTAAGGGAGAAAGTAATGAGAGAGTAGGAGATTAACTAGTTAGTTGAGGAATCTACTGGAAAAAAAAAAGGCAATTGGCACCTCAGGGCCTAATCTTGAAAATTGTTCTGGCGCAGACAAGAGCATGCTGAGCAGAGGAGGAATGGAATGGGGAATGCAAAAAAAAAAAAAGTAATTACCAGAAGTGCTAATCAAACTATTGTAATAAAGTGCTAAACCGTTTTAAATAACAACGGAGTTTTGCTATGCCCTCTTTATTCAGTCATATATTACATTTATTACAAATGCTCCCATTACTCAAAACTCTTGCAGCACATGGGCCCAGTAAAGAAATCCAAGAGTTAAATTGGTGACGGCTGCAGCTAAATTCTTCATACTTTCGTGCTGTGTGGGATGCTATTCTCAATGACAGCAACAATAGCTAAACACACCTCTGAATTGTAACTGTCTTGGGGCTCTTTCCTGGGTTCATCTACCTTACTTAGCATTTTAAGTCTCTCCTGCTTAATGAAATGTCATCTTCTCATAGCTGGTGACCAAATAATTGTTTAAAGTGAGTCAGGATGTGAAAGGTGAAGGTTTTTATAACTTGGAGTATAATTCATGGTGATACTTAGAATCATGTCTCAAGCTAACTAAAGGCTGTCATATTCCAGGACATGTAACCTTTTACCACCCCACATTTCACCAATTACAGCAAATTTCCCTTTATCTAGAGTAGCTGGCTGGAGATAGTAGGTTTTAATTTTCTGTATTCTGATTAACTGAGTATTGACATATAATTTGATTTTCAAAGAATGAAAATACAGCTTCTCTGGATGATGGCCATTTCTTTTTGACCTTTCTGTTCCTTCCAGTCTCTCTTCAGATTCATCTTCCTGAAGAATTACTCATCTTTTCCCAACTTAAAACCTTTAATAGCTCCCATAACTGGTGGAATAAAACTGTCATTCAAGGTCCTTCATGATTGTTCTCAACATATCTGTTTTTCACTCTACGTGCCTCACAGTCTTCTCCATAAACACCCTGACTTTTCTTCATCTTTAATTCCCTCCACATAGCATGCCCTACTATCCGTTTCTGCATATTAAATGCTACCAATCCTTGAAGACTCAAGTCAATTCTTTCCTCTTTACAAATTCCCTCCTTCCTCAATCTCTCCCTCTCCTCACGCCTCTAGTTTTTATTAACATCTTCCCCTTCTGAAAGGTCCCTAGGTGTCATAAATGGCTTATACTCCTCTACTAACCTAAAGGTGGTGGTTTGAACTCATTCAGGGACACCGTAGAATAAAGGCGTGGTAACCTGCTTCTGTGTTTTTTGGTTGAATCTGCTTCTGTAAATGTTATGGCCAAGAAAACCCTATGGAGCAGTTCTACTCTGTAACACATGGGATCACCATGAGTTAGAACTGACACAACAGCAATGAGTTAGGTTTGGTTTTGGTTTCCTTTTCTGCAATCCTGTATTATTGGCCTCTGTATCTCTTGGGGAATGACTTTCCCCCTTAAGACATTATCATTTACACCTATCTTAATCTTACCTATTAATCATAATTTTCTTGAATGTATTACGTGTGACAGATGCAGATCCGCCAGTCTCCTAGGTACTACCACATGCTTTGCACACGTTAGGTGTTCATTCAATGCTCTGTAGATGAATGAGCCAATGGCACCATAATTTTATTACTAAAATGGTCAGAATTTTTTTCTCTTTCTGTAATAATTCATGGCTCTTCAAGATTAACATCAACCGTCAATATAGGGAGCTACAGATTAGTCTGGATATTTGAATTTTCTGGTTATTTGAATTTTTGGATTAAAATGAGAGGCCTGATAGAACCTAAATGAAAAATGAAAGTGTTCATTGATTTCACACAAAACACAGTAAACGGCCCAGAGATTTAGGAGAAAATTAAATCTGTCTAGACATGGAAGATTTTTGCCTGAGATAATCTAATTAGTCATGTTAGAGCCTGATCAGAACCTCGGTGCCAATACTATCCACCCATCCCACCCCCTCAAGGTTATGACTTTAGGAAGCACAGCTATCCCAAGGGACAGTACTGCCTTAGCACTGCCCAGACACTAGGCAGAAGCTAGGCGATCTCCTTCTTAATTGCCAGAGCCACACTGGTGGTTGAAATTTCCACGTGGTTCTCTGCTCCACAGGCTACAGGGCATGGCATTTATTTCAGAGCTGGCACAGTCACTGCCCATGATGCCTTGGCTGTCAGCCGGCTAGCCTCCAGGCAGAGTCATGCACTTACAGATAAAAACAGGAAAGAGGCCAGCCATCAAGCATGGGTGGAGGGCAGTGTACATAACTCTTGGCCATGTTGTAGGCAGGATCAAGTCAAGTGATCTCAGGAGAAAGAAAAGGGGAGGTAGGAGTTTATGGGAGAAAATAATCAGGGTAGCTGTTGGTCAGCTTCCAAATAAACTAATAGAAATCAGTCAAGGAGATGTAGGTGTCAGTAGAAAATAGAAGACTAGCCCAGGCAAAGTGTAAACACCTCAGAAATTTGCAGAAGTTAAAGGAAAAGCCCTGGTGGTGCAGTGGTTAAGCCAGGGCTTTGAGCTGGTTTGTTTCACTTTGACCCCTTGCTGAGAATTTGCATTTCCACACTAGATATACTGAACTAGAATCTACATTTAAGCATGTATACATAAGAATCACCTGGGGGCTCTAGTTGACATGTAGATATATACATAAGAATCATCTGGAGATCTTGTTAAGATGTAGATTCTGATTCAGTGTGTATCTGAATTCTCAGCAGGGAGTCAAGCCGGAATGAACTCGTTTGAAGCCCTGGGTTAAGCACTTGGCTGCTAACCAAAAGGTCAGCAATTGGAACCCACCAGCTGCTACGTGGCAGAAAAAACCTGGCAGTCTCCTCCCGTAAACATTCCAGCCTAGGAAACCCTATGGGGCAGTTCTACTCTGCCAAGTAGGGTCGCTATGAGTAGGAATGTCTGTTAACAGCAGACAACAAGAACAGGAAAGGAACAGAACAAGACAGGGTGTCAATATGGAGGTTTCTCCCCAGAAAACAGCTGCATTGGTGCCTACATTCAGGAAAGGATTCAGATGCCAAGGGAACTTGCTATTCCAGCCCAGCTGCTTTTATATGCTCCCTCACCCCTCTGAAAGCCAGTTCTGAGAGTTCCTATCCTAGGGAGTTGGGAAGAGGGGATGCTCACTGAAAGCTGGTGTTAGGAAGTGTTGGGGTAATTCTGTGGAGGAGATTGTTCAGGAACAACACAGGGAAGTGGGCCCTCTCTGGAGCATAAAGTTGGTTGAGACATCTACTCGGTAGTCTTTCTTAGACTTGTATCTGATTGTACTTCAGAGGCTGTGGGAACCCAGAGTTCACTTAGAGTCTACTCCAAACTTTCTGTGTCTTGGCCTTTGACACTGAATTGAAGGAAGGCTGAATGATAATGCAGAATTCCTGGTGCTGGTTCTTTGCACAGCTGGTTACTGCTCTGCTAACAGCCACAGACAGTGGGAGCCAAGTTCATACGATATCCAGAGCAGAACAAGCCTATCCCAGAATAACTCTAGGATGGGTAAGTGCAGTTGGTGAGATAATGGGGCCTTCTGAAATGATAGACTTTACAGTATGAAAGCTAGAAAGAAATAACTTTGTATTTTATGGAGGGAGGAGTAAGCTCAAAGTAAAGTAAGTGGCGCAAGATCACAGAGCTAGAGTCAGACAGACCCAGGAGAACCCAGGTGTCCTGAATTCCTATCTAGTAAATCATATCCATATGGGCCTCAGGGACCATAACAATTCCAAGGCAACTTTCTATGCTTCCATCTTATCTGTGTACAGGAAATTCCAGTCCATCTTCTATGTGGTGGAAATTGATTTTTAAAATGGTTACCCCAAGGATAGGTAAGAATGGGAGAAGATGCATGACTTTGAACAACTTTCCAAACCACTCTGAACCCAGCTGTTTCATTTGGAAAATGGGGACGTATCACCTCCTTTATAGGATTATTGCAGGGATTGAATCAATAAAAATGTAGGCAGAGTATCAGCTGCATGGTAGGTCATTGGACCTTCAAAAGAAAGATTCAAGAATGTTCTGTTTTAGTGCTAGGTGTTTTATTGCATTAGAATTCTTGGAGCTTTGTTAACTCCTACGTTTTTTTTGTTTTGTACTGTTTTGCTGACCAGAAAGAAGCACAGTGTGGGAGAAAAAAAGCACGTAGTAGACCAAAAATCAAAAGATCTAGGTTCTAATTCTAGCTTCACTAGCTGAATAATCTTAGACTCTCTGAGTATCAATTTCCCCCTGTCTGAAATTGAATAATAGACTCTTTTCCATGTCTACCTCATAGAGCTATTGTGAAAATCAAATAAAGTAACAAATAAGAAAGTGTTTTGGCAATAAATTCAGTGACTATGTATTGAGGGTGTCAGGTTCTATGGCTTATATGAAAAAAAGTGAACTAAAAAAAAAAAAAAAAGACCTGTTGCAGTTGAGTCAATTCCAGATTCCAACTCCTAGTGACCCTAGAGGACAGAGTAGAAACAGATGACCTTTTGGTTAGCAGCCAAGCTCTTAAACCACTGTACCGCCAGGGCTCCTGAACTCATTTAATCTCTACAGTAATCTCGTGCAGCAGACATAGCTTGCTACATTTGAAAAAAATATAAGCTCAGAGAGACATTCAGTTACTTGCTTAGCTTAATAGCCACTAAGCAGCAGAGCTGAGATTCAAAACCAAGCTTCTCGACTCCAAATATTTTTCTTACTATTATGTTGAATCATATGAAATTGCTATTTTTGTAAGTAAAAAAATATCAAATGTCAGTGATTTCATAAGGTTTAATATGATATACCACATCTGTACAAAAAACTATACAAATTCAAGACAGCAGAACTATTGAGCAGTAGCTTAGTCTCTGATTAGCACCATTCAGGGACAGTGTTACCTCATACCATGTAAAGGCTCAAAAATGGATCATATGTTTCCTGTTTCATGTAACACAGAATTGGCTGAACCCTGCTCTTGTGGGGCATTGTCACACAAAGGGTCCACCACAGCTCACACAGAGGAGGCAAGCTCTATCAGTGGCACTATCCTCAAACAGGGGCCCCAATATGTTATGAAATGTATAATACCCACTTATTGTCTTACAGGAAACTGTGAATTCATCATTAACCTGTATTCAGAATCAGACTGAGATATTAAATAATCTACTTAAGTAATTCCAAGTGTGTTATCTTTAGCAAAATGTGTCTTTATAAAATTAAGATTTTTTTTGAATATGAATTTAGATTGGACTGTCCATTTCCATATTTTTCTTGGAGGTTCGAGTATTTGCTCATAGGAACTTGAAAGATTAGACAATAACAGAAGGAATGCTGGTTGGAGATTTTCTTCACTGATTCTGGAGAAAGACTGTGAATGGGTTCTGGGATGGGTTTGGTCTAGCATTACCTGGACTGGAGTGTTGGTGTCACAGTTGTAATGTATATGGAGTATCATGATTGCTTTGTCTGGATCACAAAGGCCAGAGTACACCCCATGGTTTGTTGTTGTTATTGTTAGGTGCCCTCGAGTAGGTTCCAACTCAAAGCGACCCTATGCACAACAGAACAAAACACTGCCTGGTCCTGAGCCATCCTTACAATCGTTGTTATGCTAAAGCCCATTGTTGCAGCCACTGTGTCAATCCACCTCGTTAAGGGTTTCCTCTTTCCTGCTGACCCTGTACTCTGCCAAGCGTGATGTCCTTCTCCAGGGACTGATCCCTCCTGACAACATGTCCAAAGTATATAAGATGCAGTCTCGCCATCCTTGCTTCTAAGGAGCATTCTGGTTGTACTTCTTCTAAGACAGATTTGTTTGTTCTTTTGGCAGTCCATGGTATATTCAACATTCTTCGCCAACGCCACAATTCAAAGGTGTCAGTTCTTCTTTGGTCTTCCTTATTCACTGTCCAGCTTTCACAAGCATATGATGTGATTGGAAATACCATGCTTGGGTCAGGCGCACTTTAGTCTTCAAGGTGACATCTTTGCTCTTCAACACTTTAAAGAGGTCCTTTGTAGCAGATTTACCCAATGCAATGCGTCTTTTGATTTCTTGACTGCTGCTTCCATGGCTGTTGATTGTGGATCCAAGTAAAATGAAATCCTTGATAATCAATCTTTTCTCGGTTTACCATGATGTTGCTCATTGGTCCAGTTGTGAGGATTTTTGTTTTCTTTATGTTGAGGTGCAATCCATACTGAAGGCTGTGGTCTTTGATCTTCATTAGTAAGTGCTTCAAGTCCTCTTCACTTTCAGCAAGCAAGGTTGTGTCATCTGCATAATGTAGATTGTTAATGAGTCTTCCTCCAATCCTGATGCCCCGTTCTTCTTCATATAGTCCAGCTTCTCGTATTATTTGCTCAGCATGCAGATTGAATAGGTAGGTGAAAGAATACAACCCTGCTGCACATCTTTTCTGACTTTAAACCAATCAGTATCCCCTTGTTCTGTCCGAACGACTGCCTCTTGATCTATGTGAAGTTTCCTCATGAGCACAATTAAGTGTTCTGGAATTCCCATTCTTCGCAACGTTATCCATAATTTGTTATGATCCACACAGTCGAATGCCTTTGCATAGTCAATAAAACACAGGTAAACATCCTTCTGGTATTCTCTGCTTTCAGCTGGGATCCATCTGACATCAGCAATGATATCCCTGGCTCCACATCCTCTTCTGAAACCGGCCTGAATTTCTGGCAGTTCCCTGTCAATATACTGCTGCAGCTGTTTTTGAATGATCTTCAGCAAAATTTTGCTTGCATGTGATATTAATGATATTGTTCTATAATTTCCACATTTGGTTGGCTCACCTTTCTTGGGAATAGGTATAAATATGGGTCTCTTCCAGTCAGTTGGCCAGGAAGCTGTCTTCCATATTTCTTGGCAGACGAGTGAGCACCTCCAGCGCTCATCTCAATTGATATTGAAACATCAATTGATATTCCATCAATTTCTGGAGCCTTGTTTTTCGCCAATGCCTTCAGAGCAGCTTGGACTTCTTCCTTCAGTACCATCAGTTCCTGATCATATGCCACCTCTTGAAATGGTTGAATATCGACAAATTCTTTTTGGTACAATGACTCTGTGTATTCTCTCCATCTTCTTTTGATGCTTCCTGTGTCGTTTAATATTTTCCCCATAGAATCCTTCACAATGCAACTCGAGGCTTGAATTTTTTCTTCTGTTCTTTCAGCTTGAGAAATGCTGAGCGTATTCTTCCTTTTTGGTTTTTCATCTCCAGCTCTTTGCACATGTCATTATAATACTTCACTTTGTCTTCTCAAGAGGCCCTCTGAAATCTTATGTTCAGTTCTTTTACTTCATCAATTCTTCCTTTTGCTTTAGCTGCTCGATGTTTGAGAGCAAGTTTCAGAGTCTCCTCTGACACCCATCTTGGTCTTTTCTTTCTTTCCTATCTTTTCAATGACTTCTTGCTTTCTTCATGTATGACGTCCTTGATGTCATGCCACAACTCGTCTGGTCTTCGGTCACTAGTGTTCAACGGTTAGGGTGGGAATTTCCCCTGAAGATAATAAATATTTCCACTCTTGATCACCCTGGGACAGGGAAAGAAGGGGGCTTAGGACCACAGAAGAGGGAATCATCTCTATGGGGCTTAGATTTCAAGATATGGAGAAGTCGGGATATTCCCGTAGGACTGAATTCAGCTGGTTATGGCCAGTGGTGGCCCTTAAGTGCAGTGTTTAGAGAATTTCCTCTTGAAGTTGTACTTCAATTTTATCAAGCCTTCAGAACATTTTCACTAATCATTACAGATCAGCTTCTAGGTAAAGATGGTGGGCTGACCATATGCATTTACTTTCACTCCCTCCTGAAAGCCCACTGAAATGATAGAAAAAGAATTTCTAAAAAAAGGCTTTATCCATAAAGACAAAGAGAATAGGAGAGAACACAATGAGAATTAAATTTTGGAGGCAGGAAAACAGTTGGATGAGTAATAGCTCTCCCAGGGGACCAGAGAATGTGTGGGAAATGAGTGGAAAAAACTGAGAAGTAATTGGAGTTATACTGAAAAACTCCCCAAAAGGTCAGACATTGGTGTCACTATGGAAGTGGGTGTGAAGGTGGAGCTGATAACAGGAAGACTGGTTGATAGTCTATTTTGGGAGCAGTTAGAGCCCCAAATCCTTGTCCCCACACAGTGCAGCTGGGTTACTGCCTCTCTCCCACTCTGGCAGAAGACCAGAGAGGTTAAAACACAAAATCACTAAAGTGAGGGGGCACTGGGCCCAGTTAAGAATGGAAGTATTACACTGAAAATAGAGGGAATAACAGGAAAGCTAATTTTCCTCATAGTAAGTGCCCCCACCACCAGTACATCCAGTAGCTCAAAACCATTAGTTAGCATTTCAGCCTCTATTCTCATATATAAACAGAACAAGACTACCAGATATGTCAGAGGGATGTCTGTAGCATGAAAGCAACAGATAAATACAAATAACACAATGAAAATTAAAAACACTTGGAGGAAACAAAGATTATACAGGAGCAAGAGCACTTAAATATTGAATATTTTTAGAGATATCAGAAGATAATATGTATATAGAACAAGAATACAATATTGTACAAAGCAAAAACATTTAGAAAACAAAACAAAAGCCCTCAGCAATTAAAAATTATAGCAGAAATGAAAAATATGGAAGAGTTGGAAGATAAAGCTGAAAAAAATCTCCAGAGAATAGAAGATGACAAAGAGATGCAAAATAGGAAAGAAAAGACAACAATCATTCCAGAACATTAAACATCTGAAATACAGGAGCTCCAGAAAAAAAGAACAGGAAAACTTAGGAGAAGATATCACCAAAGAAATAATTAAAACGGTTTTCTCAGAACTGAAGGGCATGAGCTTCCAGATGGAAATTGCCCATGTCAAGTAATATCATGTGAAATTTCAACACCGGGAACAAAGAAAATATCCTACCTGCCCCAGAGTAGAGTGAGGAAAGTTCATGTACAAAGAATGGCTTTGGGCTTCTCCACAGGAGTACCGGGAACTAGAAGGCAACGGAGAAATACCTTCAAAATTCTGAAGGAAAATGATTTCCAATATAGAATTCTATACCTAGCCAAACTATAAATTTAGAGTGAGGGTAGAATAAAGCCATTTTTAGACACAAGTTTCAAAAGATTATATTTTATATATCTCTCCTTAGAAAAGTATGTATTTCAACAAAACAAGTGAGTAAGTCCAGAAAGAAGAAGACATTGGACCCAGGAAGCTAACAACAGTACAAACCAAAAAACCAAACCCGTTGCCATTGAGTTAATTCCAACTCATAGTGTCCCTAAATGACAGAGCACAGAAGAGAGAAAAAGAGAATTCAGAGGACCACGGTGAAGGGATATCCCAAGATGACAGCTGTGCACCAGTTATAGAGCATTAGAGGTCCATGTTAGGGCAGGTCAGAAGACTCCATGAGAGGTTTCTTCAAGATAAAGTTGATAGAACACCAGATCAAAGAATTTAGACAACCGATGGAAGGCTTGAAATTAAATTCATGATAATTACATAGAAAACTAAATATAAGAAACAATTATTGGCTCCGCAGAAATAAAATATTATGTTTGAAAGTAAAAGCAATTATACTATATTTTATAGCTCAGCTGTGAATAACATTTATATATCTGCAATTGTATAACTACTGAATAATGAGCTAGCTAAAAGTAAATATAAGTATATTGGGAGGACAGCACAATGGGAAAAGTGTGTAGGGTAGGGAGGTAGGAGGTACTGGTAGGGATGAAACAACAAAACCTTCATCATCTACTATGGTAAACACACACACACGTATGTCAATATGGAAACCCTGGTGGCGTAGTGGTTAAGTGCTATGGCTGCTAACCAAAAGGTTTGCAGTTTGAATCCACCAGGCGCTCCTTTGAAACTCTATGGGGCAGTTCTACTCCGTCCTATAGGGTCACAATGAGTCAGAATCGACTCAATGGCAGTAAGTTTGGTTTTTGGTTTTTATATACCAATATATACTAATATAAGCATGCCATTCAAAAACATGGAGGTAAATACTAAAAGAATTAATTAGGAGTGGTTGCCTATGGATAGGGGAAATGGAGAATTGGGTGTGGGGAGGGCACTGCTAGGGATTACTCATTTTAGTATGCTGCTTTGTAGTTCTATTTGATTCTTTAAACTATGCACACATAAAACTGATAAAACAATTTTTTTTTTTTTTTTTTAATGTTTAGGCCATCCTTAGCTGTGTTCTGAGTGTAAGAACTCAAGTATCACACAACAATAAGTCATTTGCCAAGCTCTCAAACAGGATGTCTGGCAAAGGGGTCAGGGACTAACAAGAAAGGTTTTGGGAATATGTGAGTATTCTTCGGGGCTTCTGGGAAAGGACAGGAGGAGGAGAATCAGTTGAAGAATGAATTTCTGTTGTATTCAGGACGTGGTACTCAAGATGGATACTGAGGCTGAGGATGAAAGAGAAGGGAAAGTATGAAGGCTGGAGACATGTGTCCATCTGGGTTATATATCTATATAACAAACATTATCTAACATCCAATTACATTATAAATGATACAGTATATCACATACCTTGTTGCCTCACAATATACTTATCTTAAATACTTGTGTATACACAATATATTACATATGTAAATTTCTGAACACAAATCCTGCTGCCTCTCAGGTTGCCCAGCTCACAGTGGTGCCCACCACCAAGATCCAGGCCATTTAGCCCATAGATTACTATTTGTAATTTTCCTGGTTGGCACAGGGGCTTTTGGTTGCTCATTAATTAGTCTCAAGGCAGACTGTGTCTATTTAATGTAAGAATTATTTAAATCCTGTTCAACTTTTCAGTTTCAGCATGGAGTTATTTATGCCAAAGGCCTAACATGGTACAGGGCAGAGCTTCGCTCTAGGGATACAGGGCCAATCTGCTTAGCCTGGGGGAAAAAAAAAGTTATACAGCCTTGAAAATAGGTGCCCAGAGGGTAGCTGCCCATCAGAGTTTTGACCAGGCTTTAGCCTTTACCAATACTTAACTGGTGAGTAAGGCAGAAACCTGTGTATGGTGGGTTGGCTGGGAGGCAGATTCCCTCATGTCCCCTTCCCTTATTCTAACAAGAATGGGAGAATTAAATACCATGAAAACACAGAGCAATGCATCAAAATGTCATTCATTTACCGAACTTATTTTCATATCTACTATGTCATTGAGATTTGGACTGCTTTTACAAATAGGATTAAAACTCCAAGCGGTGCTTTAGGAGACATGTGCTCCATTCCCAGTCTGCCATTAACTTGCTAAGTTAGAGCACAGTAAGGTGGAAGGTATATTGAAGTCCCTTTCATATCTTAAATTCTATAACTATGTCTATTATCTTACTTAAACCTCACGACAACTTGGAATTAGAGGTAAGTGACTTATTCAAGACCACACAGCTAAGAGATGAGAGGCAGAGCAGATGCTACAGCTAAGTCTTCTGCTCAATGCTCCATGACTCTTCTCATTGCACAATTGCCTCACAGAGAAGTGATTTTATGGGTTGAATTGTGTCCTTCAAAAAGATATGTTGAGTTCCTGACCCCTGGTACCTGTGAACATGACCTTGTTTGAAAAGAGGGTATTTGATAATGTTACCATTTTAAGTTAGCATAAGGTCATATTGGAATGGGCTGGGTCCTAATCCTATACGAATTCTGTCTTCATAAAAGTAGAAGAGGCACATATGCAGGGTGAAGACAGAGGCAGCTATTGGAGTGATGCATTTACAGGGTTGCCAAGAACCACCAGAAGCTAGGAAGAGGCAAGGAAGGATTTTCACTTTGAGCCTTCAGAGAGAGCATGGCCCTGCCAACACCTTGATCTCGAATTTCTCAGAACTCTGAGACAATAAATCTCTGTTGTTTTAAGCCATTCCCTTTGTAGTACTTTGCTATGGAGCTCAAGGAACTAATACAAGTGGTAAGCAAACAACACATCCTACACTGTGTTCTACACATTCTCATACCTTACTCAAAGTACTCACTGTTACCTATGTCAAAGGCATAGTGTGCAAAGCTAGCAACAGAGAGGTCCATTTATTAATTCAAAATGTATTCATTAAATATGTAGATATTGACTGCCTAGTGTTTTGGGTATCATGCCAGGCCTGTAACTGGGCTCACAGCCTAGTGAGATAGACAAACACGTTGTAAGCCCTGGTGGTGCAGTGGTTAAAGCACTTGGCTGCTAACCAAAAGGTTGACAGTTCGAACCTCCAGCCTCTCCAAGGGAGAAAGATGTAGCAGTCTGCTTCCACAAAGATTTACAGCCATGGAAACCCTATGGGACAGTTCTACTCTGTCCTGTAGGATTTCTGTCTTAGGCTGGGTTCTCTGGAGAAGCAAAACCAATACATATATTGGCTGGAAATTCCCAAATCCATTGCTTAGGATGGAGACATCTCCTGACTCACATAGCTGTAGAGGCTGGCAAACCCAAGATCCAGACTGTGGTGGCTGATGAATCCCAAGATCGGTAAGCAAGATGCTAGCTTAAGTCCCAAGAATCAGAGGCCAGATGAATAGGAGCCAGCTGCAGAATCCGGAGCAAGCAAAAGCCCCTGAGCCTTGCCAGAAAGTCCACCTATATTGGATGCAGGCCACACCCCCAAGGAAACTCCCTTTCCACTGACGGCCTACTCATAGCAGATCCCATCATGGAGGTGGACACATTTTATCAGATCTCATCATGGAGTCAATTAGATGATTATATGACTGCCAAACTACATCATAACTGCCAAACCACTGAGAATCATGGCCCAGCCAAGTTGACACACAATCTCAACAATGACAGTCGCTATGAGTCAGAATCGACTCGACAGCAACGGGTTTGGTTTTTTGGTTTTTAAGCGCTGTGGTAGATGGAAGTACAGGCAGCTGGAGGTGCTAGATTTCTGGGCATCATCTCTCTCAGGGGATGCCAGAAGCTACGGGGTTTGTGAGCTGATCAAAGGCAACTTTTATGGGGAGGCCACATATGATGAGCACAAAAGAGGGTAGCACCAAAGACCCCTTTTCGATCCACGGCTGCTATAGGGGTGTCATCGGCCTAGCTCAGAGGTTCCGTTCCCAATATACTCCATATATCTAACCACCCAGTTGCTATTGAGTTGACTCTGATTCATGGTGACCCAATGTGCATCACAGTAGAATTGAGCTCCATAAGGTTTTCAATGGCTGATTTTTTGGAAGCAGATCGCCATTCTTCTGAGGTGCCTCTGGGTGGGCTCGAACTTCCAATCTTTTGGTTAGCAGATTTCTCCTCATCATCTAGGTGTCACTCAAATAGCAAAGTGATCCTGACTGGCAAAGGGTTCTTCTTGGGTCACTGAGCCTCATTCTCCAGAGACAGTGTGTATCAGTCAAGATAGGCTAGGTTATACTGCAGTAACAACCCCCGAAATCTCAGTGACCTACCTCCACAGACGTTTATCTCTTGTGGTATGGCCAGAGGCTATGCTCATTGTAGTCACCCAGGGACCAAGACTGACGGATTTTGTCCTCTAAAAAGATATGTTGAACTCCTGACCTCCGTAACCTATGATCATGACCTAACTTGGTAGCAAGCCTGGAAATGCAATCCTACTTTCTGCTGGGAAAGAGAGGAGAACTGGAATATTTGTGTGAATATCCCCCAAACTATCAAAGTGTCTTAAGAATCTCCTGTAGATTCTTTATTTTTCAGGACTTTTCACACTAGCCTGTGAGTGCCTGGAGACCAGGGACTGTGTCTCCTTCATTTCTGTGTTCGAAGGGCCTGGCGCAATACCTGGCCTGGGATACACTCTCAGTAGACACCTATTGAATGAACTAATAAGTGGGTGGACAAAGACTCCCTCCTGAAAGAAAACTTCTTCCTGTTGGTAACCAGAAAATCTATATCATCTTCCATATTTTTAAATAAAGCTTTAGGGACCGAGCTCCATTCCTATTTGTGCATGCCTGAAATAGTTTAAAATGTTCCTGGATGGTGGAAACAGCATGCTGAGCTGCTAACAAAAAGGTTGGCAGTTTGAACCCACCCAGAGGCACTTTGGAAGAAAGCCCTGATGATCTACTTCTGTAAAAGTAGCCACTGAAAACCCAGTGGAGCACAGCTCTACTCTGACACAGAGGAGTCACCATGAGTCAGAATCTACTTGATGGCAGCTGTATTTTTGTTTTTGTTTTTTAAAAATAGTTTAAAAAGGCACCCTGAAGGCTTTCCTAATTGTGCCAAGAAGAACAAACTCAGGGAACTGTATTTTGACCTCCACTGATGACGTGGGAATACAGCCAGTAAGGCTGGAGCCCTGGTGGCGCAGTGGTTAAGAGCTAGGCTGCTAACCAAAAGGTTGGCAGTTTGAAACCACCGGCTGCTCCTTGGAAACCCTATGGGGCAGTTCTACTCTGACTTATAGGGTCACCACTTTGAGTCAGAATCAACTCGATGGCAACAGGTTTTTTTTTTTTTGAAAGGCCTTCTTGTCTGCAAATCTAAGGGACAAGCCAGGGGGAAGGCAGGCAAGCAACTCCCAAATGTGTGAAATGATTATCAGAGCATGGGATCCAGAATGACAGCAGGGTCCCAGGGTGTCCTCCCTGAAACACTGATGAAAGGCAGTGGTTGAATCTCCTGAGACCAGAGCGTTGGCTCTGTTTGAATTAATGTCCTTAGAAAGGCTCCCAGAACAAAATGCTATGTTTTCCAAAGTAGCAATGCCAATGCCAAATTTCTGGGCCTGGAGTAAAGGCCACAAAATTAAATAATATAGCTGCATTTAGAAGACAGTTAAGTTGCTGGATGACTGCTAGAGTGTATCATAGCAGCCAAAGAAATCGGCAGAACAGGACGGGTAACAAACAGGCCATAATGTGATATGCTTCTTATTTATCACTGCCCTTCGTGTACCAAGATGTTGACGCTCTGGCTGTGATCTCTATCTTTGTTCTGCTGTAGACAAAAAGATTAGTGCATGGCCATGGGAGTGTATGCAACAAGACTGACAAAAGCTCATGGTTTGGAGGAAAGAGCAGTGTCAGCACGTGCTGTGTGCAGTGTGAACCTGAAGACACAGGCACTAAGATGGAATGTTTTCCATGGGAGTAGGAGGGCAGTGATGAGGTCTGGTATACAGGGGACAAATAACCGAGAGCCTTTTCCCTGAGTAGGACTTGGGGCCATCCCTTCAGCTGCTACCAGGATCTGCAGCCTTGCACACCAGTGTACTGCCCCTTGGTATTACACCCCTGCTTGCCTTCTGTGTTTGCACAGAAGCCTGCTGTGTGCCTCTCAGGGGTTGGCAAATCACAGCACGTGCATCTGAAGTGTGCTGGAATGATTTGGAGTGGGAAGAGAGTGAAGATGGTGCACAGAGAGATGTTCCTAGTGACAGGACTTTTGTTCTTCCTTCCAACCATTTTTCCCAAGCTGGGTTCACAGGTGCTGGAACTCTTCGAAACCTGAGGCTAGTGACATATCTTCCCAGGAAGGTGCCTACAATCTTTCCAATAGGCTTGGACGGGCTTCCCAGGCAGGCTCCTATGTGGTTGCCCTTCCTATTCCTGACCTTGAATTTGGCACTGGATCATGAGACAGCAGCTGCCTGTAACTGATGCTACAAAAGCAATAATAGCTTCCCAACTTCATGAGCCACCAGAGTCTTAGAAAATAATGGGAGTTCCAATTTCTTCTTCTGAAGAAGGATAATCTAGTTAAACTGACCTGTTTTCAATGTGCCCTTGGGGATAAGAGACTCTCATCCTAAACTGTCTTATGAATTTGATATAGAAGTTCCTTCTTTACTTACCGCTGGTACCAAAAGTCAAGCAAAGCAAATAAAAACAAAACAAAAAAGCAGTCACTATAATCAAAGGTACCTACTTCACATACATACAGAGGATTCTATACTTTAGACCAGAGTCAGCAAACTTTTCAGTAAAGGGCCTCATAGCAAATATTTTAGACTTTATTGACCACGTATGGTCTCTGTGCTTATTCTTTTTTGTTTTGTCTTTTTATGAGGAAGTGGCCAAAACGCCCATGGTCTCCATTCCTATTACATTACCTTCCATCTCACAGTCTGCATCTATGGCCCCATGGGAAATTCCTTATGATCAGTTGACTGAAGAAGAGAAAACCCATGCCTGATTTACAGATGGCCCTGCACGATATGCAGGCACCACTTGAAAGTGGACAGCGGTAGCACTGCAGCCTCTTTCTGGGACCTCCCTGAAGGACAGTGGTGAAGGGAAATCCTCTCAATGGGCAGAACTTTGAGCAGCGCATCTGGTTGTTCACTTCACTTAGAAGGAGAAATGGCCTGGTGTGCGATTGTATACTGATTCATGGGCTATGGCCAGTGGTTTGGCTGGATGGTCAGGGACATGGAAGAAACATGACTGGAAAATTGGAGGTAAGGATTTATGGGGAAGAGGTATGTGGATAGACCTCCCTGAATGGGCCAAAGTAGTGAAGATATTTGTATCTCATGTGAATGCTCACCAAAGGGTGATCTCAGCAGACGATGATCTTAACAATCAAGTGGATAGGATAACACATTCTGTGGAAACCAGTCACCTTCTTTCCCCAGCTACTCCTGTCATTGCTCAATGGGGTCATGGACAAAGTGGCATGGTGGCAGGGATGGGCTCAGGAACATGGACTTCCACTTACCAAGGCTGAATTGGCCACAGCCATTGCTGAGTGTCCAATCTGCCAGCAGCAGAGACCAACACTGAGTCTCTGATATGGCACCTTCTCTTGAGGTGACCAGCCAGCAACTTGGTGGGAAGTTGATTATGTTGGACCACTTCCATCATGGAAAGGATAGCATTTTGTCCTTGCTGGAATAGACACTTACTTTGGATATGGATTTGCCTTCCCTGCACGCCATGCTTCTGCCAAAACTACCGTCTGTGGACTTACAGAATGCCTTATCCACAGTCATGGTATCCCACACACCATTGCCTCAGATCAAGGGACTCACTTCACAGCAAATGGAGTTCGGCAATTCACTGGTCTTACCACGTTCCTCGTTATCCTGAAGCAGCGGGCTTGATAGAACAATGGGATGGCCTTTTAAAGACACAGTTATGGCTCCAGCTAGGTGGCATACCTTGCAGGGTTGGGGCAGTGTTCTCCAGGAGGCTGTATATGCTCTAAACCAGAGTCCGATATATGGTGCTGTTTCTCCCGTAGCCAGGATTCATGCGTCGAGGAATCAAGGGGTGGTAATGGGAGGGACACCACTCACTATTACCCCTAGTGACTCACTCACAAGATTTTTGCTTTCTGTTCCCACAACCTTATGCCCTGCAGGTCTAGAGGTATTATTAGTTCCAAAGGCAGGAATGTTCCCACCTGCAGACACATCACTGCTTCCATTGAACTGGAAACTAAGAATGTCACCTGACCACTTGGGGCTCCTTATGCCTCTGGATCAACAGGTAAGGAAGGGAGTTACCATCCTGGGTGGTATAACTGGTCCTGATTAGCAAGAGGAAATCAGGTTGATATTACATAATGGAGGTAAAGAAGAGTATGTCTGGAATGCAGGAGATCGCTTAGTGTGTCTTAGTACTACCATGCCCTGTGATTAAAGTCAATGGAAAACTACAGCAATCTAATTCTGACGTGACTACTAATGACCCAGACCCTTCAGGAATGAAGGTTTGGGTCACCCCACCAGGCAAAGAACCACGACCAGCTGAGGTGCTTGCTGAGGGGAAATGGAATATAGGATAGGTAGTGGAAGAAGGTAGTTCTAAATACCTGTTACAGCTGAATTGGCTACAGCCACTGCTGAATGTCCAATCTGTCAGCTTTGCATGTGTGCATCAAATAGTTTTGTTTTCTTCACTTAATAAAATATAAGATGTAAACAGGGCTAGTGCGTTTTCGGTTGTATGCTTATTAGTTGTATTACGTTAGATGCAAGTTTAACTTTATAATTGTCTTTATTCAGAGATTATGTATGGATTAAGGAAATGTGTACATGTGCCAAATTGACAAGGGGTGGACTGTGTTGGTTAAGATTGTGTGTCAACTTGGCTGAGCCATGATTCTCAGTGTTTATATGTGATCACTCCCATGGTTGAATCTGCTGTGAGTAGCCAATCAGTTGAAGAGGAGTTTCCTTGGGGGTTTGCTCTGCATCCAAATATAAGCAGATGTTCTGGCTTCTTTGCTCACTCTGGAGCCTGCTCTGCCTTCTGTTCATCTGACTTCTGGCTCTTGGGATTTGAGCTATCAACTCATCTGCAGATCTTGGAATTCATCGATCTACCCAGTCTGAGACTGGGAGCCCCACTCTCTGACCTGCCAATCTTGGGTTCAGCAGCCCCTGAGGCTACATGAATTGAGAGAAGCCTCTATTCTAATACACAGACTTGGGACAATTCAGCCTGTACAATCAGGTGAGATGTTTTCTTGATATAAATCTCTCTCTCTATATATATTTATACACTGTACTGGTTTTGCTTCTCTAGAGACCCCAGTCTAAGATAGGCCGTGTCTTAGTTATCTAGGCTGCTATAGCAGAAATACCACAAGTAGATGGCTTTAACAAAGAGAAATTTATTCTCCCATAGTCTAGGAAGCTAGAAGTCTGAATTCAGGGTGCCAGCTCCAGGGGAAGACTTCCTCTTTCTGTTGGCTCTGGGGGAAGGTCCTTGTCATCAATCTTCCCCAGTCAAGGAATTTCTCAGTGCAAGGACCCGGGGTCCAAAGGACGCAGTATTCTCCTGGCTCTTGTTTCCTGGTGGTATGAGGTCCTGTCTTTCTCTGCTTGCTTCTCTCTGGATTGATTTAAAACACAACCTAACCTTGTGGATTAAGTCCTGCCTCATTAACATCATAGAGACAGAATTTACAACACATAGGAAAATCATATCAGATGACACTATACTAGGAATCATGGCCTAGCCAAGTGGACACACATTTTGGGGGAACACGAGTCGATCCATAACAGGCAGGATTTGGCCCATGGGCCTTAGTTTGCTGATCCATGTTTTAGAGCATAAAGTGAAGAAAACTATCCAACATCATATAAGGTACCAGAGCATTTGCCAAAGATGAAGCTGAGTGGGACCTTAACTGTAAGTTTGTGGCTCTAGACTGGGTCAGTTACACATTTACGTAGGTCAAGGTCATTTGAGAGGGCAAGTGATGCATCTCTTAACTCCATGGGTTGGCAAGCCCAACCATAGCCATCTTGAGCTGGTCTCCTGGTTCCTGCCATCTCAGTGCCGCCTTCTCTCTCTGTCCTGTGTTACAGCTCCTCTCACTCTCACTCTTCCTCTGTGTTATACCTTTAAGCCTAGTGGGATGGCAAATCTGACCAATCCCATCATTAGGGTTTCATATACCTTATTTGTATGATCTCATTCCCACAAGAGTGCTATGCACCTTATTTACATTATTAGCAAACTATCCAATCCCCTTGATGGGCCATAAGCACCTCATTTGCATTGTCCTACTCAGTCATTTGGTGGGAGTTACAAGACTATGGCTAGAAGAGCCAATTAAATAATTCACTGCACCACACCAATTTAAAGATAAATAGTCTAGGAGGTTAGAGTTTATTTTCCTAGGTTGTTTCCTAGCTTGAGAGGTGAATTACAAGGGAATGAAGTACAAGAAAGGATCCCTGGTGATGCAGTGGTTAAGTGCTTGGCTGTTAACCAAAATGTTGGTAGTTTGAACCAACCAGTCACTCTGCAGGAAAAATATGTGGCAGTCTGCTTCTGTATAGATTTACAGTCTTAGAAATCCTGTGGGAAGTCCTACTCTGTCCTATAGGGTCTATATGAGTTGGCATCAACTCAACGGCAATGAGTTTTTGGGTAGAAGTGCAAGACAGGTAGGTTGAGATGTCTTCTAGATAGGACTAAAAATTGTAAATCTCTCCGGTCTGGAAAGGAACAGCTGGGAAAATAGGTCAATCACAACTTTCCATGTCTCCCCCCTCCCTCTACTCCACCACACCAGATGGTCTTGCAAGGAGGTGTATGGTAAAAATACCTGCATAGGTTTGGGCGAGTCTCAGACTACTGTGATGGAGCTTACTTCCCAGGCATAGCCTGCCAGAGAAGACACAGCAAGGAGCCATGTTCAATATGAGAAATGGTGGAAACCCAGAGCTGGGTTTATATGTGACATGCAGGGGACCAGTTGGGGAACATAAAGTATTGATGATGCTTGGTGAGGAGCTCAAAGGGAGATTGTTATGGACTGAATTGTATCTCCCCATAATATACGTTACAATCCTAAAACCTACATCTATGATGCAATCCTGTTTGGAAACAGGGTTTTCATTGTTATGTTAGTGAGATTATACCTTCTCAGTTATAAAGATAGAAGATTAGACACAGAGATACAAACACACAAAGGAAGACAATGTCACGTGAGAGAACTCTAAGGAACCAAAGAATGCCCACGACTGCCAACAAGGAAGAAACTGACATGGCTGAGACCCTGATTTGGGCTTTTAGCTTCTAGAGCTGTGAGAAAATCTGTTCTTCAAAGCCACCCACTTGTGGTATTTGCAGCAGTACTAGGAAACTAAGGCAGAGGTTAACAGCAACAAGGTGCAAAGAGGCTCTTAGCTGAAGGGTAGGTCATCCAAACTGGTGACACAGCCAGGTCTCAGAGGATCTGTAGATTCAGCAGAAAGAAACCAAAGAAAATGACCAGGCAGCAAAGGGAATACAGTGGCTTCCACTGGGCCAAAAGAAGAGAACAGGAAGTACATCATCAGTAGACACTCTAGCAATGGATCTAGCAAGAGCCAGAGGACCGCATATGGGTTGGAGGTGCCCCTCTTTCTACTCCACCCCGTCACCACTGACACCACCATAACCCCATTGCCATCAAGTTGATCCTGACTCATAGTGACTGTATATGACAGAGTAGAGCTGCCCCATAGGGTTTCCAAGGAGCGGCTGGTAGATTTGAACAGCCGGCCTTTTGGTTAGCAGCCGAGCTCTTAACCACCATGCCACCAGGACTCCAAATAACCAATTGGAATTCTTGTATTGTTTGTCTTGGCTGCCTGAGAGCAAGATGACCACTGAGAAGAGTGTTCAAACACTGCCAACCTTTTGGTTAGCAGTTAAGTGCTTAATCACTACGCCACCAGGACTCCACTGACACCACAAAACTTTTAAATATTTAGATACCTTCTTGGGAAAAGGGAAGGAGAGGGGCAAGGAAGAAGAAACACTGACTTTTGGATAGCTTTACCCTAAAGAGAGTAAATTCAACCGGGAGTAGAGTTTTAAATGAGAGGGTACTGAATTATCTTCAGTTGGTGAGTTTGAATTCCACCTCCTCTCCTATTTCCATCACCAGGAATAGAGGCTTGAAAGTAGAAAACAAATCTCTCTCCATATACATTCCCACCAATCTGAAACATAGTCTGATATTCCTCTGTATATTAAACCAGTGTTTATTGCCTACCACGTGCCATACACTGCTGTTGCTGGGGATACTGTAGTGAACAAGACTGGCATGCTCCCTGTCTTCATGGGGCCAACAGTTGCTGGGGATACTGTAGTGAACAAGACTGGCATGCTCCCTGTCTTCATGGGGCCAACAGTTTTCCTTAGTGCTGGCCTGCCATCATAAAAACACTGCTTGTCACCATTTACCTTTATGTGGGCTTCAGAGTGACCCACTTCTCCCTCCTACCCCAGCATCACACAACTGGAACTTTCAAAGGCGGGTTTTTTTCCTTTCCATTCTTAGTACAACTGGATTTCAGTAATGAATGCCAATGTCACAGACATAGGTCATTTCATCCAGAGCCTGTTGGTCTCTGAGTGGCTGCTTGATTTTCTCTCATCTCTGTAGTATTCAGAATGGCTCTTAGGCGGATAGCTTTCTCCTACCACCCTAACCCTCCCTCCTTGAAGAGTCACTAATCTAGTATCACCACTTGGACGAGATCTTTGAGGGGTAGTGCAAACAGTTGAGGTGCTTGGCTGCTAACTGAAAGGTTGGCAGTTCAAACACACCTAGAGGTGCCTCAGAAAAAAGGCTTGGTGACACATGTCCAAAAAAATCAGACACTGAGAACCCTGTGGAGCACAGTTCTACTCTGACACACATAGGGTTGCTGTGAGTCAGAATTGACTCGATGGCAACTGGTTTATAACTCTTTTAGGTTACACCAATCGGTCCCAGAGATTCTTGTGGATTCTACCTTCTAAATCTCTCTCATGTCCATATCCTCCTGGCCAATCTCACTGACACTGCCCACAGTAGCCCCCCACTGGTCTCTGTCCCAGTATTCTTCCTGATAAAATCCATTGTCCATGCTGCTGTTAGAGTACTCTTTCTAAAAAGTGTGAATCTGATCATGTTCCTCTTTTTACAAGCATTTAATGGTTCTCTATCGCCTACAGGGTAAAAAAAAAAAAAAAAATTCTTATTTTTAATTTATTGTACTTTAGGTGAAAGTTTACAGCTCAAGTTGATTTCTCATACAAAAATTTATATACATATTGTTATGTGACAGTAGCTGCAATCCCTATAATGTGACAGCAAGCTCCACCTTCTCACCCTGGGGTTTCCAGTGTCCATTCAACCATCTCCTATTCCTTTCTCCCTTCTCATCCCATCTCCAGACAGGAGTCGCCCATTTAGTCTCATGTATCTACGTGAACTAAGAAGCATATTCTTCATGAGTGTTATTTTATGTTTTATAGTCCGGTCTAATCTTTGTCTGAAGAGTGGGCTTTGGGAATGGTTTTAGTTCCGGGTTAACAGAGAGTCTGGGGGCTATGGCTTCGGGGGTTCCTCCAGTTTCAGTCAGACCATTAAGTCTTGTCTTTTGAAGTGAACCTGAGTTCTGTACCACACTTTTCTCCTGCTCCGTCAGGGACTCGCTGTTGTGTTCCTGTCAGGGCAGTCATTGGTCGTAGCTGGGCACCATCTAGTTGCTCTGGTGGAGTCTCTGGTTTACGTGGCCTTTTTGTTTCTTGGGGTAATATTTTTTGTGTGTCTTCAGTGTTCTTCATTCTCCTTTGCTC
This sequence comes from Loxodonta africana, assembly GCF_030014295.1. Classification (NCBI taxonomy): domain Eukaryota; kingdom Metazoa; phylum Chordata; class Mammalia; order Proboscidea; family Elephantidae; genus Loxodonta; species Loxodonta africana. The sequence goes on along the minus strand of NC_087345.1, from coordinate 125,441,749 downwards.
CTGGTGGGCTGGCACCAACTGATGCATCTTAGATGGCTGCTTGCAAGCTTTTAAGAAGCCTACAGGGTAAAATCTTAATTCTTATCCTTAGACGACCCTCACGAGAATTCTGACCCTAGATATGTGGGATTCTAACAGCTTCCCAAGCTGCACTGAATCTTCAGAGCTCTGTGCTTGGCTCACATTGTTCTGCCGTGGCCTGGAAATTCCTATTTGTTCTTCAAGTCTCAGTTTATGTCAAGTGTGCTGGGGCTTCGTTAAGAACAACATTTTCAAGGTTCCCACAGTACCTCGTGTTACCAGAGAACTTAACGTACTAAGGGTCATTGTTTACTAGTTATGTCTCCCCTTTGACATTCCTTTATACAATCAATTTATATTCTTTGAACAACTAGGCATTAAACAAACAAAAAAGTCCTAGCCATTAAGGAGCTAATGTTTTAGTGTTGGAGACATAATGAGTTTATAATGCACAATGGACAGTGAGCATTTTGGAGTCTGGCTGTTGTTGTTTGTTGCCGTTGAGTCTGCCCCCTGTGTGCAGAGCAGAACTTCTCCATAGTGTTTTCAGGGTTGTGACCTTTAGGAAGGAGATTGCAGGGCCTGTCTCCCGAGCCACCTCTGGTTGCTTTTGAACCACCAACATTTCCTTTAGTAGTCGAATGCTTAACTGCGCTACTCCGGAAGTCGAGAATGGAATCTTATTCATCTTTAGCACGTGCCTGGCACACACGTATTTCTCAGTAATGCTTGTAGATGAATGAACAAATGAATAAAGCAGAATATTATGGTACTGGCTGCACAAGTATATCGAAAAACTCTTTTTGGATATTATTCATTTTTGGTTTTTCTGGAATTCGTTCCTTTCCTCAAAATGCTTTTCCATCTTCCGTAGTAGAATTCTCTCTTATATTTGCAAGAATTCTTTTTACTAGGTTCTGCTCATTTTCCCACCCGTCGTGGCTCATTCTCTCATTATGGTCCTTTTCCTTACGACAGTCACTGCCCAGCAGATTTCTCATTCTTCTCCAGACAAAGCAAACTGTTGGCCTTTCTGGGGAAAGGAGAGGCGTCACCTGTGGTGCTTTCCACTCCTATCTCATGAGGCCTAGCTACTTCTCTTATACAATAGCATACTCACAATCAAGGTATGGCATAAGCAAACTACTCTCATGTAATTGAGTCTCATTTATGTCCGTTCGTCCAAAAGGCTCAGAAAGGACCAACATGTGATAGTCATACCTGAAAACACATGAGTCAGCCCAGGTGGAGAATTTCGCTCACAAACGTGTGTACACGTGCATGCACTGCACGCAGCCATTCATGGTGTCCCAGAGGCACAGTGGCATCTACAGCCTGAGACCAGTATTTCTTTAAGCCTCCCTTCCTGCATTATCTCAGACTTCTCTGTAGCCTCCAGGGCTGCCTATTCTCCCTCCTCCAGTTCAGACTTGCCTTGAGCCTCTCATTGGGCTTCCCTCCCTGCTCTTGGGTCAATATCCAGACTCTCCCTCCTCTTTTGCAATATCCAAACTGAGATAAAGTCCACACTTGCTAACACTCTTAACTGAGCGCCCTCACCCATAGTTTATTAGAAGGTAACGATGCAAACCACCACCCTGACACTGTGCTTTTCCAGGGCCCCTTTTCACCACAGTCACCACGTTGTGGACACCCGTTGTCGACAAGTTGATTCTGATACACAGCAACTGTCTTAGTTATCTAGTGCTGCTATAACAGAAATGCCACAAGTGGATGGCTTTAACAAAGAGAAGTTTATTTTCTCACAGTAAAAAAAAACTCCAAATTCAGGGCATTGGCTCCAGAGGAAGGCTTTCTCTCTCTTTCAGCTCTGGAGGAAGGTCCTTGTCCTTAATCTCTCGCTGGTCGAGGAGCTTCTCAGGCACAGGAACCCTGGGTCCAAAGGACGCACTTTGCTCCCAGTGCTGCTTTCTTGGTGGTATGAGGTCCCCCTCTTGGTGGTAAAAGGTGGTGTGGGCCACACCCCAGGGAAACTCCCTTTACACTGGATCAGGGAGGTGACTTGAGTAAGGGTGGTGTTTCAATCCCACCCTCATCCTCTTAACATAAAATTACAATCACAAAATGGCGGACAACCATACAATACTGGGAGGACAACCATACAAGTTGACACATATTTTTTGAGGGACACAATTCAGCCCATAACAGCAACCCTATAGGACAGAGCACTGGGCTATTAGGACTTGTCCTTAGGGCACCTCCATCTTTCCCATTTACTTGAAGCTTTCCATGCCCAACAGTCAGTTCTGTTCACTTTCTTAGGGCGGTGGGGAGGGTTGGTGTGAATAATTCTTGGAGATTTCTTATGAGTCTAATAATGAATGCATTACAAAGCGTGCTGTGTCTAGCATCTTGTTGTTCGGTAGCAGAGGGCCCTTTCAGGGTATCTAATCAGCCACAATTGCAGGATGCCAAAGGTCTTTACACACACCTGTCTCCCTTTACTAGACCATGAATTTTTGGGGAACAAAATGCACCAATCCAGCACCTACCACGGTGCCTCAATAGTGATAAACCAAACCCGTTGCCGTCAAGTCAATTCCAACTCATAGTAACCCTCTAGGTCAGAGTAGAGTTTCCAAGGAGTGGCTGGTGAATTCAAACTGCCAGACTTTTGGTTAGCAGCCAAGCTCTTTCCTCCCTCATAATGTTACCAAATACCACTCTCCCCACCACACAGAACATATATACTCTTTAGTCTTAATTTTCTCTTTCATATTCATTTTTCTGAATTTCTACTTTTATGGGGGAAAGAAAGGGAAGAATCATTGAGATTTGTTCAAGGTCTAGACCACCAACCCTAGTCTGTCATCTACCCCTCCCCTCTCCTCTAGGGGCAGTAGATGATGGTTATTAATGAGAAGAAGTGGTAGACAACTTCACGATAAAGTTCAGTCTGCCCAGGTGCCTGGGAATCCTTGGGGATGCAATTGGTATATAAAATTTGAGTACTTACATTACTCACATTTATCACTATTGGTATCCAGAGTCCCCCGTGGTTCTCTAATTCAGACATTCTGATCTGTCCTGTATTCCCTGTTCCCCAGCAAAATAAGGATTCCCTGAAACTAAGTAAGTCGCAGGGATTGGCAGGATTCCAAGGTGGTATTACTGCCAAGCTAATAGTGCTTAATAATCAATTAGGCTTATTCATTAGTATTAGCTCCCTGCCCCCACACCACCTGCAGTCAGTTACACGATGGCAGACAGATGCTTTCCAGATGTTCACTCGGACAGTTTTGTGGCTTTTTCTCACTCTAATAAGATAGGCTGTGAGGATACTGCAGGTAGGGAGAAAGGGGTTGGAGTGGGGCCAGAAAGATGGTTAGAACAATCAATGAACACACAGTTTCAAAAGAGAAGCTGTGCAAGCCAGGTCTGCTGTTAATTAGTGTTGGGTTTGTTGAGAACATGGTGTCCAGGCTACAGCAGACAGACGGTGCACCCCATCTGTGACTAGCTCTGGCCAGGGAGGGACTGGTTACAGGAAGGAACCGTTCCCTCCCCTGTCCCCCTCCCACTGCCTGGTGAACACGTTCCACCCCCGTATGGTGGAATGGTGGTGGGTTCCATGGTGATTCCATACACTTCTCCCGTTGTCTGGGAAGTTGAGATTGTGAGCTTCTGGATGAGTCACAGTTGCATCACTAGTTTGTAGACCTAGGGATAGCTTTTCTAGAATGTAAAAACTGAAGATTCCTCCCACAGCAACTTGGATCAATTACATCTTGCTGATCAAAATCACTCAATACCAGTGAACGTGCCTGGTCTGGTGAGGCAGAGTCCCCAGCCCAGATTTGTGCCCTGCCTGTGTCTTTTGGCATCAACAAGGAGCCTGGGCAGACAGGGCTGTACAGCGCGGTAACCACACCTGACTGTGTAGCCACAGCCCAGAGGCTGCCTTTCCTGAGGCTCCCCCTTCCCTGCTCTCAATGGAAGCAGATGGAGAGTGGGAGTGAACAAACAGCTCAGCAGCCACGGAGCCTGGATGCTGGACGTTTGTAGTAATTATGATAATACAAATAAAATTATCACCAGTTTTTGAGGTTTGCCATGTGCCAAGCATACATTTAACCCTCTTAATAACCCTATTAGCATATTGGTATTATTATCCCCATTTTATAGATGCAGAAACAAGTTCAGAGAGCTTAATTCCATATCTGGGTCATGTTGTTATTGTTGTTAGCTGCTGTTGAATCAACCTCCAACTCAGGGTGATCCCATATGTTAGAGTAGAATTGCTCTATAGGATCTGCTTGGCTGTATCTGTAAGGAAGAGGTTTGCCAGGCCTTTTTTCAGCAGAGCCGCTAGGTGGGTTTGAACCACCAATCTTAAGTTAGCAGCTGATCACAAGCTGCTTTTGCCACCCAGGCTCCTAGCTGGGTCATACAATTGCTAAAAGTGGCACAGCCAGAATTCAAACCCTTGTTGTCCAAATCTTAGTTGTGCTTTCATTTCCCTTTCATTAAAAAAAAACCTCATCATTCTTCACCCTATACTTGTTTTTTGGTGATTATGGTGGATCACCAGAAGGTTTAATACGATCTTATTTTTGGTAGATGGTGTTCAGAAATAAGATATGGCATAGTCAATGGGTAAAGATTTCTTTAAGCTAAGGACTTGTGAGTCTATGTAGGTGTGTTAAGGTATAAAAATCGGAGGAAGAAGTGTTTATAATGGTTTATAGTGACACATGTGTTTCAGGATTTTGACTAGAGAAACTCAACACAGACACATACACACTCAATCTTTATAACTGAATAACCAGTTGGGATTCTTGTATTGTTTGTCTTGGCTGTCTGGGAGCAAGAGGGCCACTGAGAAAAGAGGATTCAAACACAGGAACGGAGACAGTATCTAGAGAAGCACAAAGCTCCTACCTCCAGGACACATATCAGTCCCCTGGGTAAAGCTTACTGGGAGAAGAGCCAGGGCAAATGTACCCCCATGCTGTTTTTTCACTGGAAGATCCCCCATATTTTAACAAAGACCCTTCAGTGTAAATGGGAAGCACCAGGGATATGGGGGCTGTGGACTCAAGACACATGGAGTTGCTTGGCTGAAGCCCTTACCTGCTACACATGGAAGGGCTCTTTCAGGGAGTGTCTCTGAACCCACAGCATACTTATAGCCCCCAAGCCAGAGGCATCTCCCAAAATTGAGATCTTTGCTGGGAAGGCCTGGCTTGCTCATCTCTATACTATTTCCCCTCAATTTTTTTTTTTTTTTATAGCTAACACATATTAAAAAGTCAAACCAAATCCACTGCTGTCAAGCCAATTGCAACTCATAGCAACCCTATAGAACAGAGTAGAACTTCCCCATAGTGTTTCCAAGGAGCTCCTGGGGGATTTGAACTGCCGACCTTTTGTTTAACAGCCATAGCTCTTAACCACTACACTACCAGGGTTTCCAGTTGGTGCAGTGGTTAAGAGCTAGCTATGGCTGCTAACCAAAAGTTTGGCTGTTTGAATCCACTAGCCACTCTACTGTTCTACTATGGGGCAGTTCTACTCTGTCCTATAGGGTCGCTATGAGGAGGAATGGACTTGACAGCGTTGGGAACACATATTAGGCACTAATAAATGTTGGTAGAATGAATTAATTGGAGTCCCTGGGTGGCACAAATAGTTAAACACTTGACTACTAACTAAGATGTTGGCAGTTTGAACCCACCCAGAGGCATCTTGGAAGAAAGGCCTAGAAATTTGCTTCGAAAGAGCATAGACTTGAAAGGCCTATGGAGCAGTCCAACTCTGTACACATAGGGTCACCATGACTTGGAATCAACTCGATAGCAACTGGTTTAGAACAAATTAATAAATGGGTATCTCAAGCTCATTCATTGATTAGGAAGACGAAGACCAGGCTGTGAAAAAACATTTCACACCACACATAATAGCATTATTCACTTAGTATTTATTAAACTCATTTCTGTACAGACCTATGCAAAGCATTGTGAGGGATACAAATATAAAACATGTGGTTCCTATCCTTAAGGAATGGAGACTGTTGTCGAGAAGACAATAACTAAATGTTCTTCTCTTTACCTGGGGCCCCTTTCTTCAATCTCGCCATATCTACATTCCTCCCATCTTAAAGGCCCTGTGAAAATTATGCCTCCTCCATGAAACTCCTCCCTTCTCTGAATTCCCAGAGTATAAGTGTTTCTACATATATATTATTTCCTATTTTATGCTATAAGCTTTCCAGGTTATTGGCATCTAATCACTGCTGTATTTTCTTATTGCCTAGTGTAAACCTAGAACATCTGAGTGTTTGTTAAACTAATGGACCATCAGACTAATGCAAACATAGATAACAGAGGAAGCAAATTCTAATGGTGACTTGGAGTTGGATAGGCGAGGAGGGAAGGAATCTAGAATCCCAGAAAAGATTCTCCACTTCATGGAAAAAGAATTAATCACAAAGACTATATAAGGCCTTGGAATTGGGTTATGCTGGTTCATGGCTGATGAGGAATGAAATAAAAGTCTGTGATATCACTGAGAATGAGAACCTTAAGGCCAAGATTGTAAAGGAAACATCAACATGGATTTTGAAGCCATCGAGAATGTAGTGCAGACTGGGGTGGAGAAGAAGGGTGTCCTTCAGGTGTGTTAGTGATATAGGAAGGTGCCAATGTGTCTGAGTTAGAGATGGACGACCAGATGGAAGAGGGATACTAAAAGTGCGATGAGTTGACAAGTAGAACGCATTATTTCATGGGCGGAACGATTAACAATGAAGAGAGAGGCTAGCGTATCAATGGTCTAGAACTAATAGTGAGGGTGGAGAGGTTTAGTTATTCCACTGAGTCTATAGAACCGAGGGGAGTGGAAGAAGGTGAGGCTGTGCACACAGAAATAAATAGGAGAGTTTAACCTATATTGAAGGGCTAATTATATTTCAATATGGGTAATAAGACCTAAGATAAAATTGATAAGTACATTTAGGTTATAAAGGGGTTTAAGAAATTTTTGGTTAGGATAATATTACACATTCATTCTTTGAAACCTCCTTTTCTACTCATAGAAATAATAAATACAATCTACAACAGAGAAAATTTAAACAGCAAAGCCACGCTCAAACGTGAACTAAACTTCTCTTTACACCTTAAAACAGAAATACAAAGTGCAAAGTGGGCTGAAACTGGCAGCCTGCTGGGCTATGGGTTCAGAAATAGTCATAGACAGCCAGGGGTTTCAGCTATTGCAGAGCAAAATCGTCAGAAAGTGCCCTGCTCCAGCACACTGACAACACTTTATCAGGCTGTTTCCTGGGGTTTGGATGGGAGGAAGCAGACCTAGATTCCACCTGGGACCAAGGCCAAGAAAGCCTTTGGTTCAGGATCTGGACCTGTTATATCCCAAATATCTCTGAAGGATATGAGTTTCTAGCTTCCATTATGAGCTCTAGTTCCATACTGGGAGCCCTAGGTGGCTGCATGAAAGCAACTAAAAAACTGCTAGACCAGGAAGGATGCAGGGAGAGAGAGGTGGAGGTGGGAGTGAGAAGAGAGAGAAAGAGAGAATGAGAATGAATAAATAGACTTTATCTCAAAATAAGACTGCAAACTAAAATTCCAAAACATGAGGGAAATTAATGCTAAGAAAGGGGGACAACAAAATCTACAATTAGGACATGAATTCATCTCAATGAAATGAAAATAATACAGCAATCCAAAATGGACTTTAACAGGTATCCTCAGAATCTTCAGAGAGATGAAGGAATAATATCCCGAAAAAGAAAAATATATAGTATGAGATAATATGGTAAAAACTAAAGCAAGAACAGAAGCTTATAAAAATGGAACAATTAGAAGTCATGGAAGTAAAAAATGGTCATTGAAATGAAAAAATCTCAACAGACAAGATAAATTTTATACTGGACACAAAGAGAGAATTAATGAATTGGGAGACATTAGCAAGTAAGCCACCCAGAGTAGAGGAGATAAAAATATGAAACAGCAATAAAGAGATGTGGATAAAAGATACATGTAATAGGAATTCCAGAAGAATAGAGGAAATAGCAGGGCACAGTATTTAAAGAAATAATAGCTGAGCATTTTCCAGAATTGAAGACATAAGTCCTCAAACGAAAAGCGCACATAACAGGCTAGAAATAAATCCATACCTAGACACATTGTGGCGAAATTGAAGAATATAAAGTATAAAGGAGATTTTTTAGAGCTACCAGAGAGGGAAAAAAAAAAAAACCAAATCATTTCAGAAGGAAGGATTTCTCCTACAAGGCCAGGAGGCCACTCATTAGCAATAACTGGTAAGAAAAGTCAGTATTTTCTTCAAAATGCTGAGGGAAAATAAGGGTTTAGATGGGTTAAAAAAAAATCTAGATTTAAAATTATTCCACAGTGAGGGCAAAGTAAAGATTCACCAAGATTATGCTTCTCACCCTCTCCCCCATCTCCTAATTCTTGTTAGTGGGGCAGCTAACAAAGTCATATCTCACCTAGAACAATGGTTCCTAACTGAGGCAATGTTGCCCTCGAGGGACTTTGGCCATGTCAGAAGACATTTTCGATTGTCTTAACTTGGAGGGGGTAGTACTAGCATCTAGTGAGCAGAGGCTAGCGACACTGCTAAACATGCTACAATATACAGGACACCACCCCACAGGAAAGAATTATCTGGTCCAAAATGTCAACAATGCCACTGTTGAGAAACCCTGAACTAGAAGACAGCAAGGAACATCATGAGCCCAGAAACTGGTAAAACGTATTTGTTAATTTAATTAACTGTGGGTTATTAAAAAAAAAAAAAAAACAGTAACAATATTTGTGTTGATAAAAAAGGTTGAAGTAAATTCTAACAGTGGGAGGTATTTTTCAGTAGTTAGTTAAAGCGCGGTTAAAGTCGGTCTTTTTAAAGAGGAGCAGAGAAACGATTAACAACTTAGCCTATTTGCTGTTGAGTTGATTCCTACTCACGGCAGACCCATGTGTGTCAGAGGAGGACTGTGCTCTATAGGGTTTTTAATAGCTGATTTTTCAGAAGTAGATCTCCAGGCCTTTCTTCCAAGACATCTCTAGGTGAACTTGAACCACTAACTTTTCAGTTAGCAGCCAAGCTCTTAACTGTTTATACCACCCAGGGACTTTAGACTTCATTAAAAATATACAGTTAAATGTTTGTTAAAAATTTTGGGATAACAATCAAAAGAAGAGAAAAATAATCTATAGGTTCCAAACCAACAGATGAGGAAAAATAGGACTACAGACAATTTTACAGATTGAACAAAAGACAGGAAAAGAGTGAAAATAAAGTTTATATATATATATATATACACACATGCATACATATATACAAAAAAAAAGACAAAATAAGATAGTATGTTGTTTGGTGCCATTGAGTCGGTTCTGACTCATAGCGAACCTATGTACAATAGAATGAAACACTGCCCAGTCCTGCACAATCCTCATAATCATTGCTATGCTTGAGCCCATTGTTGCAGCCACTGTGTCAATTCATCTCACTGAGGGCGTTCCTCTCTTTCGCTGACCCTGTCCTTTACCAAGCATGATGTCCTTCTCCAGGGACTCGCTCCTCCTGCTAACATGTCCAAAGTATGTGAGACGAAGTCTCGCTATCCTTGCTTCCAAGGAGCATTCTGGCTGTACTTCTTCCAAGACAGATTTGTTTGTTCTTCTGGCAGTCCATGGTATATTCAATATTCTTCGCCAAGGCCATAATTCGAAAGCATCAATTCTTCTTTGGCCAGACGTGTGGGGGAAGATAGTATAAATAAGTTAAAATATGTTAGTAGACACAACAAATGAAAATGAATTAATCTCATCTAATACAATTTTTTTTAATATAATATTTTTTAATATAATATAGGAAATGCTGGTGGTGTAGTGGTTAAGTGTTACGGCTGCTAACCAAAGGGTCGGCATTTCAAATCCAACAGGCGCTCCTTGGAAACTCTATGGGGCAGTTCTACTCTGTCCTATAGGGTTGCTATGAGTTGGAATCGACTCGACGGCACTGGGTTTGGTTTTGGGTTTAATATAATATAGCTCTCAAGGAGCCCTGCTGGTGCAGTGGTTAAAGTGCTAATTGAAGGTCTGCTATTCGAATTCACCAGCCACTCTGAGGGAGAAAGATGTAGCAGTCTGGAAAAGCCTATGGGGCAGTTCCACTTTGTCCCATAGAGCTGCTGAGTCAAAATTGACTTGACAGCAATGGGTTTTGGTAATATACATTTCAAGAACATAATGTTGGGTGAAAAAAGCAAGTTGTATAATGATATATACAGGATAATGATACCACTTATGTAAAGATTAAAAATACAACCATTATCTATTATTATTATATCTGTGTATTGTTTAGTTTTATAGTGAATGTTGCTTGTGGATAAATATAGGGATGGTAAATATTTAAAAACATGAATGGAAAAGAAACGCACCAGCCTTAGAATAGTGGTTTACTCTGTGATGGAAGGGAGACGAAAAAGGCTGGAGGAAACAAATATGGAACTTCTTCAACTTTATCTGTGATATTCTATTTCAAAATTGGAAAAATCTGAAAATGAAGAGAATATTAATGTTAACATTTGGTGATAGCTACACAAGTGTTCATTAAATTAGCCTTTATACTTTGTACTTTTCTGAATTTTTGGAATATTTAAAAATATTTATAACTATAAATTCATTGAAAAATGAAATGAAGGCTGTCCCAAGAAAAGACAAAAAGAACCAGCACATCTGATAGCAGAGTTTTAGAAGTAATTCTGCATGTTTTCTATAATGATGTTTTATTACAAATCTGGTTTCACTAGTTGTTAAAAATATGACTAATAATTAAGTGGTTGTATTTAATTTTTTATTTAATTGTATGTTTATCTATTTTCTTTCAGTCAGATAGTCACATGTAACAACATAACACTTTCTATAAGATAAACCAACACATTGATAAATAAATACGTTCATAGACAGATAAATACATAAATAAAATATACCAAGTTCTCCCTCAGGAGAATGCAATGTCTGCAGGACATGGTGGAAGGTAGCTGTAGACATGTGTCATGGAGAGAAGGTTGTTCCTGACCCAGTTCCAGTTCTAACACCCTGGGAATGTGGGCAAGTCATTTGTCACTATGAACTCAGATTCTTTGTAAAAAATAAAAGAGGTTAATAATACTTGGTGGAAGTGGTTAATGGGCTCGGGTGCTAACTGAAAGTTTGGAGCTTGGAGCCCACCCAGAGGTGTCTGGGAAGAAAAGTCTGGCTGTCTACTTCTGAAAATTTGGCCATTGAAAACCCTATGGCGCACAGTTCTACTCTGACACACATGGGGTTGCCATGAGTTGGAGTTCACTAGAAGCAACTACTTTTGTTCTATTATATGTAAGGTTACTATGAGTCAGAGCCAATTCATTGGCAACTAACGACAATACCATGGCTGAATGATAAGAGTGAAAGCACTATGCAAATTTTAACAGGTAAAGGAAGATGTCTGAAATAAGAGGACAGAGGTGGGCTGAGATGGCCGTGAAGATTCAGGCAGGGGAAATGGGGATAGAGTGTTTATGCCCCAAATACAGGGGTGTGGAGAGGGGAGATGCTTGTAAAGCAGAGCAAGTTTTCACCTTCTGATCAATGTGTACCTTAGACTAAAGGGAATTAGAACTAATTCCCAGCACCCCATCTGTCTTAGTTATCTAGTGCTGCTATAACAGAAATACCACAAGTGGATGGCCTTATCAAACAGAATTTTATTCTCTCAGAGTCTAGTAGGCTAGAAGTTCGAATTCAGGATGCCAGCTCCGGGGGAAGGCTTTCTCTCTCTGTTGGCTTTGTAGGAAAGTCCTTGTCATCAATCTTCCCTTGGTCTAGGAGCTTCTCCACACAGGAACCCCAGGTCCAAAGGATGCGCTTTGCTCCCAGTGCTACCTTCTTGGTGGTATGTGGTCCCTCACTCTCTGCTCACTTCTCTTTCCTTTTATCTCTTGTAAGATAAAAGGTGATGCAGGTCACACCCCAGGGAAACTACATTGGATCGGGGATGTGACCTGAGTAAGGGTATTACATCCCACCCTAATCCTCTCTAACATAATCTACTGTTGCTTCATTAACTACAGGCAGAGATTAGGATTTACAACACATTGGAAAATTAAATCAGTCACAAAATGGAGGATGACCCCGCAATAATGAGAATCACGGCCTAACCAAGTTGACACCAAGTTGACACATATTTTTGAGGGAGACAATTCAATCCATGACATCATCCCAGAGGGCAGCTCCCTACCTGCTGATAGAATTGGGTAAAGGCCACAGTGCAGGACAGGTCACTAGGAAACTGGCACTCATTGGAGTAGTTGGCAGATTAATACAGATGGGCCTTGAACTATCTGTATGTACTGTATGTATCTGTAATAAGCTGACATATGGATCAGTGGAAACTATGTGAAGAAGGGTAATCGCTTTAGAGGCCATGTCTTCGAATATAGACCTAACCTGGGAGGTACCCTCTCCTGATACCTGGGGAGGTGGTAGGCATGCTAGCCATAGTGCTAAATGAGTTCCTATGTATTCTTTGATCCCCATCAATCTAGCAGTTACTGCCATGCTGGTCCCTCTGGCAGCTGGGCAGCAAGTTAAATTGGTTTAATATAGCTTAGAAATCTATAACACTTTTCATTTTCCTATGCTTCCCAAAGCACTTAGTATTTAAAGACATGAAGGCAAAATTTTCACAGGACTAAAACTGGAGCAGTGGAAAAGAAAAAGAACTCCAAAACCTGTGAAAGAAATCAAAAGAGCCTTCAGAGAGGTCCCCGATGGGTCCATGAAAAAGAAGCCTAGACAGCTAAAAACCTCCATTATTTCTAATAACGGAGAGCATCTACTGAATGATTACTACGTGTCACACACTTTGGTGAGTACTTTATGTAGATCACCTCACTTCCACCTCACAACAACAGTATGAGGTACTTATTATTGTTATATTAATTCTACAGAAGAGGACACTGAGGCTTAGAGCTCACACAGCCAACAATCAACAGAATGGGAATGTGACCCCAGTTTACGACTTTCCAGAGCCCAAGCTCTTAAACAATTTTCTAAGTGTTTTTTTAAATTGCAGTCAACCAAGCACCTTCATGACTTTCACCAAGTCTAGCTACCACCTGAACAATGATTTATTAAATATTTGTTTAACTCAACCTCCCCGCCCCCACAAGCTTTTTAAACAGCATTTTATTATAAAATAAAACACAGATCTAAAAAGCCACATCAACAAATACATGGCTTAATGAAGGCAAACACCCTTGTAATCACCACCTAGGTCAAAAAATAGAGCTTTGTTACTGTAAGGCAATCAAATCTATTCAATTTTAACACCAATTTCACATGCAGGACATCTTCCTCTGATTCTAACCATGCTGAACTAGGTCAGATCTCACAAGCTAAAGGGCACAGTCCTGCAGACTGCGAAGTCTGCCCAAGGCTTCAGATGCCAGCTGCAAGCTTAGGGGTCTGCATGACGTTCTCACTTTAGATTTTCTGGCTACAAATTTGTGGGTTCCCTCTACCCACTCAGGATACCAACTGTAAATTTGGGGGTCCACAGATCCCCTCTCACTTCTGACTTAATGGCTAAAAATTCAGGGGTTCTCTCTACCCCTTCAAGATACTAGCTATAAGTTTAGGGATCCTAAAGCCCCCTCTCACTTCTGACCTTCTGTCTCCCACTACTCCCTTTGGTTTGACAATTCTCTAGAGTGACTCACAGAACTCATGGAAAGTGCTATACTTATGATTACAGTTTTATTATAGCAAAAAGGATACAAATAAAGAGACACATATGGTGAGGTCTGGACAGTTCCCAATGGGAAGCGTCCCTCTCCAAAAAAGGGACATGCTACCTTCCCACGAGCATCGATATCTTTCACCAACCAGGACACCCATGGAGCTTTCATGTTCAGAGACGTTACTGGAGGCCTCATTACATAGGCATGATTGATTAAATCATGCCCCCCTTCTCTGAGGTCAGCTGATACCATGTGGTGGGTTTTTCTGCCCCAGATAGCCTCAACCTGAGTCACCTCACTAGCATAAATCTTCAGGTGTGATCTGTGATCTGAAGTTTTTACAGATGTTTCAATCACTGGCGAAATTTTGAAGTTTTAGAGGTTATCTCTCAGGAACCAAGAACAAAGACCGATTTCTTTAGGTAAAGTTAAATTATTTCCCCATAGTTACTACATCATAAACTCTTCATATCTCAGTCACAACTCCCTCCCCTCTCACAAGAACCATGATCCTGACTTTTATGCTTCAATATAGTTTTTTTTTTTAATTTTTGCTGTGCTTTAAGTGAACGTTTACAAATCAAGTCAGTCTCTCATACAAAAATTGATACACACCTTCCTATATACTCCTAATTGCTCTCCTCCTAATGAGACAGCACACTCCTTCCCTCCACTCTCTGTTTTCATGCCCATTCAGCCAGCTTCTGCCCTCTTCTGCCCTCTCATCTCCCCTCCAGACAAGAGGCGCCAACATAGTTTCATGTGTCTACTTGATCCAAGAAGCTCATTCTTCACCAGTACCATTTTCTATTCCATAGTCCAGTCCAATCTCTGTCTGAAGAGTTGGCTTTGGGAATGGTTCCTGTCTTGGGCTAACAGAAGGTCTGGGCACCATGACCTCCAGGGTCCTTCTAGTCTCAGTCAGACCATTAAGCCTGGTCTTTTTTTGAGAATATGGGATCTACATCTCACTGTTCTCCTGCTCCCTCTGGGGTTCTCTGTTGTGTTCCCTGTCAGGGTAATCATTGTTGTAGCTGGGCACCATCTAGTTCTTCTGGTCTCAGGCTGAGGTAGTGTCTGGTTTATGTGGCCCCTTCTGTCTCTTGGGCTCATAATTACCTTGTGTCTTTGGTGTTCTTCATTCTTCTTTGCTCCAGATGGGTTGAGACCCATTGATGCTTCTTAGATGGCTGCTTGCTACCGTTTAAGACCCCAGAAGCCATTCTCCAAAGTGGGATGCAGAATGTTTTCTTAATAGCTTTTATTATGCCAATTGACTTAGATGTCCCCTGGTGTTTCAATATGGTTTTATCACCCCAGTGTGTATCCTTGGATGCTGTAGATTAGTCTTGATATTTTTAAAAGCATGTATGTCTTCTATTTTTTTTTTTTTTAATATGCAGGTTCTCCATCCTACTTTTTTTTTTTTAAACTTACAATCTATTTATTGTAGAATCTGAGCTGTTTTCCCTGTAGAAGTTTTACTCAGTCTAGATTTTACTGATTGCATACTCATGGCACCTCTGTCCTCCATATAGTCTGTAAATTGGTAGCTGGATTCAGAGGCTTGATTAGACTCAGGCTCAGTTTATTTGGCAAAATTATAGGTGGTGGATTTTTTTATAGGGGGGCACATAACATGTTACCCTCAAAGCTTGGGTTTATTACTTCGTTAGGCAATGCAAAGTGATGATATTCTAATTCCATTATTTCATTCTCTGAAAGTGACCAATTAGTTTCTTCTTACTATCATTTTTTTTTTTTTACTATCATTATAACTTCATAGATTTAAACAAATTTCAAGGCTTTAAATCCATTGCAATTAATATACTTAATGAAGCTCAAAATATCCTATCTTTGGCCTGATGGAGCCTATTCATTTTGGCTGCTGCGTGCTTTTGTCATGACTATAATAGTCCTTGATGGCTTGCTTTCTATCTGGTATGAAAAATGTACCAAGATTATCTTGTGAATTTCTAGCCTCAGACCTGAAATCTGATATTTATACAAGAAGCTCTGTAGAAATTTCAAGACCACAATCTAGGCACTAGGAAGGCTCATTGTTACAGAGGCAGGAAATAAGTAAAAGAATATTATATCATTACATATTATATTATATACTTAAATATTTTATACTTAAAAATATATATCAATATGAAATACCTCATGAGTTCATACTCAGTAAAACTTATTAATTTGTAAAAAACCACTCAAGTGGCACGTAACAGTATGCATTTATTTCTTGCTTATCCATCTTCAGGTATGCTTGGATTTGGCTTATCTAGGCTGGGATTAGTTATAAACTGTGGGTTTGGTCTAGGTCTGTACCACCTGCCTTTCCTGCTTCCTGAAATAGTAGCTACTCAAAGCATGTTATTTCCATGGCAAAAGGCAGGAGTGCAAGAAACCAGGCCCCCCCCCCCGCCATGAGAGTACATTTCAAATCATTCCATTGATTAAAGAGAGACATATGACTGAGTGACATCCATGGAGGAGAAAAATGTCTTTTCCCCATAGAAACTGGAGGAGAGAGGAAGTGAATATTTGTAGAAAAATAATCTAATGTATCATAGTCTTCCCTCCTATTCATAAATATATACGCACTGTTTCTCACACACTCAAAATACACTTAACTCCCATCCCAAGAGTCCCCAAAGTCTCATCCAATCATGGCTTAAGGCTTGAAGTCCAGGAGCTCATGATCTATATCAAATCTAAACGTGGTTCCTCTTTATCCAGAGAACTTTAAGAAGACACATTATCTACCAGCACCACTCTATACATACCCAAGATAAAATGGTGACCACAAACAGGTTAACTATAATAAACACTGTAATTTGAAAAGGGTAAGAATGGCAAACACATAGCAGTCACAGGTCCATAGAGATTCTGAAATCCAGCTGGGCAAATATTGCCAAATTCCACAACCCTGGGGGTAGAAATATTCCTTGAGTAGACCTTACCCTGTGGGAGCAGTCCTCAGTTCATTGTTCCTTACTGTTCTTAGCCCCATCCTATGAGAGTGCCTTCCTTTTTTATTATTTGATTCTATTCAACGCCAGTGCCAAGCTGTATTTGCTTCACTTGTTGGTCTATTTGGTATTTGGAGTATATGTGGAAAATTTGGATTTAGGCAACTGTGATTACCCTATGGAAACCTAGAAGTCCTCTGTTTAAACCAACTTAAGTATTTCTTTTGTTACTTGGTCCTAGGTATCAGTATTCATAAAATGAAAGACTTAATATGTTAGATATACCAACCGAAATCAAATCCATTTCTGTCAAGTCTATTGTGACTCATAGCAACCCTATAGGACAGAGTAGAACTGCCCCATAGGGTTTCCAAGGTTGTAATCTTTATGGAAGTAGACTGCCACATCTGTCTCCTGAGGAGTGGCTGGTGGGTTTGAACCTCCAAACTTTTGGTTAGCAGAGAAGCGTTTAACCACTACCCTAGCAGAGCTCCTGTGTTAGATATAGCTTTCTTAATATATACAATTTAAAAATATAACTTCAAAATAAAAAAAAAATATTTTCTCCCCCCCATAATTGCATAAAGCCTCTGGTTCACCAACTGGGGCATACGTACCAAACTTCCAGATAAACATTGCATTACACTGCAAAGCTTCCCCAAACCTCTAATGTGACTGTCCCTTATCCTTTCCACCCAGACAAGAAACCCAATTCATTCAGTAAATGCCTCTTCATCCTTTGGGTCTTGTTATGGATTGAATTGTGTCCCCCAAAATATATGTTGTAAATCCTACCCTCTATGCCTGTGGTTACAATCCCATTTAGGAACTGTGTGTGTGCCAGGGGTGTTCTAAGTGCTTTATGTGTTAGCTACTTTAATTCTCACAGCAGCTGTCTGAGATTAGTACTATTATTATCTCATTTTACAGGTAAGCTAACTGAGGCACAGAGAATGTAAGCAAATGCAAGTAGCTTGCCCAAAGTTACACAGTTAATCAGTGGCTAAGCCAGGATTCAGACCGAGGCAGTCTGGCTCCAGAGTTCAGGTTCTTAACCAATATGTTGGGCTGCCTCTTGTGGCAGGTTCTTAGTAAGGTCTGTGGTATAAATGGATAAATTAAACCCATCATATGGCTAAAGAGAAAAAGACAAAGTTTAGGATTCTTATAGGGCTTTGAGCACAGTTCACCTTTCTGAAGTGTTAGGATTTGTTGCTTGAATGTTTCATAAAGGGGTATCAAACAGCCCCATCCTCCAACCGGCTATTAAAGCTGTACTCTATTTAAAAAGAAATAAATGCAATGTGCTATTTATATGGTACTTTGCCTGCAGACAGGCATTAAGTCACCACTAGACAGAAGTGAACATACCCCTTCCCTCTTGCTATCCTACCGCACACCTTGCTGAAATAATATTACACACTCCAGTGAGAGATTTATGCGGATCCCCAATGGGTTAAGAGCTTCAGGCGCAATACTGAGGCACCCTCAGGAATGGATGATCTCCTTTTTTTTTGCCTTTCTCCCCTAAGGCGAATGTTAACTCAGCTGGTTTCTAGAATTTATTTGTGCTTAAGATAAATTAACTAGAACCAAAGAGTCTTTCTCAGGTGTTGGTGCCAGGCTAGAATGCCCTGAAGACGGTAATCCATTTCAATTCCAGTATCAGTGCCTTTAGGGCCACATGAAGGGAGCCACAGTGTCTTCCATGGGATTCGGGCCAAGCACCTTGCATGCTTCTGGCGCTGGAAGCCCCTCACACTTTGAGGCTTTAATATAGATTTCTCTGCCTGCTCACCTGTACATAACTATGAGGGGCACCGGAGCAAGAAAGAATAACGCGACCTTCCAGGGCAGTGAAAACAAGTGTGTCCTTTATGAACCTGTAGATTGAATGATGATGAAAATTAGGGCTTTAGTTTACTCTTCAGGGTGAAGTACCTGAGACCTTGAATTGCCTTGAGAATATTTCATCATTATTTCTTAATACCCAGTAAGAGCTCTTCGATTCCCCCTCTAATAATGAATTGGTGACCCCACAGGACAGAGTAGAACTGCCTCATAGAGTTTCCAAGGAGGGCCTGGTGGATTCGAACTGCCAACCTTTTGGTTAGCAGCTGTAGCTCTTAACCACTATGCCATCAGGGTTTCCAAAGAATTTCTAGGTCCTTGTAAAAAAATGGCACACTGTACTCTTATCTCCTACCTTACATCCCACCTTAGTGCAGGTAAGGATCAATGGCACACTCTGGCCTGACCAGAAGCCAAGGAAAAGACTTTATTTAGTATCTATTTAATGAGTGTTTATTGAGCATCTACTAGTATGGTTCAGTGGTAGAAAGCCTGGCTTTGATGTGGTTGACCCAGGTTTGATTCCCAGTGCACCTCAAGTGCAGCCACTGCCCATCTGTCGGTGGAGGCTTGAATGTTGCTATAATGCTAAACAGGTTTCAGCAGTGCTTTCAGTCTAAGATGGCTCAGGAAGAATGTATTAGGAAGAAAGGCCTGGCAAGCTACTTCCAATAACCAGACAATGAAAACCCTACAGATCACAACAGTGATTATGGGGATGGCACAGGACCTGGCAGCATTTCATTCCATTGTGCATAGGGTAGCCATGAGTCAGGGCTGACTCAATGGCAGGTAAAAACAAATTATTTGGAGAATTTAGCAAAGCCCACTGCTCCATGGTAGGTCCTGGGATAGTCTGCAAAGCAGGGCAAGCCGAGATTTCATTTCTGCTTCGACTACTTATGAACTCTGTGATGGGTAAATTAATCTCTGTTTCTTCATCTCAGATCATTATAAAATAATGTTTATAGTTTGAAGTTTACAAGAAATACTTTATGTAAAATATGAAACACAGCGTATACTTAATAGAAACTCATCAAGTATATTACACCATCCCTTTTCATCTCTCCTTCCCCTCCCAAGATACAAAGGAAACCAAGATGGCTAAGATAAAGTCCTCTTTCTTGAGGGGCTCATGGTCTAGTGAGGAATTAGCTTTGTAAAGAGATAAACCCTAATAAAATGTGATGAATCTACAGAGAAGGGTGAACAATGTGGCATGGGGGTCCAGAGGAGGAAGCAAATGCTTTTCTAATAAAATGAAAGCTGAAGAGACTTTAAAGGTAGTATAGTTTCTACAGAGGAAAAAATTTAGGCCCACAGAGGTCACATGACTTGTTCAAGGTCACAAGACATCCATGGCAGAGTTGGAAGTTGAACTTGGAACTCCAGATTCTCAACTTGGTGATGATGGAACAGAGAATATGGCAGTAATTGAGACGGAAAAGAATAAAGATTCCTCATTGAACAGGAAAGCACAAAACTGGAATTACATTCGATGGGTCTAGAAGCTAGATGAGGATCCTAGAGCTGAGGGAATCAGAGAGAATCACCTCCTGTGCTGGGCAAAGCCTGTGTCAGCTCTGAAACTGGGAACCTGAATACAGTTCATGCTCTGAAGATCCCCATACCCTTTAAGAAGGTAGGTCTATTGCTCCAGAAGCCAAATCTGACAGTCAATTCCTCAGGACAGTCCATTCCAAAGGCGGAGTCAGGGGATGGATTGGAGGAGGAGGGTTATGCCCTTAGATCTGTAAACCACCAGAAAGGGCCTCAAGAACTTTGGGGGTGACAGGGAGCCTACCATCTGAAATGAAATCATATCTTAATCTGCGGTGAAAGCTTCATTTCATCTTAACTCAAGTTTAAAAAACAAACCAAAAAACCCCCACTGCGGTCAATTTCAACTTATATTGCCCCATAGGGTTTCCAAAGGGTGGCTGGTGGATTCGAACTGCAGACCTTCTGGTTAGCAGTCTGAGCTCTTATCCACTGTATCACCAGGGCTCCTGATTCAAGTTAAAACTTGTATTATGCCAGTTTTTTAAAAAAATGTCTAGGAGTTATCCACACCTAGGTAATTGTCTTCAGAAACTTTGGCCAGAGACCTAAAATTGCTTTCCTACTCCCGCCCCACACTGAGAGAGGTGCAGGAGTTCTAAAGGCCAGTAGGAGAGGAGTTAGTAGCTCATGGCTGTGTCTTCACATTGTTGTAAGTGGCTTCAAGATTAGCCTGAGAAATTAAGGTCCAAACCAAAAAACTAGTTGCCATTGAGCTGCTTTCAACTCATGGCGACCCCATGTGTTTCAGAGTAGAACTGCCCTCTATTGGGTTTTTAATGGCTGTGATCTTTCGGAAGTGGATTGCCAGGGGTTTCTTCTGAAGAGCCTCAGGGTGGATTCAAACTGCCAACCTTTCAGTTAGTGGCCAAGTACTTAATCTGTTCGTGCCACCCAGGGGCTCAATTAAGGGCCAGTTACCTAAATTCTCACTAGACTACCAATGTTTGAATAGCATTGGATATTTTAAACTCTAGGCCAAAAGAGAAAAACCAACCTAATTATTTGGGTGTTAAAAGTGGGGGGAGTAGAGAAGAAAAGTAGTCGAATGATTAAGGCACTCACGTGCTAACCCAAAGTTTGGACAGCTGAATCTATCCAGAGTACCTTGGAAGAAAGACTTGCCGATCTACTTCCAAAAAATCAGACATTGAGAACCCTATGGGGCACACTTCTACTCACGAACACATATGGAGTCAGCATGAGTCAGGATCAACTCCACAGCAGCTGGTGATTGGAGAAGGAAAAGCAACAATCACCCCCATGCTCCTTAATCTCCTATCTCTGGTTCTAATATTAGAGCACATTTATAATTCAGGTGCTCTAAGAGGGGTGTCTGGGTGTCTGGTGGATTCCAGCTGCCGACCTTTTGGTTAGCAGCCAAGCTCTTAACCACTACACCACTAGGGCTCCTAGAAGGGTGTAGTCCCCATTTTTTGTTTTAGTAAGGAACATTATCAGGGTTAAACTGAGCCTCAAAGCAGCAACAGAACAAAGATGTGCTCCACAGCATCCTACCTCCATGGCTGGAGTGCAGCTTCCTTGAGGTGCTTTCTCCTTCCACTCTCTTCTCCCCCTTCCATGTGCCCTCTCCCCCAACCAAATAGGTGCCGATTTTGCCCAAGGCTCTCATCAAAACTGGGCTTTTTTCTTTCTTTCTAAGGCTTCTTTCTTCTCAAGACCAGGTCAGAGTCTAATTATTATTATTGGTCAAACTGTTTATCTTATTTAAGAAGGCAGTGTTTAACCAATAACAGAAACAAAAATATTTCTCAGGCTAGATTGTGCCGGTCCTTACAAAATTGTCTCTTACTCTTAGTGTATTTTAAGTGAAAACATACTCATTCTCTCAGTCTTAAATACAGTATTAATATGATTTTTGTTTCTTTTTTCTATGGAGAAACATGAAACTAAAACAGTATCCTTTCGGGAAACAGTCCAATATTTAATCCAACGTCTGCTTTACAATTCCTCATGTCCCAAGGTAAGATTATTACAGTGAGAACTTTAAGAAATCTCTTATGTATACATTTGTTCTTTTGCCTTAATTTTCCTTCCTCACCAAAAAGGCGGAGAGGACAGGGCTGTCTGCCTTCAGTACTTTCTTTCTCTCTGCAGCCAACTAATGACGGCGATGTCCATGCAGCCTTCTAAACTTCTTTCTTCTCCCAGGCTGCTCCTATACACCCAGTATGCTGACTGCCTTATGGAAAAATGTGGCAGGGTCCTATGCTTTTGCCGTTGCAAAGTTCAATGTGTTTGGTTCTCTTACAAAAGAGCAGAGACTGTGGAAACTCTCAATGTTCTGCTCTACTTGGGAATTATCAAACATGACAGCTAAAAATGGGAGTCTTTCAGGCCTCCTTCAAACTCCCAGGAGGCCGGCAGCCTGTGGTGTTGAAGCGGATTGTGAATGAGCCTGAGGAATTTGCACATCTCCTAATTTGTCATCATCCTGGAAAAATCAGAATGGCAAAGCAAGAGCAGTCTTTGCAAAAGTAAGGTGCTGGGTTGCAGAATGGACTGTACCACTGAGGGCTTGGTCACTCAACCCTTCTGAGCAAGAGTCCTTCAGCTAAAAATAGGGTTGAGAATCCTCACCTGAATTTCCTATTCTGAGAACGACAGCCAGATAGATGAAAGTGCTTTTAAAAGGTAAAGAAAACTTATGTTTGCAAGGTAAATACGAGTCCGAGGACAGAAAGGGCCACATAAACCAGAGTCTCCATCAGCCTGAGACCCGAAGAACTAGATGGTGCCTGGTGGTCGGTGGTAGCCCAGCTACCCACCTCCCCATCACTGCCCTGACAGGGAGCACAACAGAGAATCCCTGCTGGAGCGGGAGAACAGTGGGATGCAGAACTTAAATTCTCGTAAAAAGATCAGACTTAATGGTCTGAGGCCGGAGGGACCCTGACAGTCATGGTCCCTGGACCCTTTGACAGCCCAAGATTGGAACCATTCCCAAAACCAACTCTACAGACAGGGATTAGCCTGGACTATAAAACAGACAGTGATGCTGGTGAGGAGTGAACTTAGTGGCTCAAGTAGACACATGAGACTATGCAGGTGACTCCTGTCTGGTGGCGAGATGATAAGGAAGAGGGGGACAGGAGCTGGTTGAATGGACACGGGGAATACAGGGTGGACAGGAGGAATGTGCTGTCTCATTAAGCGGACAGCAGCTGGGAGTATATGGCAGAGTGTGTGTGGCTTTTTGTATGAGAGACTGACTTGATTTGTAAACTTTCACCTAAAGCACAACAAGTGAAAAAAAACAAACTTGTGTTTGGAAGCTGCCTAATGTTGAATTATGGAGAAGCCCTTTGGAAACTCATTCCGATCTATATAAATGATGGAAGTGTAGTGTGATCCATGTAACTCACACCTGTCACCTGCTGTCTCCTGGTGTTGATGCCTCACATCTTCCTGTATTTTCTGCCTTCTCTTCTCAATTGCAGTATTCTCTCTAGACGCCAGCCACTGCCTGCTTCCAGCGTTTCTTCCCCTAACCTTGGTGGAATTTGCTGGCCTCTGGGAGGCCCAGGGAAAGAGCTCATGCAATCCAACAGAATGTGTCTGAGAGCACTCTAACTGTGATTCTTAACTCCCAGATCTCAAGCCAGAGATTAAGTGAGAGATTGTGCTTTTCTGATGCCTGGACATTACTTGAGTATCCAGGAGAAAAACAAGACTACTAAAGGGAAAAGGAAAACAGGGAGACAGTAGTGCATTTTATTTGCATGCCGCAAGCGAAAGTGCAGAGAAAATGCTGCCCTTTGATTATATGGAGATAGACGGTAAATCAATATGAAAATGGCACTAAAGAGGCAGAGGCTTTTCATGCTGTTTTCTTACTTCAGTTGCTACAAAGAAGGCCCACTAAGCTCAGACATTTGGAGGCTGCCTCTCTTGAATGAGGGTTAAAGCACAGCTCACAGCCACCTGAGCTCTGGCCTCACTTTGCTCCTAAGTGGGTGAGCCACCATTGGGAGGCTCTTCACATCATGGTTCCTCAGTCTCCTCGTCTGGAAAACAGGGGGTATAACTAGAACGGTGGTTTCAACTCTTCCCCCTCTTTCAACTCTCACAGCAGAAAGCTTCTTGCAACCTCTGTTGGTTAAGGTTGTATGTTAACTTAGTTGGGACATGATTCTCAGTGGTTTGGCAATTATGTAATGATGTAGTTTGGCAGTTATGTAATGATGTAGTTATCCTCCATTTTGTGATATAATATGATCACTTCCTTGATGGGATCTGATGTGATTAGCCAATCAGTTGTAAGGCGAGTTTCCTTGGGGGTGTGGCCTGCATCTAATACATATGGATGTTCTGGCAAAGCTCGCTGGCTTTTGCTCGCTCTGGATCCTGCATCCTGCTCATCATCATCTGATCTCTGGTTCTTAGAACTTGAGCAAGTGGAGAGTGGTATTGCCTGTGATCTTGGGATTGGTTGGCCTCCATAGCCTGTGAGCCAGCATCCTGCCATCTTATCTGCCAGTCTTGAATTTGTCAGCCTCCACAGCTCGCTGTCTGACTTGCCAATCTTGGGTTCGTCAGTCTCTGCAGCTACATGAGTCAGGAGAAGCCTCTTGTGACCCGAGAATGGAGCACACACAGTGCTCCATGCTTATGGGGTAAAATCTGGAGCCAGAGGAGCACGCTTCCTTTCCTTTTACTATCCCTAAGACAACTCTGGTCCAAATAAGGTGGGGGCTTGTAAAAATCCCAGGATTATAGGCAATAGGGCCTGCCCTTGCACATCTGTACAGTTTATGAGTAGAATATCATTTTAATTTGCTGTTATCTTTGTCCTTGCTCTTGTAGTCTAATACCCAATAGCACTACAAGGGGCAAGGGAACTAATTTTCAAATATTAACAAAATCATTCAGGGGAACTGCAATTTCTGTTGCTGCAGTTGGCACATCTTTTTCCGAAAGCTTGCCCACGGCTGACAGCCTGCTTGGCACAATCCCACTTAAGTACTTTGGTGTTGGAGGACATGACTGGCAAGACGCAAATGCCCATATTCCAGACAAGCCAGTGAGGGCAACAGCCTGTGAACCAGGGGAGAGTTCAGCCTTAGAGCATCACTAGCTGATAAATGTAGCCAGTCCAGGAAAGAAGACTGTATCCAAAGAGAATCATAAATCATTTAGGGGAAGTACACAGATTAAAAGCAGCTATAAAACATTCTGAAATGAGGATATGGGATGATGCTGGCCACCTCCAAACCAAAAAACCAAACCCACTGCTGTCAAGTCAATTCCGACTCATAGCGACGCTATAGGACAGAGTAGAACTGCCCCATAGGGTTTCCAAAGCTGTAAATCTTTCTCGAAGCAGACTGCCACATCTTTCTCCCACAGAGTGCCCGGTGGGTTTGAGCCTCCAACTTTTTGGTTAGCAGCTGAATGCTTAAACCACTGTACCACCAGGCTCCTTGGCTACCTCTATATACCCTCAGACAGGGAAAGCCACTTAATTAGCACAGCTAAGCCTAATGGCAGATGCTCAGCCCCAGCCTCCTAGGTAGTAAGCACTTTTAGTCCTGGTGGCACAGTGGTTAAGAGCTGGGCTGCTAACCAAAAGGTCGGTAGTTCAAATCCAGTAACCACTCCATGGAAACACTACGGGGCAAGCTCTACTCTGTCTTATAGGGTTGCCATGAGTCGGCATCGACTTGATGGCAACAGGTTTGGTCTGGGGTTTTGGATATGTATGATATGATGAACAGTACTGTTAATTTTCTACCAAACCCATTCTATTATTCTTGAGCCATCACATTCTGGGGCTTACATGTTATAGCAGTTTAGGCCCCACTAATAGATACAACAAGCATGCAAAGTAGTTGATATCACCATTTTACAGCTTAGGAACTTGCAGCTCGGAGAATTTAAGAGTTGTATTTACTCACCCAACACCAGGATTTAAATGTGGAGCCATGATTTGAACTGGAGTCTGTCTGGTTTAAATCTCCATCTCCCAGGAGTTCAGACCCCAAGAGCAAAAGAAGTGGAAGTAGATGGTTTGGATGCCCAGGAATGTCTGGTTTGGCTAGTGTCCCCACTTGCTCATGCCCAAATTCATACCACCTCTTTTCTTTTTTATATATAATTTATTTTTGTTGTTGTTGCTGAGAATATGCACAGCAGAACATACACCAAGTCAACAATTTCTACATGTACAATTCAGTGACACCGATTACAGTCGTCGAGCACGCCGCCTCTTTTCACAGCTCTAGCTGCTGAGCTGTTGAAAGTTATCTTCATGTTGGAAGAATGTAGGAGCTGGAAGGGCCGTAATAATCACCCAGCTCATTGGTTTTCAAATTTCATTTTGGCAAAGGATGCCTTTTTTCTAATAAAATCTTATTTGGAAGCCCAGTGTTTGGATAGTTCAACTCAGAGCTTGTCTCTTTGAAGCAGAGTTCTGGAGCCTGGCTTGCTCACCTCTCTCCTGCACAGCCCTCGAGGAGTTCCCGAAAGCAGGGACAGAGAGCCACCGGTCCTGTCTTACCTTCATTTCAAGATAAGGAAACAGCGGCCCACCAGGTATCTTCGTCAGAGTCACATGCTGGTAAATGGCAGGGTGGTGAATGGAACCCAGGCTCCTGACTTCCAAATCTGGAAATCTTTCCATTGCACTTGGCTTTCCCTTTTGAGAAATCAGCTTCTGGAACATCCAGGTGGTTCACTCTGAAATGCCCCATCTCTTTCTTAGGAAGGACAGAAAGGTGGGAGGGTCAGGGTTATTTGTATTAGGTTTTTTTTTCTTTTCTGTGCAAAAAATTACCACAAACACGCTATTTATTATCTCCGAGTTTTGTAGGTCAGAGGTTTGGGTGGTGCAGCTGGGTTCTCTGCACAGGATCTCACACAGCTGAAGTCAAGGCGTTAGCTGGGCCAGGCTGTTGTCTGGAGGCTTTGGGGGAGGAATCCCCTTCCAAGCTTGTTCAGGTTGTTGGCTGAATTCAGCTGCTTACGGCTGGAGGGCTGAGGTTCCTGTCTTTTTTCTAACTGTTGCCTGGGGGTCACTCTGAATTCCTAGAGATCACTCTCCTCAGGTCCTCCCATGTGGCCCCCTCCATCTTAGCTTCAGAGAACCTGCCTCGCATCAAATCCCTCTCACACTTCAAATCTCTCTGGCTTCCTTCCCCACCTACCATCAGCTAGAGGAAGCTCAGTGCTTTTAAAGGGCTCACGAGTCCCTCAGTGGTGCAAATGGTGAAGCACTCAATTACTAACCAAGAGTTTGGCAGTTTAAACTCACCCAGAGTTGTCTTGGAAGAAGGGGCTGGAGATCTGCTTCTGAAAGGTCACAGCCTTGAAAACCCCATACAGCAGAGTTCTACTCTCAAACACATGGGGTCACCATGAATTGGCATGAACTCCATGGCAACTGGTTTGGGGAGGGGTATAAGTCACAGCAGGAAGTCTAGATCTGAATCTTCAGACCTGGACTCATTGCTGTCGAGTCGATTCCGACTCATAGCGACCCTATAGGACAGAGTAGAACTACCCCATAGAGTTTCCAAGGAGCGCCTGGAGGATTTGAACTGCCAACCTTTTGGTTAGCAGCTGTAGCACTTAACCACTACACCACCAGGGTTTCCTTCAGACCTGGAGGAGGCCTTTTTCTGCAGCAGAGGAAGTTTGTATGTAGTAGAGGAGTCTCCAGATTCCTGGCTGGAAGCCTTCCCAGGCCTACTTCTGCAATCCAATCTCCAGTCAGCAGGTTGGCCTTCTGGAGAGTGCTAATCCAGACCCAGGGCGCCTCAGTCAGGGGTGGTAGGCAGGGCTCTGATGCTGTCAGGGACCTTCACTCTGGCTTCAGTCATCTCTTCCAGCCCTTCCCCTCCCTTTAAAGGGATGCAGTTTACAATGGGCCTATTAGAGCCCTAATTGAATCGTTCACACACCAGCCATTAGCAGTTACTAATGAGGGAATCCGGGGGATTACAGCATCAATTATCAAGTTGGACTTCTGAGTGTGGCTTTGCCAACAGTGGGCTCTTGTCAGAGCTCTTAGAAAGTGTGGCAGAGAGAGCAAGCGAAACCACGTGCAGTTGTGTGGCTGCCCCCTCCTCATACCCAAGATCAGCTTGTACAGGTGCCCAGCTATCCTATGGCTGCACAAAACAGGTCCTAGGGCAGCCTGTGGACCTGGAGATGGAAAGAACATTTTCCTAACAGACTTCCACGCCTGTCTCCCAGGTTTTCATCCCCCCCTTTAAAATTCATATGCTTCTTTGCCTCCATAGCTGTTGTCTACTCCTCCACTCTACTGCTTCGTATAAACCTTGCCACCTAAACTGTGAAGACTTCCTTAGTGCCTTCAACCCAACTCATATCCAAGTTCCCGTTACTCACATCCTATCAGTCACTAACTAACCAGCTGGTGTTGAGTCTACTCTGACTCACAGTGACCCCATGTGTTTCAGAGTAGAAATGTGCTCCACAGGGTTTTCAATGGCTGTTTTTTTTTTTTAAGTGGATCACCAGGCCTTTCTTCCAATGCACCTTTAGGTGGACTCAAACCTCCAACCTTTCGGTTTGCAGCTAAGCATGTTAACTGCTTATAACACCAAGGGCTCCTGGCAATCTACTTCCAAAACATTAGTCATTGAAAACCTATGGAGCACAGTTCTACTCTGAACTGACTCAATGGCAACTGGCTTATCAGTAACTAAGTCCTAGGAATTCCACCTTTTAAAATATCTCTTGTCTCCTTCCCTTCCTTCTTTTCCCTCTGTCACTGCCTTAGTTCAAGGTCTTATCAACACCGCGGAAATTGCCTCCTATCTGGTAACTCCACCTCTAGTTCAGCTCCTCTCCTGCTTCAAACTCATTCTCCACGTCTTTCTAAAAAATAAATCTGATTGTCGCTCCTCTGCTCACACCTCTTCAGACTTCCCTATTGCTTACCGGACAAAGTACAAGTTCCTAAGCATGGCCCTTCCTACATCTCTCCTCATATTCAACCATTCTCTGCTTTTCAAATCTTTGCTGGAGTCATACTGAGCTATCTACCTTTCTTCCGAAGTGGCGAGCTGTGAGGTGCTCCCCTCGTTTAGCACATGCTGATCGAGACCTGGAGTGTCTTTAACCCCCTGACTGTCCTTCAGCCTCATGTATGATGAAGACTTTGTAACTCACTCTTTCTTGGTGCCCTGTACATATTTCTCTTAGAGTGCCTATTTATATTAGAGTTATAATTATTTGTCTCCCCTGCTGGACTGTGAGATAATTAAGTGCACGAGTTCCAATATTTATTTCTAGAAGCCCAGGGTCTAGCACATAGCGTCTGGCACATCAGAGACACTCAATAAGCTACAACTCTAATGTGTGTTTACTTAATGAATTAGAACATTGACAATGTTTTTCACAGTCCACTTCATCGGTCTATTTTGACATATATTTCATTATTCTGTGTGGGACTGCTAGCTGTTCACAGTCTAATTCTTTTGAGCCCTAAGAGTACTGTCTTAGGCCTCAGTACTCCCCAAACTCTACCCCAACAGCTCAGTGCACAGCCTTGGGATCCATGAATATCTGTCGAATTGAATTAAAATCTATGAGTGTTTACCAAGCCTCTTGCTCTAAGCAAGGCCCTAGAAGTGGACACTTGAGAAAGATATAAAAGACTCAAGAGTTGTACTTGCCTTCAAGGCCCTTCCAATTGTGACTCTCTCCAACTGTTTGAGCATAATCATAGTCGGATACACCAGGTCTCTGCTCCTAAGCTGTATCGGGATTATCATTTGTGAAAAAGATGCTTTGTATCCCTGAGAGGCTTCAGTATAATATTGATAGCAGCTACGGGTCATTCACTGCTTACTATATTTCTATAACTACACTAAATGCTATTGTATACGATTACCAACACTTCACCAGGAAACCCTGGTGGTGTAGTGGTTAAATGCTATGACTGCTAACCAAAAGGTCGGCAGTTTGAATCCACCAGGCGCTCCTTGGAAATCCTGTGGGGCAGTTCTACTCTGTCCTATAGGGTTGCTATGAGTCAGAATTGACTTGATGGCAATGGGTTTGGTGTTTTGGTTTATACTTAACAACACAACAACCTCATATCGTATTTAATCTTGAGCCCGCCCTACCTATGTGAAAACTGAATCCTCTGGAAATTATTAAGGGGAGAAGCTAGGGCTTTCACCCAAGTCAGCCTGCTGCCAAAGCTCTAGGCTTTAACCACGATGACACGCTGCCCCTAAAACATTGTGTGGTTTATATAGATCAATCGCTTTGTCTGGGAGGGAAATGCCTTTGGCTTCCTCCCTTCCTCTCCATCTGTTAAATTTTGTAATCCCATTGATTGTCCGCATATCAAAGCCTGTCAAATTGGACAAATTGAAACAGAAACTACAATGTGGAGATTAAACTATTACCCAAAGTTGGAAGGCTTGTTTGAGCCCAGAATACATTTTGGTTGGAGGCTTCTTGAATCATATGATCTCACAACGAGGAAAAGACTTGAGGGAACAAACTGTGCTGTTGTTCACTGCTGTCTTCTCGGCAACTAGCAAAATGCCTGGCACATAGTTGTTGTTGTTTGCCATCGTGTCGATTCTGACTCATAGTGACCCTATCCGACAGAGCAGAACTGCCCCATAGGATTTCCTAGGTTGCCAGAAGAACAAACAAGCCTGTCTTGAAGGAAGTACAGCTAGAATGCTTCTTAGAAGCAAGGATGGCAAGCCTTCATCTCACTTACTTTGGACATGTCATCAGGAGGGACCGGTCCCTGAAGAAGAACATCACACTTGGTAGAGGGTCAGTGAAAAAGAGGAAGACCCTCAATGAGATGTACTGACACAGTGGCTGCAACAATGGGCTCAAACATACATACTATTGTGAGGATGATTCAGGACCGGGCAACGTTTCATTCCGTTATATCCAAGGTCGCTGTGAGGTGGAGCTGACAAAATGCCATCTAACAACAACGACACAATCTTTATGGGAGCAGATTGCCAGTGACTGGTGAGTTTGAACTGACGACCTTTTGGCTTAAGATGAGTGCTTAAGCGTTGTGGTGCCAGGGCTCCTTTGGCACATAGAAGACACTTAGGAAATATTACAAAAAATACCATGAGTGGTAGAAACTGGGATATTTTAGCAGAGTTTTAAAAGGCCATGCCCGTTACTGTTAAGATGCTTATACCAGGAAAACCTATGAGACTGTAAACTGTTCTGTGCATACCCAGCCCTGTGGTACATTCCTCTCCTCCATAAACCCAGAGAGGAAATCCACAGAAGAGACTGCATGACCTTCAGAGCAGGAGGCCACATGCTGCCCACCTCCCCAAAGGCTTCTTTATACCTAGCTCACTAAGACTGAAATTTCCAAACAGGGATGAGACCAGGGTAAGGTGAAAGGGGTACAAAATTGAAGGGAGGCACTTACTGTCCTTCACTTGCAAGGTACTTCACTTCCTCACCACAGTCCTGGCCCTTTTCTAAATAAAATCATTCTGTAACGTTGAGATAATTTGGGGTCTGGGTGATGAAAATGGTTAAGACCCTTAGCTGCTGACCAGTTTAAGTCCACCCAGAGGCACCTGAGAAGAAAGTCCCGGTGTTGTAAAAAAGTGATCTACTTCGGAAAAATCAGCCACCAAAAACCCTTTGGTGCCCAGGTCTACTCTGACATGCGTGAGGTCACCAGGAGTCAGAGTGGGCTCAAAGTCGACTGGTTTGCTTTTTTTTTTTTTTTTAATTGCCTGTAAAAATATGAACTTTTTTTCTCTATGGTTTTTATCTCCTTTTCTTACCTTATTGCACTGGTGAGAACTGCCAGCACTATGTTGAATAAGAGTGTTGGGAGCAGATGTTCTTGCCTTGTTCTGGGTCTAAGGGAGAAATCGTTCAACCATTCACCATTAGGTATAGTGTAAGCTATAGGTTTTTTTGTAGATGTTCTTTATTAAGTTGAGGAAGTTCCCTCTATTCCTAATTTTCTGACAGTTTTTATCATGAAAGCGTGTTGAATTTTGCTAATGCTTTTTCAGCATCTATTGATGTGATCAGGTGCTTTTCTTCTCCAATCTGATAGCGTAGTGAATTACATTGATTGCTTTTCAAATACTCAAACAGCCTTCTGTCCCTGGAATAAACCCCACTTGGTCATGATGTATATTTCTTTTTATATATTATTGAATTCTATTTGATGATATTTAGTAAAAGATTTTTGCATCTATATTCATGAGGGACACTGGTCTGTAGTTTTCTTTCTTTGTATTGTCTTTGTCTGGTTTTGGTATCAGGGAAATAATGGCTTCATAAAATGAATTGGGCAATGTTCCTCTCCTTTCTAAAAAAGATAGCATAGAAATGATGTTAATCCTTATTTACACATTTGGTAGAATTCTCTGGTCAAACTCTCTGGACCTGAAGATTTATTTTTTGGGAGTTTGTAAATTATGAATTCAGTCTCCTGAGCAGTTGTGTTTTGTTGTTAGATGCCATCAAGTCGGTTCTGACTCATACCAACCCCACGTACAACAGAGTGAAATGCTGCCTGGTCCTGCACCACCTTCACAATTGTTGCTATGTTTGAGCCCATTGTTACAACCACTGTGTCAATTCATCTTGTTGAGGGCCTTCCTCTTTTTCACTGACCCTCTACTTTACCTAGCATGGTTCTTCCTTATAATATGTCCAAAGTACATAAGATGAAGTCTCACTGTCCTCTCTGCTGAGGAACATTTTGGCTGTACCTCTTCCAAGACGGATTTGTTCATTCTTCTGTCACTTCATGGTATATTCAATATTCTTCGCCAACACCATAGTTCCAATGCATCAATTCTTCTTTGGTCTTCCTTATTTATTGTCCAGCTTTCGAATGTATATGAGATGATGGAAAATATCATGGCTAGGGTTAGGCACACGTTAGTCCTCAAAGTGACATCTTTGTTTTTTAACGCTTGAAAGAGATCATTTGCAATAGATTTTCCCGATGCAATGCATCCTCTCATTTGGTGACTACTGCCTCCGTGGGCATTGATTGTGGATCCAAGTAAAATGAAATCCTTGACAAATTCAATCTTTTCTGTTTATCAAGATATTACTTATTGGTCCTGTTCTGAGGATTTTTGTTTTCTTTTCTTTTTTTTTAAGATAATTTTTATTGAGCTTTAAGTGAACGTTTACAAATCAAGTCAGTCTGTCACATATAAGCTTATATACACCTTACTCCATACTCCCATTTACTCTCCCCCTAATGAGTCAGCCCTTCCAGGCTATCCTTTCCTGACAATTTTGTCAGTATTTAACCCTCTCTACCCTCCCATCTCCTCTCCAGACAGGAGATGCCAACACAGTCTCAAGTGTCCACCTGATACAAGTAGCTCACTCTTCATCAGCATCTCTCTCCTACCCATTGTCCCGTCCCTTCCATGTCTGATGAGTTGTCTTCGGGAATGGTTCCTGTCCTGGGCCAACAGAAGGTTTGGGGACCATGACCGCCGGGATTCCTCTAGTCTCAGTCAGACCATTAAGTATGGTCTTTTTATGAGAATTTGGGGTCTGCATCCCACTGATCTCCTGCTCCCTCAGGGGCTCTCTGTTGTGCTCCCTGTCAGGGTAGTCATTGGTTGTGGCCAGGCACCATCTAGTTCTTCTGGTCTCAGGATGATGTAAGTCTCTAGTACATGTGGCCCTTTCTATCTCTTGGGCTCATAGTTATTGTGTGACCTTGGTGTTCTTCATTCTCCTTTGGTCCAGGTGGGTTGAGACCAATTGATGCATCTTAGGTGGCCGCTTGTTAGCATTTAAGACCCCAGACGCCACATTTCAAAGTGGGATGCAGAATGTTTTATTAATAGAATTATTTTGCCAGTTGACTTAGAAGTCCCCTTAAGCCATAGTCCCCAAACCCCTGCCCTTGCTCCGCTGACTTTTGAAGCATTCAGTTTATCCCAGAAACTTCTTTGCTTTTGGTCCAGTCCAGTTGAGCTGACCTTCTGTGCATTGAGTATTGTCCTTCCCTTCACCTAAAGTAGTTCTTATCTACTAACTAATCAGTAAATAACCCTCTCCCACCCACCCTCCCTCCCCTCCTCGTAACCACAAAAGTATGTGTTCTTCTCAGTTTTTACTATTTCTCAAGATCTTATAATAGTGGTCTTATACAATATTTGTCCTTTAGCCTCTAATTTCACTCAGCATAATGCCTTCCAGGTTCCTCCATGTTATGAAATGTTTCACAGATTCGTCACTGTTCTTTATCGATGCGTAGTATTCCATTGTGTGAATATACCACAATTTATTTACCCATTCATCCGTTGATGGATGCTTGGTTGCTTCCAGCTTTTTGCTATTGTAAACAGAGGTGCAATAAACGTGGGTGTGCATGTATCTGTTGGTGTGAAGGCTCTTATTTCTCTAGGGTATATTCCGAGGAGTGGGATTTCTGGGTTGTATGGTAGTTCTATTTCTAACTTTTTAAGAAAACGCCAGATAGATTTCCAAAGTGGTTGTACCATTTGACATTCCCACCAGCAGTGTATAAGAGTTCCAATCTCTCCACAGCCTCTCCAACATTTATTATTTTGTGTTTTTTGGATTAATGCCAGCCTTGTTGGAGTGAGATGGAATCTCATCATAGTTTTAATTTGCATTTCTCTAATGGCTAATGATCGAGAGCATTTTCTCATATATCTGTTAGCTGCCTGAATATCTTCTTTAGTGAAGTGCATGTTCATATCCTTTGCCCACTTCTTGACTGGATTGTTTGTCTTTTTGTGGTTGAGTTTTAGCAGAATCATATAGATTTTAGAGATCAGGCGCTGGTCGGAGATGTCATAGCTGAAAATTCTTTCCCAATCCGTAGGTGGGATTTTTGTTTTCTTTATGTTGTGGTATAATCCATACTGAAGTCTTTGATCTTCATCAGTAAGTGCTTCAAGTCCTCTTCACTTTCAGCAAGCAAGGTTGTGTCATCTGCACATCACAGGTTGCTAATAAGTCTTCCTCCAATTCTGATGTCCAGTTCTTCTTCAAATAGTCCAGCTTCTTGGATTACTTGCTTAGTATACAGATTGAATAAGTATGGTACAAGGATACAACCCTGACGCACGCCTTTCCTGAGTTAAACCACACAGTATTCCCTTGTTTTGTTCGAAGGACTTCCTCTTGGTCTATGTACAGGTTTCTTATGAGCACAATTAAGTGTTCTGGAATTCCCATTCTTCGAAATGTTATCCATAATTTGTTATGATCAACACAGTCGAATGCCTTTGCATAGTCAATAAAACACATGTAAACATCTTCCTGTTATTCTCTGCTTTCAGCCAAGAGCCATCTGACATCAGTAATGATATTCCTTGTTCCATATCCTCTTCTGAATCCAGCTTGAATTTCTGGCAGCTTCCTGTCAATGTACTGCTGCAACTGTTTTTGAATTATCTTCAGCAAAATTTTACTATTTTAATAGTTGTAGGATATTTAAATGATCTTCTTCATATTGGGTGAAATGTGGTAGTTTCTGGTTTTCAAAGAAGTGATCCATTTCATCTAAGTTGTCAAATTGATGTGTGTAGAGTTGTTTGCAGAGTTCTCTATCCTCACTTATCGACATGGTTAAGTTCCAAAGACCAGGTCATTATGCAAAATCAGCATTATGCAAAAATGGAGGATGACTACATCATTACATAACTGCCAAATTACATCATTACATAATGCCAGATTACATCATT
The DNA here is from genome assembly GCF_030014295.1 of Loxodonta africana. Classification (NCBI taxonomy): domain Eukaryota; kingdom Metazoa; phylum Chordata; class Mammalia; order Proboscidea; family Elephantidae; genus Loxodonta; species Loxodonta africana. Next base: position 125,405,837 of record NC_087345.1, on the reverse strand, counting down.
ACGTAACTGCCAAATCACTGAGAATTATGGCCCAGCCAAGTTGACACATAACCTTAACCACCACAGCCAGTCTTACTCTCATCTTGCATCTCAGTGTTCATTACTTCTAGATGTACATCGTTAATGTGCAAATCAGTGGGATAGTAGATTTTTTACTATTGTTGTAAATGCAAAATATTGGGTAATGAGATAGTCTATAAGTGAGGAGAAGATGTTTTATTATTCTTTTTTATGTCTGTGGGATCTTCCTGATATTCACCATTTGCATCTCTCTTTTTTTTTTTTTTGAGATTTGTCAATTTTATCGATCTTTTGAGGAATCAGCCCTTTATTTCATTGATTTTCTCTATTGTTTTCTGCTTTCAATTTCATTGATTTCTGCCCTTATCATTATTAATTCCTTCCTTCTGCTTCCTTTAGGTTTATTCTGTGAAGTTCTTGAGGGAGAGCTGAGATTATTAATTTGAGACTTCTTCTTCTCTAATGTATGCATTTAGTACTACAAGTTTCCCCGTCACCGCTGTGATAGCTATGTCCTACAAATGTTCTATTTTCATTTCATTCAATGTTTTTTTTTTAAATAATATTTTATTGTTTGTTTTTGGTGAAAGCTTATACAGTAAATTAGGTTTACATTTAACAATTTCTATACAAATTTCTCAGTGGATATCTTAGGCTGGGTTCCCTAAAGAAGTAAAACCAGTAAAGATATATATATATATATATATATATATATATATATATATATATATATATATGTCAAGGAAGTGGCTCATGTAGTTTTTAGAGGCTGTAAGTCTCAAGTCTCTGAGGCAGGAAAGAGAATTCTCATGATTCATGTAGCCTCAGGGGCTGGTGAACCCAAGATCGGCAGGCCAGAGAGCAGTGCTGACACCGGCTGTGAAGGTCAACTTATCTCAAGACTAGCAGGCAAGCTGCTAACCCAAGTCCCAAGAGCCGGAGGCCAGATGAACGGGAACAAGCTGCAGGATTCGGAACAAGCAAAAGCCCTGGCAAGGTAAGCAGAAGGGAAGTAGGCGGAGGAAGGCAGGGAGATGAAGACTGAAGGGGCAGTAAGCCACCACAGGCATGCGCCATGCCATTACCACTCAGCAGATTCCATCATGGGGTGATCACTTATCAGATTTCAACAGGGAAGTGATCACAACATTATACAACCACCGAAACACTGAGAATTATGGCCTAACCAAGTTGACACAAAATCTTAACCATCACAGTGCAATTAGTTATATTTTTCACAATGTGTCAAGCTTGTCTTAAATTGTGTTCTGGTTGTTTTATTTCCAGTGCTCTGGTTTCCCTGCCCCCTTATCTTTTCATCTTTGCTTTAGAGAAACTGTTGACCTTTTGGTTTCAAACAGGTGGTTTTTTAATGGAGCACCACACATGTGGGTAATATCCTTTATTTTGTATGCCAATCTATTATTTCACTAAAAGGTTACCTCAGGAGATAGTTTTGGTTTGAGGGATTCAATGTATTTTTTAATTTCCTTTGTTTTCCTATTTGACTCATAAATTATTTTGTAGTGTATTATTTAGTTCTAAATTTTTGGAGATTTTCCTGTTCTCTTTCTCTTATTGATTTTTAGTTTAATCCTGTTGTGGTCAGAGAACATCCTCTACATGATTTTAAATTTATTGACATTGATATTATGGCTCAGCATATGTTCTATCTTGGTTCATGTCCCATGAGCACTGAAATAAAATGTGTATCCTGCTGCTATTGGGTGGAGTGTTCTATATATGTCAGTTAGATCCTGTTGGTGGATGGTGTTATTGAGTTCTTGCTGATTTCCTGTCTAGTTGTTCCATCAATTTTTGAGATAGAGGTATACAAGTCTCCAACTATAATTGTGGATTTGTCTATTTCTCTTTTCAGTTCTCTCAGTTTTTGCTTCACTTGTTTTGCAGCTTTTTTATTTGGTGCATACACAGTTAGGATTGCTATGTTTTCTTGGTGTATTCACCCTTTTATCATTATATAAAGACCATCTTGTCTCTGGTAATTTTCTTTGCTTGAAGCCAACTTTATCTGTGTTAATATAGCTACTCTCGTTTTCCTTTGATTAATGTTTGCATGACGTATCCTTTTCATCCCTTTACCTTTAACCTGTCTGTATTGTTCTACTGGAAGTGAGTTTCTTATAAGGCAATATAAAATTGGGTCATGTTCTTGACCTACTCTGCCAATCTCTCTTTTAATTAGCGTACTTAGACACTTTACATTCAAGGTAATATTGATATGTTACAGCTTAAATCCATCATTTTATTTTTTGTTTTCTGTTTGTTCTGTTTTTAGTTTCTGTTTTCTTTTCCCTCTCCCTTGTAAGTTATCTGAACATTTTGTAGAATTTCATTTTGATTTATCTATAGTGTTTTTGGGTGTATCTATACATAGATTTTACCAGTTTGAGTAATGTATAGGAAACTTACCTCCCACTTACAATTGTCTTCAATATTTCCTCAACTTATATTTAGAGCCATATCAGTAATTGTTATTACTTTTGCTTCAATCATCATACATAATTTACAAAATTCAAAAGGAGAAGAAAAGCCTATTGTTTTGACCATATTTTTGCTTCCTGCAATCTTTCTTCCTCTCTGCTGGTCTAAGGTTCCTTCTTCCATCTTTTCCTTTCTGTTTAGATAAGTTCTTTTCATCATTCTTAGGGCAGGTCTGCTGGTAACAAATTCTCTTATTTTTTCCTTCATCTAAGAATGTCTTGATTTCTTCTTCATCCTGAAGGATACTTTTACTGGGTATAAGATTCTGTGTTGACAGTTCTTTTCTTTCAGCTCTTTAAAAGCCTGGTGCCACTTCTTTCTGACCTCCAAGATTTCTGATGAGAAATCATTGGAATTGTTTTTCCTCATTGGAGTGGTTTTTCCCTAGTAGCTTAAGTGTCATTTTTCTCTTATTTCAAGATTTTTTGTCTTTTGAAGTTTAATCATGATATGTCTTGACATAGATATCTCTGGATTTATCCTATTTGGTTGTTTACTCACCTTCTTGAGCCTTGTCAAATTTGGGGAGTCTTCAGCCATTATTTCTTAGAGGACTTTTTCAGTCCCGTCCTGTTTCTCCTCTCCTTCTTGGACTCCAATGACATAAATGTTAGATCTCTTGTTATAGTTCCATAGGTCAATGAGGCTCTGTTTACTTTTTTTCCTCCAATCTATTTTCTCTCTGTTTTCCAGATTGGGTCATTTGTATTGTTCTGTCTTCCAGTTTACTGATTATTTCCTCTGCATCTCCCAATCTACTATTGATTCTAGCCACTGAGATTTTATTTTGGTTATTATTTTTTTTAGTTCTAAAATTTTCATTTGGTTCTTCCTTATATTTCCTATCTTTTGTTGAGGCTTTCTATTTTTTAAATTTATTCCATGTGTTTTTGTAGTTGTTTGTTGAAGAATTTTATCAGGACTTCTTTAAAATCTTTATCAGGTTATTCTAATGTTCTTGCCATCTTAGCATTGGCACCTATAGAATGTCTACTTTCATTCACTTTGAGATCTCTCTGGTTTTTGGTATGACAAGTGATTTTTTATTAAACCTAGACATTTTCATATTATGTTATGAGATTCTGGGTCTTATTTAAACCTTTTTTTTTTTTCCTAAGTTGGCATTCTATGATACCACTCTGGCAGGGAAAGGGGGTAGGGGGCACTGCCTCACTACTGCCAGGTGGAGGTAAAGGTACAGGTTCTACACTAAGCCTCTGTTGACACTGAAGGAGGGGTGCTCCTCATTACTTCTGGTTGGGAGCGAGAGTTCCAGCTTCCCACATAATCTCCAATGATACTGGTCTTGTTACCACTAGCAATAGTGAAAGCTCTGATCTCCATTAGGCTGCCCTAAGTCCACCTCAGTGGGAGGAGGGACGCCCCATTACTTCCGGGTGAGGGTGGAAGTCCAGATTCCCCACATAACCTCAACTAATACTGGGTGGTAGATGGTGGGGGTGGGAGGGGGTCACTACCAGCCAGTGAAGATGAATATCCTGGCTCCTTATTTGGCTTTCCCTGACATCACCCTGCTGGGGTGCAGGAACACCTTAGTACAGCCTCTCAAGGATAGAAGCCTAGGTTCTCCTCTTGGCCTTCACTGGTGGGTTGGGGTAGGGCCATATCTTTTCTGTGGTATTTGGCTATAGTAGAGTGGTTGTTGGCTAAATTTCTTCTGACCTGTTAAGTTGCCATTTTCCTGATCTTTTGGCTAGAGAGAGCTGGCTTTTGGGTTTTTTTTTTTTTTGTCTGCACCTGTTGGTATTCCCAGTTGTTGGCTTCTCACCTCCATGTCTAGGATATATAAGGCAGAAAGAATAGCTAAGGAACTTACCACCGTGCTGTGTTTTGAGTTCTGAGATCTTTAGCGGCTCTGCCTTCTCTGCACTTTTCAGTCTTCTTTTGTTTGCTTTTTAAGTAATGGAATTTTAGTTGTGTCTAGCAGGATAGAATAGGGAAAATATGCTTACTCCATCTTTGCAGAAGTGGAAGTTCAAACATAGATTAAAAAAAAATAATTTTTAATTAAAAAAATAATTCACATTTGTTGTAGAAAATTTAGAAAATATTAAAGGTAGGGAGAAGAAAATAACTACCACCCATAGTCCTACACTCAGAAATTACCATTAACACATGGTATATATACTTCGGGTCTTTTCTTTTTTATACAAATATACCTTCCCCCACAACCTGTATGTGTGTCTCTATTTTTCACCCTATGGCATTACGTGATCTTTCACAATATCACATTTGATAGCATAGTATTCCATTATATGTTGTTGTGTGCCATTGAGTTGATTCTGATTCATAGCTACCCTATAGGATAGGGTAGAACTGTCCCATAGGGTTTCCAAGACTGTTATCTTTACAGAAGCAGACTGTCCCATCTTTCTACGCAGAGCGGCTGGTGGGTTCAAACTGCCCACCTTTTACTTAGCAGCTGGGTGCTTAACCATTGCACCACCACGGCTCTTTATTCCATTATATGGATTTACTATATTTATACAATCTTTAATAGCTGAACATTTAGGCAATAGCCAATTTTTTTTTTTTACTATTACATATATATATATATATATATCAGTTAATCTTTTCATACATACAGGATTATTTCCTTAGGATCAAATCCTAGAATATACCTTTCATTTTTTTATTCTTAATTCAATTACCAATAGGTTATGTCACTTTAACTATGTTACAAAGGAAATAGAGGGATGTTTCAAAACTTTAAATCCATGAACAAAGGACAGAATATTGCCAAGAGTAGGATATTCAAAAAGAATGTGCTGAAATTCCCAAAAGCAATTTCAGAAGAGAAGCTGCAATAACATTTGGGGCAATGAGAGTGTTATTGAAATACGTGCACTCTCCTCCCAGGTCACTACTTTGAAGATGGCAATTATCTGGAGGTATAAGTTCTGGTGTTGTTTATAAGAGACATCAGATGCATTGCCTAGTAGCCTCCTCTAGTATGACAGGGTAAAGGTGAAGAGAGAAGGTCAAGGGAGTGAATATGAGGCCAGGACATAAGCAAAAAAGCTAAGAAGGGAAGAGGTTGAGCTAAGAACCTTGAGGCACCTAGGTACCTTTGAGGACTGAAGGACACTCACTGGCAGGAGAGGTCTGCCAAAGGACACAGCCCCAGCCAAGGAGGAGAAAGGCAGGTAGACAGTTTGTAGAGGAAAACAGGTGGGGTGTGGCCCTAGTCTGGATCCAGGACACAGGAAAGGAATGGAAACATCTAGAGGATATTGTCTAAGAAGATTGGAGGAGGAAAAAATTTGCCTGAACCCAGGAAAAGTAGGGGAATATCAATTGGCTAGGAGAAGACTACAAGAACTTGGTCTTGGTCTCTTCTGTAACTTGGGTGATGACAGCCTGTAGGTCATGCATGGACTTCCTGCCAGCAAATGAAGTATACCAGAAAGAAGCTAAAATCTTTGGTGAGGGGCTGTGTCTCCACCAAGGCACTGGGCTGAGTCTTTGGGCACAGGGACTTCCTTTCTTTGTGTTCACTGGCAGTGCTCTCCCAAGACCTGGGCAACCAAGCCCCTGTCCTGGGTTCTGTGATTTCCAAGACCCCACAGTAATCCTCTTCCAGCTTTGTCTTTCCCATCGAGTGAGGAGTCTGCTGGGCCAAGGATGTATCCACCTGGAGCCCAAGGCTACTGCCTTTCACTAGACCATGTTCTATACCTGAAACCCAGAATTCCCAGCCTAAATGGTCTTAGTTCCCGTCTAGAGCTTTTGTGGACCTCGTTGTAGAGTCTGTTCTCCAGAGGGTGAACCATGCTGCTGGGATTTGCACCTGGGCCTGAGGGGTGGTACTTTGGGGGTATGGATGAAATTTCAGTATAGGAACTGGAGTGTCTACAGGCTTGTGCATGTGGCCTTACATGGTGTAGGTGGGAGCCTGGGGTAGAAAAAGGAGGAGTGTGGACTGTGGGCCTGGAGCCTTCCTTTGTCCTTTCCCCCACGCTCTGCAGTAGTCAGGGGCAGGCCTATGTGTTAGCCCTAGAGCAGAACTTTCTAACTGTGCCTCTACCCTTGCCAGAGAGGCTCCTCCTACTGCCTGGAAGTACATCTGATCTCATCTCAGTTTCTGTTTGAAATGGAAATTGATTTATTTGTCAGTTTTTCAGGCTCCCAAGTAATTACCCTTCCAGAATTCCAGAGCCCTCTCCTCCCAAGCAACAGTCCTTACTGGACGCACCCTAATTGTGCTGAGTGAGGTACCCCACCCTTCCCCCCTCCAATTTTTGGCAAATGGAACAAAGTTTAAATGCGGAGCATTGAGGACAGTCTTGAAAGGAGAGAAAGGTCTCAACAGGGCAGCGTCCCCCCAGCTTATTTACTCATTATAATCGTATGGGGAACTTGTTAAAAATACTAATTTCGAGGCCCTACCTCTGGAGTGCCTGATCTCTTTTGGTTTCTGATGAGACTCAGGAACAATAGTTCTCAGCCTTGGTGAACACTGGTGCACCCGAGGGAGCTTTAAAAAATGCTGATGCCTGAGTCTGAACCCCAGAGAGTGATTTAATTGGTCTGGGGTGTGACTAGAAGTCCTGGTAGTGCAGAGGTTAAGTGCTCGACTGCGAACTGAAACGTCAGTGGTTTGAGCCTACCAGCTGCTCCACATGAGAAAGGTGTGGCAGTCTGCTGCCATAAAGATTATAGCTTTGGAAACCCTACGGGGGCAGTTCTACCCTGTCCTGTAGGGTCGCTATGAGGAGGAATTGACTCGATGGCAACAGGCTTGGTTTGCGTTTTTTGGAGGTGTGACTTGGGCATCAGGATTTTTAAAAGATTCCTGGGTAATTCTGATGTACAACCAAGCATGAGAAACACTGCTTGGGAATCTGCTTTTAACATGAGTCACAAAAGACTCAGGATCAAGTGAGAGTGGGAGACATTGCAAATAGTCCTGAAGAGGGAGGAAGGGAAGGAGTTACAGGGTCAGATTTCCATACCTCCAGGGGCCCTCATTTTGATTTTGTTTTTCTCAGAAGCAGTTGGCAAGCTGTTTTGTCCTCTTGCCTTTCTCTCCAAGCTGTTTACCTAAAGCAGTATGATAATTGCCCCCAAGACTTTAAAATTCTAGAAATGATCCCCCCTTCTCCTCTTTTTTGCTACCCCTCTCCTCACGCATCCAATAATAACCCCTTTTTTCTGGGGCACAACCATGAACACATTTGCCTATGAGGGAGGTGGAACAGGATTATTATCCCCATCCAGGTCCTAGCCTGTCATCTTTTTTTCTCTCCCTGGGGTGGGCATCTTCCCTCACCCCTTTCCCACCGTTTCATAAACCTTGCCCACGGACACACATTTCCCTCAGGATATTGCTGAGGGTTCTGATTCAAGGCCTTAGAGGCTGGGTGGGGGCTGGGGTTAGCACTGGCTCAAGACAGGAAGGGGCACAGAAGTATTCAATGGGGGATGGCAAATGCTAGACCCTAGGCTACTTCCGGGATTTCCCTTTGCCTGGAATTCATCCATGGCACCAAGTGCACCAAAGGCTATTGCTGAGCCCCAGGACCCATGAGAGCAACTCATAGGCATAGTGTTAAAGACTTACCTTATTCTCCTAATGTGTACCTCACTGGTACCTGTTGGGGACCCATGCAAGAGGCTAAAGGCTAACATACAACTTGGAGTTAGTGCTGACTTCTGAGGATAGGCAGGCTTATGTCAGAAAAGATACCAGGCCTGAAAGTGAAGGTAAGAAGAGGTCTAAACAGTGAAGAGGAGAAAAGTTCCACAGCAGCCTCCTTTCCAAATGTCTGCTACAGTCTCTAATTAACCCAAGTACAGGCCGCAGCTTCTGGCAATGGGAACACACACTGGTCCTTTCAGTAATGCTCGTCCCTAGAGACTCTGATTTTCAAAGTGCCTCAAAAGGCAGATTCTACAAAGTACAGACCTATGAGTTTGCCATTAAATATCAGCCAAAATTTCACCAGGTTATTGAAGAGCTTGCCTAGGAACACCTAGAAAAAGATACCAGCATCACTTGGATCCAGCGTGGGCCTACTGAGTTCTTTCTCTGACAAGGGCATATCAGCTGGGTAAATCAAGGACATGTGTATCACACAGAACATGCAGGCTTTAGTAGGTGAGTCACCACAACTCTTGTGATCTAGTTCTGGACAAGAGAGAAACACATGGGCTGGATACAAGAGTACATAGGCATATTGGCATCTGGGCCCGAAGGTATTGTTTAATGAATGTGAAGAAAAATGGTCTATAGTGGTCTGGTTCAGGGCTACTCCCTTTGTTCTGCTCCATTCAAACTTATTACCTATGACTTAGATTGAAGGGGAGCTGAGTAGAACTTTCCCTGTTTTACACACATATATATTATATGCACACATTATATATGTGAATATATACATATGTATTGTGTACATGTATATGTATATGCATTTTAGGTGAAAGTTTACAGTGCAAATTAGTTTCTCATTCAAAAATTTATACACAAGTTATTTTGTGACATCAGTTGCAATCCCTGCGTTGTATCTGCACTCTTCCGCTTTCCCTTTCCACCCCAGGTTCCCCATGTCCATTCATCCAGTTTTCCTGCCCCTTCCTGCCTTCTCACCTGTGCTTTTAGGCAAGTTGTGCCCATTTGGTCTCATACAGTTGATTGAACTAAGAAGCATGCTCCTCACATGAGTTATTATGTTTTATAGGCCTGTCTAATTTACTTGGCTGAAAGGTGGACTTTGGAAGTGGCTTCAGTTCTGAGGTAGCAGGGTGTTGGGGGCTATAGTCTTAGGAGGTCCTCCAGTTTCAGTCAGACCAGCAAATCTGGTCTTTTTTTTTTTTAATATGAATTTGAATTTTGTTCTACTTTTTCCCGTCTCTGTCAGGAGCCCTCTATTGTGATCCTTGTCAGAGTGGTTGGTGGTGGTAGATGGGCACCATTTAGTTCTGGGCTCAGGGTGATGGAGGCTGTGGTTCATGTGATCCATTAGTCCTTTGGACTGATATTTTCTTTGTATCTTTGGTTTTCTACATTCTCCTTCACTGTGAACATGATGGGATCAATAGATGCATTTTAGATGGCTAATCAAAAGCTTTTAAAACCCCAGACACTACTCACCAAAGTTGGATGTTGAACATTTTCTTTATAAACTGTTATGCCAGTTGACCTAGATGTCCCCTGAGACCATGATCTTCAGCCTTCAGCCCTAGTAACTCAGTCTCTCAAGGTGTTTGGATGTGTCTAGGAAGCTTCCATGACTTTGTCTTGGTCAAGTTGTACTGACTTACCCCATATTGTGTGTTGTCTTTCCCTTTACCAAAGTTAACATTAGTCTACTATCTAGTTAGCTTTTTCCTTTCCCCCCATTTCCCCTTCCATGTAACCATTGAAGATTTTTTTTTTCTGTGTGTAAACCTTTTCTTAGGTGTTTATAATAGTGGTCCCATGAAGCATTTGTTCTTTTGTGATTGACTTATTTCACTCACCACAATGCTCTCCAGATTCATCCATGTTGTGAGATGTTTCACAGATTCATCACTGTTCTTTATCACTGTGTAGTATTTCATCATGTGTATGTACCATAATTTGTTTATCCATTCATCTGTTGATGGGCGCTTAGGCTGTTTCCATCTTTTTGCTATTGTGAATGCTGCTGTAATGAACATGGATGTGCATATGTCTATTCCTGTGACGGCACTTATTTTGCTAGGATATATTCCTAGGAGTGGGATTGCTGGATCATATGGTATTTCTATTTCTAGCTTTTTAAGGAGGTGCCATATTGTTTTCCATAGTGGTTGTACCATTTTATATTCCCATCAGCAGTGCATAAGAGTTCCAATCTCCCCTGGAACCTCACCAACATTTGCTATTTCTGGTTTTTTGTTTCATGCCAGTAATGTCACGGTGAGACGGTATCTCATTATAATTTTGATTTGTATTTTTGTAATGGCTAATAATGATCTCGAGCATTCCTCATGTGTCTGTTAGCTGCCTGAATGCCTTCTTTGAGGAAGTATCTGTTCATACACTTTGCTCATTTTTTAATTGGGTTGTCTTTTTGTTGTTGAAGTGTTGAAGTATTCAATAGATTTTAGAGATTAGACCCTTCTCTGATATGTCACAGCCAAAAATTTTTTCTGTAGGTTCTCTTTTTACCAAAAGAGGTGACATCTTTTGAAGAGTATAAGTATTTAATTTTTAGGAGCTCCCATTTATCTAGCTTATCTTCTGGCATTTGTGCATTGTTGGTTATGGTTTATATGCTCTTTATGCCATGAACAGGCCCCCTAGTGTTGTCCCTATTTTTTCTTTCATGATCTTTATCATTTTAGGTTTTATATTTAGGTCTTTGATCTATTTTGAGTCAGTTTTTGTGTATGGTGTGAAGTATGGGTCCTGTTTCATTTTTGTTAACAGATGGACATCCAGTTTTGCCAACACCATTTGTTGAAAAGACTGTCTTTTCCCTATTTAATTAACTTTGGTCCTTGTCAAAGATCAGGTGACCATAAGAACCAAAAAAAAACCAAAAAACCATTGCCATTGAGTCGATTCCAACTCATAGGGACCTATAGGAGAGAGTAGAACTGCCCCATAGGGTTTCCAAGGAGAGATTGGTAGATTCGAACTGCTGACCTTTTGGCTAGAAGCCAAGCTCTTTACCACTATGCCACCAAGGCTCCAGGTGACCATAATGGATGGATTTACATCTGGGTTCTCGGTTCTGTTCCATTGGTCTATGTGTCTGTCATTTTACCAGTACCAGGCTGTTTTGACTACCATGGCTGTATGGTAGGTTTTGAGATCAGGTAATGCAAGCCTGCCTACTTTGTTCTTTTTCTTCAACAATGCTTTGCTCATCTGGGGTCTCTTTCTTTTCTGTATAAAATGAATGATTAGTTTTTCCATCTTGTTAAAGAATGCTGTTGGCATTTGGATAGAGATTAAATTATATCTGTAGATCACTTTGGGAAGTATTGACATTTTCACAATGTTGAGTCTTACTACCCATGAGCACGGTATGTTTTTCCATTTATGAAGGACTCTTTTGGTTTCTTGTAATAGTGTTTTGTAGTTTTATTTGTATAAGCCTTTTATGTCCCTGGTTAGATTTATTCCTAAGTGTTTTATCTTTTTAGGGGCTTTTATAAATAGTATCACTTTCCTAGTTTCCTTTTCAAAGTTCTCTTTATTGTCATATAGTAGTCCAATGGATTTTTGTATGTTTATCTTATATCTTGCTCCTCTGCTGAATCTTTCTATCAGTTCCAGTAGTTTTCCTGTGGAATCTTTGAGGTCCTCTATGTATAGCATCATACCATCTGTGAATAGGGATAGTTTTACTTCTTCCTTTCCAATTTGGTTGCCCTTTATTTCTTTTTCTTGTCTTATTGCTCTAGGAAGGACTTTCAGCACAATGTTAAATAGGAGTGATGATACAGGGCATCCTTGTCTTATTCCCATTCCCAGGGGGAATACTTTCAGAGAGACAGTTTTAATGTATGCAGTCTGTCTTATATTTCTGTGATACCCTCAAAAGTGGATGAACAAGTATGTAAGAAAGCTCTGGAGGACTGGTTTATGGCTTATATAAAGAAAACTCTCCAGAGATGGAATGCTGGGCTTGGACTAATTCTAACACCATAATGGCACAAATGATAAGTCAAAACAATATACGAGTGATGTGGAAATTCTCAGAGAGGGCCTCATTATGTAGCTTGAGTTGGAGACTCTCGCTCAGTTTGGTTTCAGAAGCTCCCAAAAGAACTTAATGGCTAGAAAAATCTCTCCTAGCCATTGCTTCAAACTCCACCATTAGTACTCTCTCTCTGTAGCTTAAGGCTTTGATTCTTGTCTATATGCAAACACTGCTAGAAGAGGTATCTGTAAATTATACATACATATGAATGAAGGATGGAAGTGAAAAGTTCTTAGGGGGAGGTAAAGGAAGGGGTGAAACAGGAAAATAAAGGTAAATTTGGAGATTTTAAGTAACCTATATTCATTTTTATTTGCCTGGTCCAAATCCTGTGTCATGGAGGGGAGATTCCACAGCTAATAAACTCAGATAACCCTACAGTCACTGACTCCCAGGGTATCATTCGGTCTCTGTCCCAGCCCAGATCTTGGTCTCAGTATTTCGAGGCACATGCAGGCATTTCTGCTGCTGACTCAGGCCTGGGAGCTAACAGAGAGCTGGATCTGGCTGGATCTGGTCCAGATATCTCCCCAGTCAGCAAAGCCCCACATAAAAGCCCCATGCCAGCAAGAGCAGAGGGAACAGGTGCCTGACCCTCTGCACCACCCACCCTGGCAAGCTGGAAGTCTAGCTGGCACCATTCCCAGCTCATTTCTGAGAGCTCGCTAGCTAGATATTTACTGGGAGGGAGCCTTGGCACGAGAAGGCAGTTTGGTGGAAACATTGCCCAGGCCCATTCACCCACTGCACTGTGGCAACAGAGGTTTATTGCCCTGATGGAGTCTGGTTTATGACATTACTTTAGCAAGCTTATTCCTCAGGCTGCTCCTAGCTGAGAATGGCCTGGGAGCAGGAAAAGCAACTCTTCCATCACGAGAGGCAGGGTGGAATGCTTATGGTATTTCTCTAACTCTGTAGCAAGGGAAATTTGATTTATTTCAGAGTTAATCCATCACCCTCTGGCATCCTTTCAGGACTGGCCTTGAACATAATTGCTGGATCTGGAGAAAATGGGGAAGTCAAGTTCAATTTATTCCATTAACATTTTAAAAACATTTAATTACGATAAAAACTGAAAAGGATTTAATGTGAATAGGACCACGGCTTTATCTTCTCCATGTGTTCATCCCACCAATCATTCTCTGCCTGCTGTCACTGGCCTATTACGATTTTGTTCCCTGGCTTTCATGTTGTTGTTGTGTTGTTCTTAGGTGCTGCAGAGTTGGTTCCGACTCAAAGAGACCCTATGTACAACAGAACGAAACACTGTCTGATCCTGTGTCATCCTCATAATCGCTGCTGTGCTTGAGCCCCTTGTTGCAGCCACTGTGTCAGTTCATCTCGTTGAAGGTTTTCCTCTTTTCCATTGATCCTGTACTTTACCAAGCATGATGTCCTTCTCTAGGGACTGATCCCTCCTGATAACATTTCCAAAGTATGTGAGATGTAGTCTTGCCATCCTTGCTTCTAAGGAACATTCTGATTGTACTTGTTCCAAGACAAATTTGTTCATTCTTTTGGCAGTTCCTGGTATATTCAGTATCCTTTACCAACACCAAAATTCAAAGGCCTCAATTCTTTGGTCTTCCTTATTCATTGTCCAGCTTTCACATGCATATGAGGCAACTGAAAACACCATGGCTTGGGTCAGGCGCACCTTAGTCTTCAAAGTGACATCTTTGCTTTTCAACACTTTAAAGAGATCTTTTGCAGCAGATTGGCCCAATGCAATGCGTCTTTTGACTTTTTTTTTTTTGACTGCTGCTTCCATGGGTGGTGATTGTGGATTCAAGCAAAATGAAATCCTTGGCAACTTCAATCTTTTCTCTGTTTATCATGATGTTGCTTATTGGCCCAGTTGTGTGTTTTTTTGTTTTCTTTATGTCGAGGTGTAATCCATACTGATGGCTGTGGTCTTTGATCTTCATCAGTAAGTGTTTCAAGTCCTCTTCGCCTTCAGCAAGCAAGGTTGTATCATCTACACATCGAAGGTTATTAATGAGTCTTCCTCCAAACCTGATGCCTGTTCTTCTTCATTATAGTCTAGCTTCTTGGATTATTTGTTCATCATACAGATTGAATAAGTATGGTGAAAGGATTCAACCTTGACACACACCTCTCCTGACTTTAAGCCACGCAGTATCCCCTTATTCTGTTCAAAAGACTGCCTCTTGATCTATGTATAGGTTACTCACGAGCATGATTAAGTTTTCTGGAATTCCCATTCTTCACAATGTTCATCTGTCAGTTTGTCATACCGTGAGGGCTTGCATGTTGCTGTGATGCTAGAAGCTATGCCGCCGGTATTCAAATACCAGCAGGGTCCCCATGGCAGGTTTCAGCTGAGCTTCCAGACTAAGACAGACTAGGAAGAAGGGCCTGGCAGCCTACTTCTGAAAAGAATTAGCCAGTGAAAACCTTATGAATAACAGCGGAACATTGTCTGACATAGTGCCAAAAGATGGGCCCCTCAGGTTGGAAGGCACTCAAAGGACGACTGGGTAAGAGCTGCCTCCTCAAAGTAGAGTCAACCTTAATGACGTGGATAGAGTCAAGCTTTTGGGACCTTCATTTGCTGATGTGGCATGACTCAAAATGAGAAGAAACAGCTGCAAATATCCATTAATAATCAAAATATGGAATGTAAAAAGTATGAATCTAGGAAAATTGGAAATCCTCAAAAATGAAATGGAATGCATAAACATTGATATCCTAGGCATTAGTGTGCTGAAATGGACTGGTACTGGCCATTTTGAATTGGAAAGTCATATGGTCTACTATGACAACTTGAAGAGGAATGATGACTTGAAGAGGAATGGCATTGCATTCATTATCAAAAGAACATTTCAAGATCTATTTTATCCTGAAGTACGATGCTGTCAGTGATAGGATAATATCCATATGAAGGAAGACCAGTTAAAGCGACTATTATTCAAATTTATACGCCAACCACTAAGGCTAAAGACGAAGAAACTGAAGATTTTTACCAACTTCTGCAGTTTGAAATCGATCAAACATGTAATCAAGTTGCATTGATAATTACTGCCAATTGGAATGTGAAAGTTGGAGACAAAGAAGAAGGATCAGTAGTTGGAAAATATGGCCTTGGTGATAGAAATGATGCTGGAGATCTCAAGATAGAATTTTGTAAGACCCACTTCTTCAATGCAAATACCTTTTTTCACCAGCATAAACAGTGACTATACATGTGGACCTCACCAGTTGGAATACAAAAGAATCAAATCAACTACATCTGTGGAAAGAAAGGATGGAAAAGCTCAATATCATTAGTCAGAACAAGGCCAAGGACCAACTGTGGGACAAACCATCAAGTGCTCATCAAGTGAAACTGAAGAAAATTAGAACAAGTCCACAGGTGCCAAAGTATGATTTTGAGCATATCCCACCTTAACTTAGAGACCATGTCAAGAGTAGATTTGACACGTTGGACACTAATGACTGAAGACCAGACAAGCTGTGGAATAACATCAAGGCTATCATACATGAAGAAAGCAAGAGGTCATTAAAAAGACAGGAAAGAAAGAAAAGACCAAAATGGATGTCAGAAGAGACTCTGAAACTTGTTCTTAAGCATCGAGTAGCTAAAGCAAAAGGAAGAAATGATGAAGAGATGAATAGAAGATTTCAAAGGGTGGCTCGAGAAGACAAAGTAAAATATTATAATGACATATGCAAACACCTGGAGGTAGGAAACCAAAAGGAAAGAACACGCTCGGCATTTCTCAAGCTGAAAGAACTGAAGAAAAAATTCAAGTCTTGAGTTGCAATATTGAAGGATTCTACGGGGAAAATATTAAACAACACAGGAAGCATTAAAAGAAAATGGAAGAAATACACAGTCACTGTACCAAAAAGAGCCGGTCGACGTTCAACCATTTCGGGAGGTAGCATATAATCAGGAACTGATGGTACCGAAGGAAGAAGTTCAAGCTGCTCTGAAGGCATTGGTGAAAAACAAGGCTCCAGGAATTGATGGAATACCAACTGAGATGTTTCAACAAATGGATGCAGCACTAGAAGTGCTCACTTGTCTACACCAAGAAATTTGGAAGACAGCTACCTGGCCAACTGGCTGGAAGAGGTCCATCTTTATGCCTGTTCCCAAGAAAGATGATCCAACCAAACGGGGAAATTATAGAACAATATCATTAATATCACATGCAAGTAAAATTTTGCTGAAGATCATTCAAAAGCTGCTGCAGCAGTACATTGACAAGGAACTGCCAGAAATTCAAGCCAAATTCAGAAGAGGGCATGGAACCAGGGATATGATTGCTGATGTCAGAAGGATCCTGGCTAAAAGCAGAGAATATCAGAAGGATGTTCACCTGTGTTTTATTGACTATGCAAAGGCATTCGACTGTGTGGATCATAACAAAATATGGATAACATTGCAAAGAATGGCTTTCATGGTTCCTGTTAATCTTGGCCCCAGGGCCATCTCAGCTGGCTATGATGGGGACAAGGAGGTGGGCTGTCCTCTCAACACCTTTTCTGTGGGCCTAAAGCCATTCATTCCTTTCTGAATGGTCATGCTATTAACTTCTCTGCACTTCCCTTTTCATATCCCCAGTCCCCTCTTCTCCTCTAGAGTGAGGGGGATAGGTGTGGCAGTGGTGGGAGGTGGGAGAGAGGTTATTGGGATGGGATGCAGCTGTGTCTCGGCCCTTCATCCACCCCCTCACAGGATCTCAGTCCATGCTGGTTCATCCAGGAGCCAGAGTAGGCACACACTTAGAGTACCATCAGGGGCTGCCAAGGATTTGGGTTTGGAAAAAATATTACATTTTTCACAAAGTCCATGAGGTGGTAATTATGGGAAAAAAGAGCACTTTGTTAGATAGCTTTATATTATTCTAAGATTATGGTACCCATTGCCATCGAGTTGATACTGACTCATAGTGACCCTATAGGACAGAGTAGAACTGCCCACAGGGTTTCCAAGTCTGTAATCTTTACAGAAGCAGACTGCCACATCTTTCTCCCACCAAGTGGCTGGTGGGTTTGAATCACTGACCTTTTTGTTTATCAGCCAAAGGGCTTAAGCACTGTGCCACCAGGGTTCCTTTATTCTAGGGTTAGGTATTGCTTTTACTTTGAATTCCATATGGGATTATGGTAGGAAAAATGCCCTCCAAAGATAGCCATGTCTTAACCCTCAGAGCCTGTAAATATGTTATATTACATGGCAAAGTGTAATTAAGGCTACAGATGGAATTAAGGTTGCTAATCAGCTGACCTTGAAATAGGGAGAGCACCCTGGATTTACCAGGTGGGCCCAATGTAATCACAAGGGTCTTTAGAAGTGGAAGATTGGTGCAGAAGAAGAGGGCAAAGTGATGGGATGGGAAAAGGACACCACCTGCTCTTGCTGGATTTGATAATGGAGGGACAGGGTCCTGAGCCAAGGAATGCAGTGGCCTCTAGAAGCTGGAAAAGACAAGGAAACAGACTCTACCCAGAGCCTCCAGAAAGGAACACAGCCCTGCCAATACCTTGATTTTAGCCAGCAAGACTTGTGTCAGACTTCAAATCTACAAAACTGTAAGATCGTAAATCTATAATGTTTTGCACCACTGAATTTGTTTGTTAACAGCAGTGATAGAAACTAACCCAGGGATAGAGCCACTCCACCCCGGCCTCGAGTGGGAGAGGGGAAGATGCCCGCAGCACATCATCTTCACCAGCAAAAACGTCCATCCTGAGCATCTGCCACCTGAAAGGCAATGTGTTGGCGCCTGCTCCTTGCCCCCAGTAGACCCAGGAGAAGGTGGCATAAGCTCAGGGAGGGTCTGGAGAGCAAGAGTTTCTGGGGATGGGGTCATTTCCTAGTTGGGAGAACTTGAGAGAGTTATTTCATGTTTCTGAGTCCCTGTTTCCTCACATTATGGTGGAAATAATAATACATTAGGGTTGATGTGAAGAACAAATGAGTTAATATTGGCAAAGTACATGTAACAGTGTTTGGTACGTCAGAAAGGCTACTCTACCCAAGTGTAAGCTATTAGAGTAAAACTTGTGAAAGCGGGAACCTGTATAAGGCGGAAACCTGTCAGAGAAGGAAACCTCAAGTATTTTCCACTAATAGAGAGAGAGCGATAGAAAAGTGGTTAAGACTGCACCCTGTCAAAGGTGGAAAACTTTCGAGACCAGGAAAAATAAGGCAATCTTGTCAAGTTCAGGCTCTCAGAGATTTCTGTATTACCATTACTGTTATTGTTATTACTAGGCTTTCAGGGAAGTCATTAGGGATAAAGTAAGTTTCAAGAAAGGATAGCATTTAGACAAGCAGAGAAAACAGTACATTTCAGACAGGGGTAACTGAATGAGCAAAGCTGGAAGGGATAATAAAAATAACATTTACCAAGCACTTGCAGTGGGTAAGCATTGTGATAAGCACCTATCTTTATAATAACATTATAAGCAGGAACTATTATCCCCACTTTACAGGTGCCTTGAACACCAGGCATTGGAGTTTGGAACCGTATTTTTTAGGGAAGAAAGAACCATTGAAGGAAAAAAAAAAATGGTATAAGAATATGAATTTGGCAGATATTTTGTGGAGGGATTCAAAGCAAGGAGATTCTAGAGGCATTCAAAGCAGTTAGGAAGTTATCCTAAATGCTGAGGTACTAAGGTCCTCATTATCCTAAATGCTGAGGTACTGAGGGTGTTACTAAGGTACTCGGGGTGGAGCAAGTAGTAACAGATGTGAGGAACAGGTGAATATGAAAGACAATACAAAGGAAGCATTGACAGGACCTGGCTGTGACCAGCTGACACTGAAAAGAAAAAGAGAGTGAGGAGTGAAAGATAACCCAAAAGTTTCAGGCCAAAGGACCTGGTATTTAGCCTAAGATTAATACTTTCTGAGGCAGGCAGGGACCTAGAAGGTTACTTTGGGTCTCTTCTCCATGACTGGCTCACTCTGATCCTTGGTGGTAGTGGTGGTGGGGCTGTCACTTCATCTCTCTGTGCCTCAGTTTCTTCATGTGTAATGGGAGTAATTATGCCCTTCCTATGTAACAGCAATGCCCAGGGGGGTTCACATGAATCATTTGTTGTGAAATTGCTTTGACAGGTGAGCGGGTTATACAAGTATGATGCATTGATTAATATTAGCTGCCCTGGCAAGAGAACCAGAGGTTAGGGCCCATGGGCCCATGCCAGAACGGAGCCTCATCCCATTTATGTTCATGAGGATGGCAATCTCAGCCTGTGCTTTAGAATGCCTGAATTTCCATATGCAATTGAAAATCTTCTTTAGAAGCACATTAAGCACTAACCACTGGCCCTCCCCCTTTCTGGGGCCCCCTCAGGCTTGGAAATTGACCTTTGGGTGTGCCATTCTCAGCAACTGAGAAATTGCTTCTTTTCTTTCCAAGAAAACAGACCCATGAAAAATCCCAGCAGCCACAAAGGGGACTCTGGGCATTGCACAAAGAGTCTGTATTCTCCTCACAATGAAAACATAATTAAAACAAGCCTGCCTCCCTTATCTGAGACATGGAAGAAAAATGAGTAGGGAGAAGACAGAAAGAGAAAGCCCTTATCTCTTGTTGTGTAAATGAATTTTTTGGGGGGAGGAGGAGGGCTTATAGGAAAGGGTCACTGCCAAATTGTGTCCAAAGCAAGAGGAGGCCTGAGTGGGCTTCGAGGGACCCTGGCACAGGGCCGTGACAGCTCTCAGTGCCTTGGAGAAGGTGGCAGGAGAACCAGGCACAGCCCGGAAGTGAAGCCGCCATAGGGACTGTACTGCAGTCACCACACCACGGCACAACCTGAGGCCCTCACAGTCAGCCTTCTAGGACAGGTTTCCTGTCACGGTACTAAGAACCCAGCTGCTTCGCCACATCTTCCAAGGGGAACAGAGAGAATGCCTCCTCTGTATCTCCCTTCTCTGCCTTCAAGCCTAAGACTGTCCTCTGTTTCCTGCCCATGCATCCCAGTGCCTCCTTGCCCTGTTCTTGCCTAACATTGGGAATTGAATCCTAGCCCGTGTTCTCTCAACACTGAAATATTCCATTCTTCATACAACTGCCAGATCAGAGTTCAGTAGAAAAAACAAAAACAAGAAAAGGAAACAAGTCTCCCTGACCCTCTCTGCTGTAAGATGGAAAGGCACGCTGGAATTTACCCCTGCCCTCTGTGTAAATGCTGGTACTACCTTGAGATAACCCAGACTGGCTGAATTCCAGCAAAGCAAACTAACTGAAACCCAGGTTCCCTTTGTTGGGCCACCTTTGGTAGCTGAAGGGAGTTCTGTGAGGGTTAAATAACACAGATGTGGCCAATGAATGTGGGATTGAAGGAAATCAACCTCACAAAGGCATTTTATGGTGAGTTAATTAAAACATTCAGTCACAGAGTCAGTAACAGAAGCAACAAAAAGTTACGAGGCGTGGGCACGAGAGAAAAGAAATGCTGGGGAAGTGAGTCAGTGAGGTAGACAGCCCAGCAAAGAGGCAGTTCCAGGTGGTGGAGCATGCTCGCCCCTGAACACGTACAGAGGGAAGGAACGGGGTAAAGGGCAGGGCCTTCATGCCCTCCACCCACTGCCTGGGCACCGGGAAAGCCCTGATGTGCTTTCACAACCTATTTGTCATGGTCCACCCAGAGGCCTGACCCTGGAGGTTAGAGAAGTCCTATCAAGGAGCAGAAACGGTAGCCTAGAGGGCAAAGCAGGAGAATCTTCACGGCTAGAGTCAGGTCTACTACTACCAGTGCCGTGGAGTCAATTCAAACTCAAAGTGATCCCACGTGTTGCAGAATAGAACTGTTCATAGGGTTTTCAACAGCCAAGTTTTTGGAGGCAGATCGCCAGGCCTTTCTTCTGAGGAGCCTCTGGGTGAGTCTGAGTCACCAGCCTTTGGGTTAGCAGTCAAATGCTTAACCATCTTCACCACCCAGGGAGTCCAGGGTCAGGTATTTCAGCTTAAAAACTTGCAGGGGTTATGATGGTGAGAAAAGTGTCAGGCAAGCAACCAGAGAGAATGGCTGATAGAAACGGGTTAGAAAGTTAAAGAACGTGTTTCAGCACAGACTTTCAGCAGACTATCACCAATCCTGTTGCTTCCTACAGGTTCTTATTCTAATGAACCCAGTAGATCAAGATTTTTCCTTGAGGGGTGCTCAGCATGAGTTGGTGGCCCTCTGAGAGCTGCCTGCTCATTTACTAAGTCCTGTTGGTTTTAATGCCTTTATGCTTCACCATCTCCCACTGTTTTTTGCCTTAGTTCAGACTCTCATCTTTTTCCTCCTGCATTATTAAAATAACCCCTAAATGGTCTCCCCACCTCTAGTCTCATCACTTTCTAATTCATTGATTGCCACCTTCCAGACTGATGTTTAGAAATCTGATCACCTCACACAGCTGCTTAAAGTCTGCCTTGGCTCCCTGTTGTCCGTGGACGTGTTCTCAAGGTCTCCCAGATCATAAGAAACACCGGGGTGGTTGCTGGAATACAGGCTCACAGCCCTCTCCCTTTGAGATTCGGACTCAGCAGGTTGGTGATGGAACTCCGGAATCTATAAGTAAACATCTGAATTGCTTTGCATGGTCCAGCACATGTGGGTACCTCTTTGTGTAGCATAATGCTGAACTCTCTCACTTGGCACACAAGACCTGTGTTGGGTCCCCGCTGCCTCTCCAGCCCTGCATCCTCACAGCTAGACTGCTTCTTTGGGCCTCAATAGTCTGATCCCAGTCAGACTGGGCTCTGGAACTGGTATCCCATGCTGAAGGGCTGTTTAGGATACCAATAACCGGGCAGTTTAAGCTCCTCAACAACAGCACACTCGGGCTGGGAGAAGGTGGGACCAGGGGTGCATCTGCTGTGAAGACAGGAGCAGGTTTTTTTCCCCTTAAAAAATAAGAGAATAACAGGCTGCAGGTAGAAAGGGGAAAGTAATTAAAAATAACATATTATATAAATAACTTGTGGCATTCACTGCCTCCTGTTCTGAGATAAATAGCTTAGTAAGTAAACCAAGGCAGACAGACATTATGGGAACAACACTAAAGCTAGCTTTGCCGTGATTCTCTGATTGCACGCACCTGAAATTTCAGAGCTCCAGATGGCAGAATCGTGAAGTCGGCAAAGTTTGCTTTGACATCCGCTTTCCCTCTGGCTTCTCCTTTCTTGGTGTTGCCTCCCTCAGGTGCTTAGTATCCTCATTTGGAATCCAGAAACTCAGAGCCCCACACCACAGATTTCTTCTCAGCAGTCCACCTATCCCCATCCTACCCCACCCTCAGCCCCTCAATCCCCAACTCCAGCCCCAGCCCCACTCACCCTCACCTCTCAATACCTTGTCAACTTGCTCTCTGATTAGAAACAATTGGACAGATAAACCAACTCCTGCTAAGAATTTAATGACTATTAATCATTCCCTTTAAGGACACAATGTCTACATTTTAGCAGGGAACCTCTGGGAGACAAAACTTTACTTCAAGATTTACTTTATGGATGGAAGTTCGAGAGGCTGTTAGATTTAAGGAAAGGGTGCTATGATTCCACACCTAATGACTGTAACCATTGTATCCCCAGCTTCTGTCAGTGTGCCTGGGGTTCTGTTGGTGCTGCTGTTAGTTGCCATCCAGTCAACTAACCTTACGTATAACAGAATGAAATGATTCCAGGTCTTGTGACATCTTCACATCTGGCCGGTCCTGAGCCATTTCTCATCCTTTAGCACTCTATTGAACAACACTGTATTGGCTGATTTTTCGAGGTTAATCAGCAGGCCTTTCTTCCCAGTCAGTCTTAGTCTGGAAGCTCCGTTAAAACCTGTCCACTACGGGTGACCCTGCTGGTATCTGAAATCCCTGTGGCCTGGCTTCCAGTATCATAGCGACACACAAGCCAACACAGTAGGACAAACTTACAGACAGGTGGTGGGCCTAGGATGTAGTAGGTACTTAATAACCTGAGGTGACGTTGTGGACTACAGGGAGATTGGTCTCTGACATGTGGATTCTAGCTGGATTTTCCTGGACTACCAAGTGTTGATATAACTGTTATTTCAACAACATATTTAATGAAATGATTTAATTTAATTTTTATATCTCTGAAGACTTTTCGTCTAAATAATCCCCAAATTAAAAGAAATCTATGTCAGACCATGTGTTTCTGATTTGGGCTTTGTATTATTATTCCTATTCTGACTCTAACATAAATATCTTAGAATAAATTTCCCCTGGTGAGTTATCTTCTCTCCAGTGTAATCAGTGTTCTCAGCCACAAGCCCAAGTTCCCAGTTTGCACCCCTCCTACCCTTCCTATGAGAATCTTTGATATGAACAGAATTCTATCACTCCCTTTGGCATTTCTGTTCCCAGTTTCCAAGCTCCATGCACAGTGAGCCCATCTAAACACACGTTTGCACACCAGTGTCTTCCTGTTCTCCCTGACTCAGCTATTCTCAAAGAGAGAAAAACATTTTTATTTTGATCTTACCAGAGCAGGGGCTGAACAGGTATTGGCTGAAGAAGGCTGGGGCAAAGACTGGTCGGTGCTTCCGTAGACTGATTCAGCTTCTCCTGGACACAAAGCTAGACTATGGTTTCCCAGCCTCTCTTGCAATTAGGTGCAATTAGCTGTGGTCCTGTGACTGGGTGATAGCCAAAACAACGTAAGAAGTGCTGTGTTGCACCTCCACACTTGGCCCACAGTCACCTACCAGGCAGCACCCTCCAAGCTCTTTCCCCTTCTGCTGAGGCAAGTAGGCAATGTGGCTTTGACTGCCATGTGTTAAAAATGGCAGAGCCGGAAGACAGAAGGAGTTGAATCTCTGTGTCATTTCCTGAAAGAGCTGCCTGTGGGTCAGGAACACTGTTTTAGACTTTATGTGAGCAAGAAATGAACATTGATTGTATGAAACCACTGAAATTTGGGGGATTGTTGGCTACAGGAGTTAGCCTACTTTAATCAACCAAGGTGCCAAGTCCAAGCTTATATGGCCACGTAGATATTGGTGGCAGAGGCAGGACTCAAGGGCTCCAGTTCTCTTTACTTTCATTCTGTCATACACTTCTCACTCAACAGCCTCAATCGTTCCTGTGACGATGTAATGATTTCTTTGTGGTAAACTTTAAGACCACTTATTTCCTGGCCTAAGTCTGTGTATTGAAACATAGGCACGTGAAGTCATGAGAGTCAGTGTGGACACTGACATGCTCATTTCTGCTAAGCATTACTGGGTACCTCGTCCATGACTACTTTTATTCAATATTTAGTATTTTATGTTTATCCAACTAGTTCCATCAAATCCCTCCCAAATTTCAGCTTAAGGCCATCTTGTGCTTCCGTTCAGATACCAGTGTGCCCTTCAGTTTTCTCTGCAGAAGATACAAACATCCTCTATCCAGGGCTGGGTGCCTTTCTCTTGCTCCATTTTCTTACTAGGTTCAAGACATTTCGGCTTTAGTCAGAAGTCCTCCTTGTCCACCAAATAGGTATTACTCTCCCAATTCTTGGTTTTTCCTCCAAGGACCCTTTCCTTATCTTGTGAGTATGAGGAACTCACACCTGGCCACAGAGTTGAGATATCAGTATACACCCAGATGTTTCTCTTCTGAGGCACACTCAAGAATCCCACAGAGTTCATGGGATTGTTTGGCTGGCATTGGTGGCTTGAGGAGGAATAGGCCTTTGATCTATTTCCACCTTCCTTTATGGAATCCTAAAATAACTCTGGCCTCTGGCTGCCCAGAGTGTCTCAGTATTTCTAGGTTTGTTATATCTCTTAAGTATTTGCTTTTTGAGCCTCTTGTCTCCCTTTCTCCCACTATTTAAAAAAAAGAAAAGAAAAGTTTATTTTTCTAAGCTGAATGTCATGGGGCTATTTTCCACTTTGTTTAGTCTGTTTGTGTCATTATTCTACTGTTCTCTTGCTTGTACTTGCTCCCAATTGAGCCTGAACATACCATTTCCAACCACTTCCAGATCATTAATAAAGCTGTAGAGAAAGGCAGGTTCTTACCCCAAACCCTGTGGCACCAATTAGACATTTACCCCAAATGGGTTCCCTGGCAATTTATCATTACCCTCTGGTTTTTCAGCCAGTGTATAATCAATGAGGCTTGGTTCTTATCCAAGCCAATTTTAAATCAAGTTTCCAAGGAAATTTTCTGGAGACCAATTGCTTTTCTGAAACTCTCTACCCTCTTGCAGGCCTTCCAGATGCTCAGTTTGGAGCACAAAAACCTGCCACATCATTTAGCTGGCTCTAAGTTTTTAAGGATTGTTAAGGTGCTCGCATTGATCTCCATTTACTTCTAACCACCTTCCCCGTCTTGAGGAAAGGAAGTTCTAAAAGAACTAAGTCTCTGGGGATTGTTCCCTCCTGTATTACCAGAGACTGACTCATTGCAGAGATAGGTTTGGAAGGAGAATATCTTCCATTCTAGAGAAGGTCTCAACTACTCAGTCCTGCTTTTCCAGGCACACCCAGGGACAGAACTGTATTAAAAAACAAAAACAGTTGTCAACAAGTTGATTTTGATTCATGGAGACCCTATAAGGGTCAGATAGAACTGTGCTCCACAGGGTTTTCAATGGCTAATTTTTCGGAAGCAGATCACCAGGCCTTTCTTCTGATGTGCTTCTGGGTGGAGCTGAACCTCCAACCTTTTGTTTAGTAGCTGAGAGAGCATTCCCTGCACCACCCAGGGATCCCAGCAAAACTATATAAGGGTCTAAAAAAAAAGGAAGCCTCACTGGTGGTCAATGAGTCTGAGGATGGAATCACAATTACTAAGCCCTGATTATGTTTCAAGTACTGTACTATAGATGTCCATGCAAAGTTAAAGAACCCACAGCCTATGCCCTCAGATGACTTCAAGTCTGGTAGTGGCGGACTTGTAGTATTCCACAACTAGAGTATCCACCTCTTAGTACCAAAAAACCTCATCGTTAGTTCCTGCTAGGGCTTGAGATATCAGAGGAATCTGTCAAACATAAATATATTTGAAGTTATATTACCTGTCATGATACAATTTTAAACTTTCATGACTCATTAGTACTCTTAGCTGGGCTAGGCTCTAAGAGAATGAGCTATGGAACAGGCACTTTTCCTGGGTACCACAACAGAAAAAACCTGGGTACCAGAGAGTTGGCTCCATCCAGCACTAGGCACGTGGGGGACACAAAATGGGGGTGGGGGGGCTCTAAAACCAACTTCTTTAGAGGTGTTCTTCCAGGCCAGTGTTCAAAGTGTGGTGGTGGGATCCCTGTACCAGAATCTCCCCAGGTGGCTCTTTAAGACATAGATTCCTACATTCACCTAAGACCTACTACTCCAGTTTCTGAGTATGCCACCTTGAATCTGCATTTTTAAATAAGCACACTTAGGTGCTTCTAGAATCAGGAGTTTTAAACCTGGAGTTTACAGACATGCTAGGGCAAGGTTCTCAATCTTTATGTATTTTATTGTACTTTAGATTAAAGTTTACAGAACAAACTAGTTTCTCATTAAACAGTACATATATTATTTTACGACATTGGTTAACAACCCCATGACATGTCAACATTCTCCATTCTCAACCTTGGGTTCCCTCCTTCCTTCTAGTCCTTGCTCCTGGGCTGGTGTGCCCCTTTAGTCTCATTTTGTTTTATGGGCCTGTCCAATCTTTGGCTGAAGGATGAAGGGTTCTGAATCTTTAATATGCATAAGAATCACCTGGAGAGTGTGATAAACTGCAGATACTAGAACCTAACACCTATGGATTCTGATTCAGTAAGTCTAATGTTGGGCTAGGAGCCTGCCTGCATTTGTAATTAGCATCCTAGGTCTCCCTAGTGAAGGTGGTGGTAGGACCTCGCTCTGCCCCTAGGGGTAGTGGGCATTGGTGGTTCAGTGGTAGAATTATCACCTGCAACGCACAGACCTGGGTTCAGTTACTGGCCAAAACTGGTCAGTTACTGACCTCGCGCATACCCAATACCCATCTGTCAGTGGAAGCCTGTGTGTTGCTGTGATGCTGAACAGATTTTACTGGAGCTTCCTGACTAAGATGGACTAGGAAGAAAAGCCTGGTGATCTGCTCCCAAAAGTCAGCCAATGAAAACCCTGTGGATCACAACTTTAATGATCCCCAATTGACCATGAAGATGGTACAGGACTGGGCAGCATTTCCTTCCATAGTGCATGGGGTCATCATGAGTAGGGGCCGACTGGACAGCAGCTAAAATAACAACAGGAGTCTCAAGAGTTCGGTGCTCTCCAGTCCCTAACCCCCTTCTCTCTCACCTTCTTGCCAAATTATTTTCAAACTTTGTGTATATGTGCCTCTGTGCTTTTTATGGTAAGTAGGGTCTCCTGGGATGCA
This sequence comes from Loxodonta africana, assembly GCF_030014295.1. NCBI lineage: Eukaryota > Metazoa > Chordata > Mammalia > Proboscidea > Elephantidae > Loxodonta > Loxodonta africana. The sequence goes on along the minus strand of NC_087345.1, from coordinate 125,378,264 downwards.
ATGCTGGAAGCACCCTCTCGTCTATGCCAAGAAACTTGGAAGACAGTTACCTGGCCAACGGACTGGAAGAGATCCATATTTATGCCTATTCCCCCCAAAAGTGGTCCAACCGAATGCAGAAATTATCAAACAATATCACTAATATCACATGCAAGTAAAATTTTGCTGAGGATTGTTCAGAAGTGGCTGCAGCAGTATATCGACAGGGAACTGCCAGAAATTCAAGCTGGATTTAGAAGAGGATATGGAATGAGGGATATCAATCATTGCTGATGTCAGATGGATCCTGGCTGAAAGCAGAGAATACCGGAAGGATGTTTACCTGTGTTTTATTGACTATGCAAAGGCATCTGACTATGTGGATCATAACAAATTATGGATAACATTGTGAAGAATGGGGATTCCAGAACACTTAATTGTGCTCATGGGGAACCTGTACATAGATCAAGAGGCAGTCGTTCAAACAGAACAAGGGTATACTATGTGGTTCAAAGTTAGGAAAGGCTGTATTCTTTTACTACACCTATTAATCTGTATGCTGACCAAATAATCCAAGAAACTAGACTACATGAAGAAGAACAGGGCATTAGGATTGGAGAAATACTCATTAACAACTTGCTATACGCAGATGACACAAACTTGCTTGTTAAAAGTGAAGAAGACTTGAAGTACTTACTGATGAAGAGCAAAGACCACAGCTTTTCAGTATGGATTACACCTCATCATAAAGAAAGCAAAAATCTTTACAACTGGACCAATAAGCAACATCATGATAAATGGAGAAAAGATTGAAGTTGTCAAGGATTTCATTTTACTTGGATCCACGATCAACACCCACAGAAACAGCAGTCAAGAAATCAAAAGATGCATTGGGCAAATGGGCTGCAAAAGACCTCTTCAAAGTGTTGAAAAGCAAAGATGTAACCTTGAAGACAAAGGTGTGCCTGACCCAAGCCATGGTGTTTTCAATCTCCTCATACACACGTGAAAGCTGGACAAAGAATAAGGAAGACTGAAGAATTGACACCTTTGAATAGTGGCATTGGTGAAGAATATTGAATATACCATGGACTGCCAGAAGAAGGAACAAGTCTGTCTTAGAAGTACAGCCAGAATGCTCCTTAGAAGCAAGGATGGGGAGACTTTGTTTCACATACTTTGAACATGTTATCAGGAGGGATCAGTCCTTGGAGAAGGACATCATGCTTGGTAAAGTAGAGGGTCAGTGAAAAAAAGGAAGACCCTCAACGAGATGAATTGACACAGTGGCTGTGACAGTGGGCTTAAGCACAATAACGATTGTGAGGATTGTGCAGGACCAGGCAGTGTTTCATTATGTTGCACATGGGGTCACTATGAGTAGGAACTGCCTCGACAGCATCTAACAACAACAACAGGGTCTTTTGAGTTTTTAAGATCCTGGAAGGGGTTTAAGTTCAGAAAAAAAGATAAAGATACAGTGCTATAGATGCAGGCTCTTTCCACCAGTTCTGATACTTTCTTGTACCTCTATATAAGCAACACGGGGGGAAAAAAAAGTATCAACGAGCAGCTACAGAAACTGCTCCCTGAGGTAAGCTATTTGCTACCCCAATGATGCATAAGCCCTGTCCCATCAGAGGGTGGAAGGCTGGATCACACCAGAAAGCATTCAGTCTCCAGGTTCTGATTCATTTCTCTCACTGCCCAGCCTCTGGGCATTATTTTAGGGAAGCTATCTTTCAAATGAAAAAACGATAATAATTTGTTTATAACCCGTTGCTGTCTAGTCGATTCCGACTCACAGTAAACTTATAGGTAGGAGTTGAACTAACCCACAGGGTTTCCAAGGATCAGCTGGTGGATTCGAGTTGCCGACCTTTTGGTTAGCAGTCAAGCTCTTAACCACTGCACCACCAGGGCTCCAATTTGTTTATAGCACTACTTATGTTATCCCTGGAAATGCATGCTTTCTGGATTTACCAGAGCTCTCGTCTCCCAAACCCTCTGAACTCTCTAGTGAAGGACTACCTCTTCTTTCCTCATCATTTAAATGAAAGACCGTAGAAGGCTGCATTTTCTCCCTCTGCTTTGATTTATAGTAAAACTAAGCACCATGTCTTTTTTCTTATCTACGGCTATACTGGTACTCTCACTGGCTCCAATTATAATCTCGTATACTTCTTTTTCTCCCTTTTTTGTTTTCAGTTTACTCTGTGTTCAAACACAAAAAAAAAAAAAAAAAAGGATGTGCAGATGTTCCATTTATCCAGCAGTCAGGTTGATAGGGAAAAACACGGAAGGCCAGAATGTTTGGATGAACTGCCAAGTTACCAACCTAAATGGCTCAAGGACACAGCATGCTGCAGTGATAAGAACTCTGGCTTTGGAAGCTTAAAGATTTCACCAACCTGCCCCTGAGTGACTCCAGGAAAGCAACCTGACTCTCCCAGCCTCAGCTTCCCCATCGGCTTGAGGGCAGATATGCTGGCTCCACTTGTCTGGTCAGGCTGACTTTTTCTCAACCCACCCGTAGGGCTCAGTACTTCTTTGCCCCCTCCCAGTGAATCCACCCACACCACAAAGATTACAGAGCTGCAGAGAAGTTACCGAAGATTTTGTAGAGAAATGGAGGAGGCTTTTAGATTGCAGACCTATGCAGTAAAATCGTACAAGCCTCCTGAACGGGTCTTCTAAGTCTTTGCATGCCTGGTCCTGAATCAACAGCCTCACTTCTCCATCTCTGCCTCTCACAGTGCCCAGACTCGCTGGCTGAGGTTTCTAGGTCTCCTCCATCTCCATTTCCTCCCTCCCAATGGGCCTGTAAATCATTGTACACTTCCTCATTGCCTAGATCTGGCTCCTAACAACTTGTAAATCCTCAGCCATCACATGCTCAGAGGACAAGGGACCTCCTGGTTATCTTGGAAAACACAAGCGAGTCAACCATTGGATACTAATGTCATATTAACTACACCTACCATTCCTCCCCTTTGAAGAATGGTAGAATAATTCCCAACATTTTTTGTGTCATGTCACACATAAAAAGTCATCATATTTGTATGACACACTGTGATAGACTGAAGAGTTCCCCTCCCACCCACGCAGCTGGGGACCTCTGCCCAGGGCCTTCAGCCACCCCACGAACTGAAGGACCAGTATCTCACCACATCCTTAACCATCCGAGGCACACCCACGTGCCACTGCTCACAGGCCAGGAATTGTGGTATGTGAGAAGAGCCGACAAATTCCCCCCCCCCCGCCCGTAAAAGGGGAAAATAATACCAATTTCATAGGGCTGTCCTAATGATTCAAGAAATGATATCTGTAAACTACCTAGCCAAATGTCTGACGCTCAGGAGGTGTTTAAGGAAGGGACCTTGTGTCAGGCCTAGACTTACTCTCCATGTTGATTGACCTTCCTGGTAAGTCCCCTTTTTTGCTGGGAACTCCTTTGCCTCCCTTCACTTCTGTTTCTTTTTTTTCTTTTTCTTTTTCAATATCCAAAATGTCTCTAAATTTACTTCCTTAAAGACACACTGGTTGAAGTAATTAACTTCACCTTTTGGAAGGAGTTGTGGTTCACTGAGCTTTAGTGGGATGTTCCACATTTCTTCCAAGGTTGGACTTTTCAGTTTTAACCCCATCTTTCCCCCATCCCTTGCCCTCCATCACAACGACTCACTGTCAGTCTCCCACTGCTGATGGCCTATGTCCCAGGTCCTTTCATCACATTCTCTTCGCCCTTCCGAGCTTGCTCCTGGATTAGACTGGTTTATTCTCTGGCATCAGGTGAGCCTAGAAGCCTCACACTGTCGTGCATTTTTGTCCCAGAATGTCAATTTCAATTATTCACCTGTGAATAATCCACTTTGTAGATTAGATGGAACCACTGAATTTTGTAGGGAGAGATAACTGTAAGATCAATTACGGTTGCTCTTATTATTCTCTTTCTCATTCACTCTGCGTCAGCCACACTGACCACTTGCTGTTTCTTAGACATAACTGGCACATTCCCGCCTTAGGACCTTTGCTGGTCTTCCCTCTGCCTAGAATACTCTCCCCCAGATTTGACTTGACCCATTCGCTCACCTCTTTCAAGTCTTTGCTCAAATGCAATTTTCAGGAATGAAACTTTCCCTCACTCTATCTAGCCCATGCTATGTTACCTCTTCCCTGTTTGTTGACTTTTAACACTGTGTGTGTGTGTGTGTGTGTGTGTGTGTGTGAAGTCTGCCTGCTCCCACTAGAATGTAAGATCCATTTAGGGCAGTATTTTTGCTATTGATTATGTATCTCCTGTACCTAGCATATACCTTATCACATAGAAAGTACTCAATATAGAGTTGTTAAATTGAATCAGTGAATGGGTAAATGAATAAATCATGTATTTCATACAACAAAATAGGCCCAGAGAGGTGAAATGAACTGTCCAGGTCACCACACAGCTATCTAGAGGCAGAACTGGGATATTAATTTGGGTCTCTGTTACACAGTCCAGTGTCTTTCCTCTGCCTCAAGCTGCCTCCACTATCAGCCACCACCAGAGTGCCCTGTCTGCCCTCAGGGTTACTGCTCCTACAGAATGGCCAGGGGAGGCCTGGAGACTGGCCCACAGCTGGGATTAAAAGGCATAATCTTAACATCGTAAACATCTGCTCTTAATTAAAGCCTCCTCATTCACTGTGCTCCAGCCACACTGCCCTTTCTTTAATTCTTTAAACCCAACTCAGGGCCTTTGCACGTGCAATAACTTCTGCCTGAAATGTCATTTTCCCAGTTCACTTGGCTGGCTCCTTTTCATCCTTTAAACTTCAGTTTAAATGTGTTTTCTTGAGAAGCCATCCCTTACTATCCACATCAAGTAAGTCTTTCAGTCATTTTTATGCATAGTATTTGTCACTATTTATGGTTACTTGTTTAGTCATTCTCCTCCTCCAGGGCAAGGACCATTTCTGCCTTGTTCACCTTTGTATAACCCGTGCTAACACAGAGTCTGTAGTGAATGAATCAATGAATAAATCTATTCTCAAATAAAATGCAAAAGATTTGGGGATTAGACATTATTTCTTTTTAGCCAACATACCACCTTTTGAAGACATGGTGTTTAGAGGAGCAACTATCAACAAATAAAAGGCCCTGCAAGTCAATCATAGGTTGAGTGAGGAGCTTTCACAATGCATCCAATGGTAGTTTATTTTGGCTTAATTTTGTTTCTTACTTGTCAAGTGGATCCCAGGCAAGTGGCTTGATAGCTCTTCACTGCAGCAGAAGCACAGACATGAAAATTACAGGTCATATTGTAGATCCCTACTCATAAATTAAGTTATAGCAAGCTGTGATAACACTAATACTCACATCCAATTCAAGCCTTGTAGGTGTATCATGTCTAACACCAGGATTATAGCCAATGGGAATTTGGAAAACAATTTTAGATCAATGAATAAATGTTTATTGAGAACTTATCCAGTGCCTCATCCTGAGAAAAATACAGAAGAGTTATATAACAGACAGTGGCCCTGTTTTCAAGGAACAAACTACTTAGTAGGGAGAACACATTTTATATACAAGATACAGTAAAGAAGATTATACCCTATAATGCATTCACTGAGCAATATAGACAGGAAGTGCAATAGAACTCAGAGGGAAAAAATGAATGTGTTCTTGAGTCCTAAGGGAAGGGTTTATAAATGGGGTTGCATTTAACTGGACTTTGAAGGATGGGAGGAGAATAAATCAACATATTCACTGAGTGCCTACTGTGTGTATCGTACTAAACACTATGGGGGATACAAAGGATTATAAGCCAGAGCCTCTGTCCTTGGCAAGTTTATGATCTAGTTGTAGAGATAAGACATAAATTAGTGAAAAGTTAAATAACATTATGAGAGATAAATAGCAGCTTAAGACAACAGCAGCACAGGGGATGTCATAAGGCATTGTGTGATTAATTATCCAGTGAAAGACACAGATGAGAAAAGCTTTAGGAGTTCAAAGAAGGTGGGCCGGGAGGCTTCTCATAAGACATAGGGCACAAACTCATGTTTGAAGGATGAGTGGGATTGGCTAAAAAGATGATGGAAGATGAGGGAAGACATTACGGGGAGAAAGAGCAGGGAATGGCATAAACAAAAGGATAGTGGCAGGGAAGGAAAAACATGTCAGAGGAAAATGAATAAACCAGATTGGCTACAGCAGATAAAAAATTAGAAAACTGAATGGTTAGAAGTAAAGCTAGGGAGAGAGATTAAGACCAGATTATGAAGGCAATGAAAGCTAGACCAGAGGATTTATATATCACCCTCCATACAATTAAGCACCACGAAGGATTGTGAATGGGGCATAATCTTTTAGAATAATTTGTCTAGCAGCAGGGTAAAGAATGGCCTTGAAAAAGCAGCTGTTTAGGAGGCTACCATTACAGGTTTAAGCATGAGGTGAGAGGGACCTGAGAAGGAAAGTGATGGCCATTCATCATAGAAAGTAGGTGGACAGATGAGACAGAAACTGCCAAGGGAAAATCAACAAGTTGTGGTTGGTTGAACATGGGACTGAACAGGAAGATGGGTCTTGAATGTTTCAAACCTGGATTTCTGGAGGATTCAACAACACTCACCCACCTATGCACATGTGCACACACACTTACTGACCACCTAATTTATGCCGGATGCTGGGCTTAAAACAAAACAAACCTGTTGCTGTCAGGTTGATTCCAACTCGTAGCAACCCTACAGAACAGAGTAGAATGCCTCCATAGGGTTTCCAAGGCTGTAAATCTTTATAAAAGTAGACTGCCACATCTTTCTCCCATGGAGTGGCTGTTGGGTTTGAACCACCAACCTTCTGGTTGGCAACCAAGCACTTAACACTGTGCCACCAGGGCTCTTTATGCTGGGCTTAGATGTTGAAAATCCAAAAGCAAATAAGACAGGACTATTGAGTTCAAATTTCTTATAGTCTGAAGTGGGATACTAATATTTGGTAAGCAATTTTAAAGCGCCTAAGGAGCGCTGGTGGCACAACAGTTAAACATTTGGCTGCTAAAAGAAAGGGTGGCAGTTCAAACCCACCCAACGGCTCCAAGGGAGAAAGACTTGGTGATCTGCTTCTGTAAATATTACAGGCTAGAAAACCTTATGGGGCAGTTCTGCTCTGTCACATGGGGTCTCTGAGAGGCAGAATGGACTTGAGGACACCCAACAACAACAACTTCTAAAAATAACAACAGACAATATTATATGGAAAAATTTGGAAATCAGAAGGGGGGACTTTAGATTTTGGTTGTCTGGAACAGGATGTAGAACTTCACGTTAGAAGCATAGAATTTTAGATAATAGCGGGACTTTCACTTAGAAAAGTTCAGAGGGCAAGTGGAAACACAGGATTAAAGCCCACAGCAATGGTCGGAAAGGGACTGCAGAGCTGAGAGGGTTCAGCTAAAGTGGATGACCCCAAAGAGAAAGTATGAGAGAGAAGACACTGAGACCTGAGCCGTAGCTACAAGAGGAGGCAAAATGAAGTGTCAACAAAGATGTAATAGATACCACAAGAGACGAGTTAGGGCAGGACACACCACTCAAAGGAAGGAGAGGCTTTAACTACCCAGCAGTGGGGGTTATTTTGCAGAGGCCAAGGTGGGGAGGATTAAGAAATGCCCGTGGAGGGGGTCTGGTCCCAGGACTTTTTTTTTTTTTTTTTAATTTTATTGTGCTGTAGGTGGAAGCTTACAGTGCAAATTGGTCTCTCATTCAAAAATTTACATACAAATTGTTTTGTGACATTGGTCGCAATCCCACAATGGGTCAGCACTCTTCCCCTTTCCACCCTGTGTTCATTCATCCAGTTTTCCTGTCCCTTCCTGCCCCCTTGTCTTTGCCTTTGGGCAGGTATTATGCATTTGGTCTCGTATACTTGATTGAACTAAGAAGCACGTTCCTCATGTGTGGTGGTGTTTGTTTTATAGGTCTTATCTTGGCTGAACTTCAGGAGTGGCTTCCATTCTGTGTTAGCAAGGTGTCTGGGGGCCATAGTCTTGGGGGTTCCCCCAGTCTCTGTCAGACCAGTAAGTCTGGTCTTTTTGTGTGTGTGAATCTGAATTTTGTTCTACATTTTTCTCTCGCCCTGTCCAGGGCCCTCTATTGAGATCCCTATCAGAGTAATCCAATGCGGTAGCTGGGCACCGTGTAGTTCTTCTGTTGTCCTGGGACTTTTTGACCAAAGGCTAGATAACCAGTCATGATTATCAGAACTCCCCACCTAAATTTGGTAGGTAATTGGATTAATTAAGGGTTTTCAACTATGGTGCTTCAAGAAATTTGTTGTTAGACTTGCTTTTTTTTTTTTTTTTATATAATAGTACTAAAGCCCTTAAGTTTATCCAAATAATAATTTTGTGTTCACTGACTTGCATTTAAACGTGGTTCCTTGAATGGAAAAGAAAGGTAAGCTATCTGGAAATTAAAACATAATTCCCAATCTATAGCATACCCATAGACATCTGTGGCTCATATGAATATCATCAGAACTACAGGTTCTCTTATATCACTCAATATTTCTATTGTACTGTGATTTAGCAATTAGAGGTCATAGGTTGCAAGCTTCTATAGAGAGGGGACCATGTATTGTACTTCCACATTTGTATTCCTTACAAGATTTAACACACTGACAAGTACTTGATAATTGTAAATACATATATGTGTATATATGTAAATATATGTAAATATATATGTATATGTGTATACACACACACACACACACACACACACACACACATAAACTGATGGTGGCCTTCTGGAGCGCAGTATAGTTTTAGTGGAGCAGGGAGAGTTTTTCAGTATCCAGGCAGAAAGATGACTAAGAGATTGGAAAATAGAGGTAGAAGTCTAAGGGGGTGGCTTTTGTAATGGCTTTCATATGTGTGAGTGGTCACTATATTAGGACATGTACCTGTGCTTTGGTACGAGTGACTTAAGCCCTTCTTGGCAATAAAGGTTGATAGATACTGGTTAGATACTGGTTGACAGACTGCCAAGAAAAGATGTGAATGGCAGATCTCTGAAAAACTCAAAAGATGAAGCCAATCTGTACCTGAGATTTCAGCCCTCTTCTTTTCCCTTCAATGATACAGCGATCTAGGCCTCCATATCAAAAAAATTTCTCTCCTTGCAGCATGTACTCGAGTGACTCTTTTATTTGCGGGAGCAGTTGATACTGGCACCTACTGACCACTGTTAGGGCCAAAACAGTCTATTATGACTCCTGGTCGTGCAGTGGTTAAGAGCTCAGCTGCTAACCAAAAGATCAGTGGTTTGAATCCACTCCTCAGAAACCCTATGATGCTGTTCTAGCCTGTCCTATAGGGTCACTGTGAGTAGGAATTGACTCAGTGACAATGCATTTTTTTTTTTTTTTTTTTTAATGCCCCATAGCAAGTGACTTAGTGCATCTGTGTTGAATACTACTCTGTGAATGTCAGGAAGAAAGGTGCCACTCACCATGAACAATGACTGTGAGCAGGACAAGACTGTGTGTGTGTGTTCTGTGTGATTAACTTCAGCTCTTCTTCCATAAGAAAGGTCCCTGGGTGGCACAGTTTGTGCTAGACTATTAACCAAAAGGTTGGTAGTTCAAACCCATCTAGCAGCACCATGGAAGAAAGACCTGGCAATCTGCTTCTGTAAAGATTACAGCCAACAAAATCCTACTCTGTAACGCAAGTTTACCCTGTAACACGTGTGGTTCCTGTGGGTTGGCATCAACTTGACGGCAGTAAGTTTTTTTTTTCCCATTAGAAAGGCAAGTCTGCTTTCTCTCATGTCTTTATAGGAGGACCCAGCATCTTGGTTTGTTATGAATTATGAGTTGTCTTTTTTACACCCAAATACACCAGAAATGGAAACCATGGGCTCGAGTACATCGTATTTCATTTTGCCAACTTTCTATTGCTCTACTCTCTACTGTTTGTTTTCATCCGTTTATATATAACTTTACTTTGTGATTAGACATTTACTGTAAAAGTCACTGGAGCCTTTAACAGTGGTTGTCTTCACTTAACTGGTAACACTGCTGAAGAAAGGCCGGAAGAATTTTAACAAAAATTTTCTCCTTCCCCGCCTTTGGCCTAGTCTGGACTGCCTCTATCCATCTTCCCCTTTGTTGGTGTCCTGCTCTCTCTTTTCTGTTCCACTGCTTCTCCCAATTTCATATTCAAAGATACTTTAACACAACAAAAATACTGCCACAGCTAATTATAATTGCTATTTTATTACATATTGCTGTTATATTACATAGATTTTCTTACAGCCTGAATATTTCAAATTGACCTCTGAGTGCTAAGAACATGTAGTGTGATAATTTCTTCCAGCCTGCACCCTCCCTCTTTGGTTTCTATCGAGGGGAACAATTTTGTTTTGCTCCTCGTGTGTATCTGTTTGTATTCCCTGTCCCCTGCACCCTTATTTAAACCTAAAATATTGATGAACTCCATGCCAAGCTCAGCATTCATTAGCAGAAAATACAGCTTAGTTCAGAACAGGTGGAAGCAAATCCACAAGATTCCGTAGAGGCCACAGGCAGTGAGCTACAGACTCTAACGTTGGGAGAAGAAAGGACATTAAGCACAGATTTGAATGCTCTGTGGATTTGTGCCATAGTCACGCGGGTGGGAGAGGGAGTGAATATTGCGAAATGATACAGGAGAGTCCCCTAGGTCGGCAGGGTTCAGCGGTGGGTGTTATGTGTATGGGGTGTGGCTTCCAAGGAAGGCAGGATGTTACAGTGGTAAGAATGTAAACTTGGAATCAGGCTGCCAATGTTCAACTCCCAGCTCCAGATCATATGTAACAGGATGTCGAGTGAAATGCGTCCTGTTGTTTTGAAACTGGTGACTGGGGTGCAAAGCCTATCAAGTGTCAGGACTTCTGCAGCAGGAGGCTGGGGCAAGGTCTGAGAGCTGGGGTGGGGGGTGCAGGGATGGAAGAGGTCAAGCCAGAAGTGAATCTTTTGGACTAAAGGATTGTGCCGCATCAGGGAGGCTCCTAAGACCCTCTGAAGATCTCCACATGTCCGAGAAGAGAGTGCCCACAATTGGAAGCCTGCTGCACAGGGGCCTTCCATGGCCAGTCTGTGCAAGCCAGAGGGGCAGCCCTAACCTGCAGAGGGAGGACCACCACTGCGGCCAGCCAGGTAAGGAGACAGTTGTTCTCCTCTCCCTCTGTGCCAACATCACTGGAGGAGCCAGGCTGTGCAGAGTCAGGGGACAGGAGGTGTCTCGGAGTCCGACCACACTCCCATGTCCCAGCTCAAAGCTGTGCAGGAGGTGGGGGACAGAGATGGGATTTCAGTCCATTAGAGACTTTAACCTGGGCTGCACTTTAAGAGCCAAAAGTGACCAGGAAGGCATGAAATAGGCCCAAGATGTTCTTGAGGAATCTGCTACATAGAAGGAAAGGGAGGTTTTGCAGAGCATGGATGGAAGCAGTGGCTGGAAAAAATACAATTATTTTATGCGTACACCCCGCCAAGTTCAGACTGCTCCATAAACCAGCTACACACAGATTCAAACGTTCTCTGCCCACCAGATGCTTGGGAACTTTGCCAGGATTACTCTCAGGCTGCATGTTGGTTGCTATGACGATGTAGGTAAGAAACAATTTCTATAACTTCCCAGTTTATAGATGAGGAACCAGTGGTACTTTAAATGCTCTAACCACAAATGTTTTGTGATTAAATCTGGTGTTTAAAGGTAAACCTTCAGGACCATAATCGCTAAAACCTGAGGGAGCTCCAAGGGCAATAATGAAAAAGCTACTTCACAGGCAGCTTAGAGCAAAGACCCCTTTTCACCTCTTGCCTTCACATCAGGAAGCTCCATCCCCAAGAGAACCTCTATCATAGTCTAATTCCCAGTGGCCTCCATCATGCTTTGCTGGAGTAATGGGCTTTGTTTCTCATTCCCAGTACATCCCATGGAGCTGCCCCATTAAGTTGATGCACAGCCCCAAGAGGGGGTGGGCTGTGAGCTGATTTTCTGGGGTCGATGGCCACTCAGGGTTTCTATCCTCCCTCCTGAAGACTGAAGGCAAGAAGAAAAGAGTTTTGGCAGGTTTGGAAGTCAGTTATGTTCCTCCTGCTGGACATCAGCAGGGGTTTATTGCTGCAATTAGCACTTCTCTTTCTGTACTGCCAGGGCAGCTCAACCAGGACTTCCACATTACAAACTTTTGTTTTCTTTACCATACAGAGGATGGAATTAATTAAGAATTATTTTCTTACTTCTTTGATAAACTAGACAGTTCCTGATGGTCTTCCAGGGCATTACCAGCATCGGTTCTTTTAGAAATGGTGTCAGCCCTAGAAGAGGCAGTATTGGAGGAGGAGATAGTAGGGATGTCTGGGGCAGATAAGCAGAGACATCAGCCTGGGCCCATCAGGTGTCCTGGTCTCCAGGATAGTGAAGAAGAGGACACGCTGAGGGGTCTGGGCAGGGGAAAGGAAAATCTCCTAGTTTAAAGCCTGCCCCTTCTTAGTAGTTATCTCCCAGCACCCCTGGTATACATGGTGGGTAATAAAATTTCTCTCCTTGATACCTAAACCCCTGCCATTGCAACTGGGCTCTGGATGTTGAGCCTGGGAAGTTTATCCCTGCTCATTAGTTGGCTCTGCTGGGAAAAGAGGAAGAGAAAGATAGGAGCTGGGATTAAGGAAGTCTATTCCTAGATGGTGCAAATGGTTAACATGCTTGGTTACTAGCCATAAGTTTGGAGGCTTAAGTCTACCCAGAGGCACCTTGGAAGAAAGATCTGGTGATCTGCTTCTGAAAATCAACCATTGAAAACCCTATGGAGTACAGTTCTACTCTTACACATGGGGTCACCATGAGTTGGAATTGACTCAATGGGAACTTTTTTTTTCAGGGGGCAGGGGATATTTCTTTTTCTGTAAAATAAGTAGGTGGGGCTGGGTGTTGCTGGATGATTATGTTTCTATCATTTTAAGAAAATCTTGATCACCCTTTCTCTCCAGCTATACACACTCTCTTTTCCTTTACAAATTGGACCCTACTGTTGTAGGTTAAATTGTGTCCTCCAAAAAGGTAGTTGAAGTCCTAACCCCCATACCTTTAAATGTGACCTTATTTGGAAATAGGGTCTTTGCAGATGTAATCAAGTTAAGATGAGGCCATACTGGATTAGGATAGGCCCTAATCCAATGACTAAAAAGCCCCAATGACTAGTGTCTATATAAGAAGAGAAAAAAGAGACTCAAAGATACACAGACAGAGGCAGAGATGGGAGTGATACATCTACAAGACATGGACTGCCAAGGATTGCTGGCAACTGAAGAGGCAAGAAAGGATCCTCTCCTAAAGCTTTAGAGGGAGCATGGCCTACCAGCTCCTTGAATTCAGATATCTAGCCTCCAGACGTATGAGGATACATTTCTGTTGTTTTAGGTCACCCAGCTTGTGGTACTTTGTTACTGCAGCTCTACGAGGCTAATAGGCCTACTGACCACTCCCATTTCCTAAAACCCTCTCTTCCCTTGGCTTCTGGGACTCCACATTTGTCTGCTTCTGCTGTCCCTCTTAAGCAGCCCCTTTTCTATTTGCTTCTCAGGTTCTTCTTCCTCTACCTGTCCCTTAAAGGCTGGTGTTCCTCAGGGCTTGTTCTCAGACTTCTGTCATTCTTTCTTCCTGAGCTATTTCACTCATTTTCTTACTGATTACTTTCAAACTTATATTTCCAGCCCAGGAACTATTTCCTGGGCTCTAGGCCCAGAAATACTACTTCTTACTTAGTAGATACCTCTATCTGTATGTCACGCGTTACTGTTGTTAGGTGCCGTCGAGTCAGTTCTGACTCATAGCAACCCTACGTACAACAGAATGAAACACTGACCAGTCTTGTGCCATCTTCACAATCTTTGTTATGCTTGAGCCCATTGTTGCAGCCACTGTGTCAATTCATCTTGCTGAGGGTCTTCCACTTTTTCGATGACCCTCTACCAAGCATGATGTCTTTCTCCAGGGACTGGTCCCTCCTGATAACATGTCCAAAGTATGTGAGACGAAGTCTAGCCATCCTCGCTTCTAAGTAGTGTTCTTTTTTTAAGTTAATTTCTCCTACAAAAATTTATACACATATTATTATGTGACAGTAGTTACAATCCTTATAATGTGACAGCACACTCCCCCTTTCCACTTCGGGTTTCCCATGTCCATCCAACCAGCTCCCGTCCTTCCTGCCTTCTCATCCTGCCTCCCAACAGGAGAGGCCAACTTGGTCTGGTGTATCTGCTTAAACTAAGAAGTACATTCTTCACAAGTATTATTTTATATTTTAGAGTCCAGGCTAATCTTTGTCTGAAGAGTGGGCTTCCAGAATGGTTTTAGCTCTGGGTTAAAAGAGCATCTGGGTGTCATGGCTTCAGGGGTTCCTCCAGTCTCAGTCAGACCATTACACCTGGTCTTTTTATGTGAATTTGAGTTCTGCTCCACACTTTTCTTCCACTCTGTCAGGGACTCTCTGCTGTGCTCCTTGTCAGGGTGATCATTAGTGGTAGTTGGGCATCATCTAGTTCTTCTGATCTCGGGCTGATGGAGTCTCTGGTTTATGTGGCCCTTTTGTCTCACGCTAATATTTTCCTTGTGTCTTTGGTGTTCTTCGTTCTCCTTTGCTCCAAGTAGATTGGGACCAATTGATGTATCTTTGATGGCCGCTGGCAAGCTTTTAAGACCCCAGATGCCACTCACCAAAGTGGGATGCAGAACATTTTCTTAATAAACTTTTTTATGCCAATTGACCTAGATGTCCCCCAAAATCATGGTCCCCAGGCCCCAGCCCCAGCCACTCTGTCTAAGTGTTTTGTTGTGTTCAGGAAGCTTCTTAGCTTTTGATTTAGTCCAGTTGTGCTGACTTCCCCTGTATTGTGTGCTTTCCTTCCCTTCACCTAAGATAATTCTTGTCTACTGTCTAGTGAATTGCCCTCTCCCTCCCTCCCCACCCTCGTAACCATCAAAGAATGTTTTCTTCTGTGTTTAAAACTTTTCTTGAGTTCTTGTAATAGTGGTCTCATACAATGTTTGTCCTATTGTGACTGACTAATTCCACTCAGCATAATACCCTCCATTCATCCCTGTTATGAGTTGTTTTACGGATTCATCATTGCTTTTATCATTGCTCAGTATCCCATTGTGTGTATGTACCATAATTTGTTTATCCATTCATCCACTGATGGGCACTTAGATTATTTCCATCTTTTTGTTATTGTGAATGGTGCTGCAGTGAACATGGGTGTGCGTATATCTGTGTGCTAGTTCTTAATTCTCTAGGATATATTTCTAGGAGTGGGATTGCTGGATTGTATGGTAGTTCTATTTCTAGGTTTTTAAGGAAGGGCCAAATTGATTTCCAAAGTGGTTGTTACCATTTTATGTTCACATCAGCAGTGCGTAAGTGTTTCAGTCTCTCTACAACCTCTCTAACATTTATTATTTTGTGTTTTTTGGATTAGCATCAACCTTGTTGGGGTGAGATGGTATCTCATTGTATTTCTGATTTGCATTTCTCTAATGGCAAATGATCATGAACATTTCCCCATGTATCTGTTAGCCACCTGAATGTCTTCTTTGGTGAAGTGTCTGTTGACATCCTTTATCCATTTTTTAATTGGAGTATTTGTCTGTTTGTTCGTGAGGCGTTACACTGTCTTGCAGATTTTAGAGATTAGACCCTTATTGGATATGTTGTAGCCAAAAATCTTTTCCCAGTCTGTAGGTTCTCTTTTTACTCTTCTGGTGAGGTCTTTTGATGAGCATAAGTGTTTGACTTTTAGGAACTCCCAGTTATCTAGTTTATCTTCTGGTGTTTATGCATTCTTAGTTATGGTTTGTGTTCTGTTTATGCCATGTATTAGGGCTTCTAGCTTTGCCATATTTTTTCTTTCATGATCTTTATCGTTGTAGATTTTATATTTAGGTCTTTCTTTGATTCATTTTGAGTTAGTTTTTTAAAAATGGTGTGAGGTATGGGTCTTGTTTCATTTTTTTGCAGATGGATATCCAGTTATGCCAGCATCATTTGTTAAAGAGACTGTCTTTTCCCCAAATAACAGACTTTGGGATTTGTCAAATATCAGCTGCTGATAAGTGGATGAATTTATGTCTGGATTCTCAATGCTGTTCCATTGGTCGACGTATCTGTTATACCAGTACCAGGTGGTTTTGACTACCACAGTGGTATAACAGGTTCTAAAATCAGGTAGTGTAAGGCCTCCCACTTTGTTCTTCTTCCTCAGTAATGCTTTACTTATCCGGGGCATCTTCCCTTTCCATCTGAAGTTGGTGATTTGTTTCTCCATTTCATTAAAGAATGCTATCGGAATTTGGATCAGCCTTGCATTGTGTCTGTAGTTCGCTTTGGGTAGAGCTGACATTTTCACAATATTGAGTCTTCCTATTTACAAGCATGATATGTTTTTCCATTTATGTAGGCCTCTTTTGGTTTCTTGATGTAGTGTCCTGTAGTTTTCTTTGTATAGGTCTTTTATGTCTCTGGTTAGATTTATTCCTAAGTATTTTATCTTCTTGGGGGCTACTGTAAATGGTTTTGATTTGGTGATTTCCTCTTTGAAGTTCTCTTTGTATGATTTTTGTATGTTTATCTTGTACCCTGATACTTTACTGAAATCTTCTATTAGTTCCAGTAGTTTTCTTGTGGATTCTTTTGGGTTTTCTGCATGTAAGATCATATCACCTGCAAATAGGGACACTTTTACTTCTTCCTTACCAATTTGGATGCCCTTAATTCTTTTTCTTGCCTTATTGCTCTGGGTAGGACCTCCAGCACAATATTGAGTAAGAGTGGTGATGAGGGGCAACCTTGTCTAGTTCCCGTTCTCAAGGGGGATGCTTTCAGACTCTCTCTGTTTAGGATGATGTTGGCTGTTGGCTTTGTATAAATGCCCTTTATTATGTCAAGGAATTTCCCTTCTATTCCTATTTTACTGAGAGTTTTTAACACGAATGGGTGTTGGACTTTGTCAAATGCGTTTTCTGCATTGATTGGTAAGATCGTGTGGTTCTTGTCTTTTGTTTTATCTTTGTGATGGATAACATTGATTGTTTTTCCAATGTTGAACCATCCCTGCACACCTGGTATGAATCACACTTGGTCATGATGAATTAGTTTTGATATATTGTTGAATTCTACTGGCTAGAATTTTGTTGAGGATTTTTGCTTCTATGTTCATGAGGGATATTGGTCTGTAATGTTCTTTTTTTGTGGTGTTTTTGCCTGGTTTTGGTATCAGGGTTATTATGCTGGCTTCATAGAATGAGTTTGGGAGTATTCTGTCCTCTTCTGTGCTCTAAAATGCCTTTAGTAGTAGTGGTGTTAACCCTTCTCTGAAAGTTTGGTAGCATTCTCCAGTGAAGCTGTCAGAGACAGGGCTTTTTTTTTTTTTTTTGGCTGGGAGTTTTTAAAAATTACCACTTCAATCTCTTATAATAGGTTTATGTAGTTTATCTACCTTGGTTTGTTAGTTTAGGTAGGTAGTGTTTCTCGAAACGAATCCACTTCGTCTAGGTTTTCAAATTTGTTAGAGTACAATTTTTCATAGTATTCTGTTATGATTCTTTTAATTTCACTTGGGTCTGTTGTGATATTGCCCATATCATTTCTTATTCAAGTTATTTGCTTCCTCTCCTGTTTTTGTCAGCTTTGGCCAATGTTGTATCGATTTTGTTGACCTTTTCAAAGAACCAGCTTTTAGTCCTGTTGACGCAATTGTTTTTTTATTCTCCATTTCATTTATTTCTGCTCTAATTTTTATTATTTCCTTTATCCTGGTGCCTAAGGGCTTCTTTTGCTGCTCCTATTCTCTATTTGTTCAAGTTATAGGGTTAATGTTTTCATTTTGGCCCGTTCTTCTTTTCGGATGTGTGCATTTATTGCTATGAATTGACCTCTGAGCCCTGCTTTTGCTGTGTTCCAAAGGTTCTGGTAGGATGTGTTTTCATTCTCATTAGATTTCTATGATTTTCTTTATTCTCTCCTTGATTTCTTCTGTAATCCAGTAGTTTTTGAGCAAGGCATTATTCAGTTTCCATGTATTTGATTTTTTCCCCCTTACTTTTTCTGTTATTGATTTCTACTTTTATGGCTTTATGGTCAGAAAAGATGCTTTGTAATAGTTCGATGTTTTGGATTCTGTTGAGGCTTACTTTGTGGCCTAATATGTGGTCTATTCTGGAGAATGTTCCATGTGTGTTGGAAAATACACATAAGTATACTTGGCTGCTGTTGGGTGGAGTGTTCTGTATAAGCTTTTAGTCTTATAAGTCTTTAGTCTTTTAGCTGTAAGATCAAGTTGACTGATTGTGGCATTCAGATCTTCTGTGTCTTTACTGAGCTTTTTCTAGATGTTCTGTCCTTTACCAAAAGTGGGGTGTTAAAATGTCCTACTACTATCGTAGAGCAATTTCTCTTTTCAATGCTGTTAGAGTTTGTTTTATGTATTTTGGAGCCC
The DNA here is from genome assembly GCF_030014295.1 of Loxodonta africana. Classification (NCBI taxonomy): domain Eukaryota; kingdom Metazoa; phylum Chordata; class Mammalia; order Proboscidea; family Elephantidae; genus Loxodonta; species Loxodonta africana. Next base: position 125,359,757 of record NC_087345.1, on the reverse strand, counting down.
TGTCGTTGGGTGTCTATATATTTATTATGGTTATGTCCTCCTGGTTTATTGACCCTTTAATCATTATATACAGTCCTTCCTTAGCCTTTGTGATGGATTTTGCTTTAAAGTCTATTTTGTCAGAGGCTAATATTACCACTCCTGGTCTTTTTTGATGTTTGCTTGGTATATTTTTTTTCCATTCTTTGAGTTTTAGTTTGTTTGTATCTTTGAGTCTAAGGTGTGTCTCTTGTAGGCAGAATATAGATGGGTCATGTTTTTTCCTATCCATTCTGCCACTTCCTGTCTCTTTATTGGTGCATTTAGTCCATTTGCATTCAGTGTAATTATTGATAGGTATGAGTTTAGTGCTGTCATTTTGATGGTTTGTGTGTGTGTGTGTGTGTGGCGTTGACAGTTTCTTTGTTCCACTTAATTTTCTGTGCTGAGTTGTTTTCCTTTCTGTATTTTCTTTTCATCTTTTTCATTGTTGTTGATTTTGTATTTGCTGAGTCTTTATGTAATTCTTCTTTTTTATTTTGATGTGTACATTAATTAGTTTCCTTTGTGGTTATCTTAAAATTTACCTCTATTTTTCTAAGTTTAAACCAATCTTTTATTTCTTGATATTACTTTAACTTCCTCTGCATATCAAAGACCTATGACTACACTATTTCATCCCTCTCTTTTGTTTTAATGTTGTCATCTTTTACATATTGACGTCTCTGTTTCCCTATTTTCACTGTTTCAGCTTTGACTTATTTTTGTGACTTCCATATCTGGGTTGATATCTGGTTGTTCTGTCCTGTGTTCTAGTCTTGGTTTGTTATCTGGTATTATTGATTCTCTATCCAGACAACTTCCTTTAGTATTTCTTGCAATTCTGGTTTGGTTTTTACAAATTCCCTTAGCTTCTGTTTATCTGGAAATACCCTAATTTCTCCTTCATATTTGAAAGAGAGTTTTGCTGGATATACAATTCTTGGTTGGCAATTTTTTTTCTTTCAAGTCTTTATGTATGTCATCCCATTGCCTTCTTGCCTGCATGGTTTCTGCTGAGTAGTCAGAACTTAGTCTTATTGACTCTCCTTTGTAGGTGACTTTTCATTTCTCCCTAGCTGCTCTTAAAATTCTCTCTTTATCGTTGGTTTTGGGAAATTTGATTATGTCTTGGTGACTTTCTTTTAGGATCTACACTGTATGGCGTTCAGTGAGCTTCTTGGATAGATATTGTCTTGTCATTCACAATATCAGGGAAGTTTTCTGCCAGCACGTCTTCAACAATTTTCTCTTTATTTTCTGTTATCCCCCCGTTCTAGTACTCCAATCACTCATAGGTTATTCCTCTTGATAGAGTCCCATATAATTCTTAGAGTTTCTTCATTTTTTAAAATTACTTTATCTGATTTTTCCTCAAATAAATTGGCGTCAAGTGCTTTATCTTCAATCTCACTAATTCTGACTTCCAATGCCTCAATTCTGCTTCTATGACCTTGTATTAAGTTGTCCAATTCTGAACTTTTATTTTAATCATTTGGCTTTCTATTTGCTGTCTCTATGGATTCTAGGAGCCAGTCAAATTTGTCATTTTACTCTTGTATAGCTTTCCCAAATTCCTCTATTGCTTTGTCTGTTTGTTCCTTGGCTTGGTCTGAGTTTTGCCTTATTTTCTTCCTGATCTCTTGAAGAGCTCTGTATATTAATCTTCTGAATTCTACCTCCGGAAATTTCAAGAAATTATCTTTCTCCAGGAGGTTTCCTGGCTCTTTATTTGGTTGCTTGCTGGAGCCATCATGGTCTGCCTCTTTATGTGAATTTGATACTGACTATTGTTTATGAGGAAACTGTGGTGGCATAGTGGTTAAGTGCTACAGCTGCTAACCAAGAGGTCGGCAGTTCGAATCCACCAGGCACTCCTTGGAAACTCTACGGAGCAGTTCTACTCTGCCCTATAGGGTTGCTATGAGTTGGAATCAACTCGACGGCAGTGGGTTTTTTGTTGTGTATTAGCCACTAATAAACTATTATATTTATTTACTTCATGTTTGCTTACTGTGTCCTAGCTTCTTACTTGTTTTGATATGCCCAAATAGGCTGCGCATGTAAGGCACTTTGATTATTGGCGTCTTTGAAGCTCTCACATCCTGTTGCCAGGTGGTTAGAGCTGCTACTAGCTAGATGTGTGAGCCCAGGAGTTCGTTTACTTTTCCTGTGTGGATTCAGCTTAGGTGTCCAGGTCATTGGTCACTGAGCTTGTGGTGCAGGCTCTCACCTACAGTCCTAGATGAGCAGGGCTACATAGGGGTGATTGCAGTAGGCATAGATGTCTGGCTGCAGTAGCAGGTTATGTGCTAAGCGAGGTGGGGGGCTGACAGCTGCCTCTGAGTGCCTAGGTGGAAGGTGTTTCCATGTCCCCTAGAGCACATAGGTGGGTAGGTTCTGTAGCCAGACTTTGGGCACCCAATGCTGTTGGCTATAAGGATTGGGTGGCACCACTTATTCTCAGAACCCTGTCAAGAATGGCTAGGTGGATTGGATGAAACCGCCAGTCCTGAGGCTCCTAATGTGGGTGGGTGAGGATTCTGCTTAATGGGCAGGGTGGTATTAAATGTCACAAATCTGCCACTCCCCTTTAGCTGTTGCAGTTGAAGATAGGCTGCAGGAATATACCCTGTCGTACTATGCTAATGAGGGCCTATGCTGTTGAATGGTCCTACACGGGCCTAGGTAGGGGTGAAAGGCATTCAAAGTTTGTGGACCCCTTATGCCTGTGCCTAGACAAAGGGGCAGTGCTTGCCCTGAGTTCCTGGCTTAGCGGGCATGGCAATTTTTTAAAGCTACGAGACTGGTTTGGGTGCTGTTAGCCCTGAGCTCCCAGCTTAGGGAAGCTGGCAGCCTCCTTTTTTTGTTTGTTCATTTGTTTATTTTTTCCCTCCCCAAAGCCAGGAGACGGGGTCAGATGTGACAGGTCCCACTGCCAGCGAACGAGGCATGGCAACTGCTGAACCCTGCCGGACAGGGACTGGAGCAGAGTGGGGAGGGGGCAGATGAGGGGAATAGAGGCCCCTCTCCCTTACAGAAGTCCCGTAGAAGAAAGGGTTATTCTGATCCCGCACGATAGGTTAGACGCTTGTACTTAACTTTTGCAGATCCAGCGTCACTTTCCCCTGGCTCCGGAGGCTCGTGCAGACTCTCCACTGCTTGGTGTCTCCCAGCGTGGCAAAACATGTCCTGAGTGCCACTGTTTGCCTTAGCCCGCTTGTGCCAAAGGAGCCAGCCTGCAGGGTGATGACTAGATCAGGTCTGGTACCTCTTTGCTGCTTCTGAGCTGTCTTTCCCTCCCCCTGCTTCTCAGTCCAACTCCTCAACTTTGTCCTTGATGTTCAGGGCTCTTAGACTGTCAGATATAATAAATTCACTTATTTTTTTTCAGGTCTTTGTTGTAAGAGAGACCATAGAAAGCTGTCTGAGTATTCCACCATCTTGGCCCCACCTCCCTAAGCAGCATTCTGGCTGTACTTCTTCCAAGACAAATTAGTTTGTTCTTCTGGTAGTCCATAATATATTCAATATTCTTCACCAACACCATAATTCAAAGGCATTGATTCTTCTTCAGTCTTCCTTATTCATTGCCCAGCTTTCACCTGCATATAAGGCAATTGAAAACACCACGGCTATGTCATGTGGGAGCTGCAAATTGAATACATCTAACCTGCAGTAACCTACACTCTTAATCCCCACTTCTCAAACAAACTCCTCCTCCTCTACTGCACCACAGTCTACCAGCTGGAAAAACCAGGAATACGAAGTCATCCTAACCTCATCCTCTACCTAACAATCATATCCAACCAATCACCAATTCTTAATAATGCCACCATCTACATAGACCTTAGCTCCATCTATTTCTCTCCTTCTGTACTGCCACAGTCCAGATCACCACCATCTATATCTCAGGGGTGTATGGGAGAGGTGTGTTCTTTGGGCAGGAGACTTATTTGGCATATTTTCAAAATAGCATTGTTTAAATGTGCATTTACCATTTCGTTAGAGGCAAAGTGCAGAGAAGGAACACCCATGAAAGAAACACTCAAATTATCTTCTATTGTAGGGGATCGGCAAACTAAGACCAGTAAGATAGCCACCTGTTTTGTAAATAAAGCTTTATTGGAACACATTTGTCTTCATTTCTTAGGGCTGCTGTAACAAAAACATCACAAAATAGGTGGCTTTAAAGAACGGAAATTTATTTTCTCACAATTCTGAAGGCTAGGTGTCCAAATTCAGGGCAGCTGCAGGGCTATTTTCTCTCTCTCTGTTGGCTCTAGGAGAGGATTCTTCTTTGTATCTTTCAGCTTCTAGCTGCCCTGGGCGTTTCTTGGTGTTCCTTGAATTGTTAAAGAATCCTCACAGGCTGTCTTCCTCTTCTGTGTGCATTTGTTTCCCTCTCTGTACTTCTCTTTTATAAGACACCATTCACATAAAATAAGGATTAGGACCCATCCTGCTCCATTAACTGATAACATCTGCAAAGAAAAATCCCATTTCCTCAAACAAGGTTGCATCACTGGTAGAGGGGCCAGGACTTCAACATATCTCTTTGGGGGACACAATTCAATCCATAACAACATCCATGCCTATTCATTTACACATTGTCCGTGGCTGTGTTCCATTATGATGACAGAGTTGAGTAGTTGCAACACGGACCGTCCAGCCCACAAAGCCTAAAATATTTAATCTCTCACCCTTTAAGGAAAATGTTTGCTGACCTCTATTCTATTATCCTGAACAATTCAGCTCTGGCCCCACATTTGCATACTTCCTTATGAAATAAGTTAGAAATCATATTCTGTAAGCCTACTGTGTCCTTTGGTGGTGCTGGGGGAGGAGGTCACAGCAGGGAGGTATTCTCCACAACAACAGTGACTTATCTCAGCATTCTTTCCCATCACATACAATATTTCTGTTTGGCAGGACATTTGGAATATGATGTTCTATTTTGTTACATTTCCACTGATGTTTTAGAAACTTGATGAGGTTTCCATTTTTTCTCAAAAACTGGCACCCCAGGCTGGCTCCCCTTAATTTGGTTCTGATATTACCTAGTGTTGTTCTGGTCTTCTGCCTCAAGTCTTTGTCCTTTTCAAACCATTCTCCATACTGCAGACAGAATAATTTTCTCCAGAAAAGAAATAAAGATCAATAGGTAAAATACTAAGAAGAAAAAAAAAAAAAAGAATCTTCTACAATTGTTTATCTGATCATGCCATATACTTGAAAGCACATTGCAAAGTTTAAAGTTTTAGACACTGCAGGCTTACCAGGACTTCAGGATCTGATCTAAGCTCTGCAGTATGGTTTACCAGGTCCTCTGCATCAGGTCTAAACTCTGCAACATGACTTACTAGGCCTTTACTTTCTGGATCCATTCTTTGTCTTTGGCCTCATATCCTCTTCCAATATGCTCCAGCCATATTTCTCCTCTTTCAATTTCCAGATGTGCCATGCTCTTTTTCCTATGCATCTTTGTGAGTTATGTTTCACTGTGCAGAACACTTTTTCCTCGTCTCTCCCACCTCTACCTGGCTAACTTCAACTCATCCCTCGTGTATCAGTGTAATCATCACTTTCTCAGCGAGGTCTGTTTCCTTGACAAGATTAATCACCCTAATCTCTTGTATTGTTATCACTTGTTTAATTATCTGTTAACAAAGACAGGGATCATGACTAACTTGTATCCTTCAAGCCTAACTAGTAATTAGAAAGCACTCATATATTTATTGTATGACTACATGATTGGATGAATGTATGAATGAATGATTTGTTATCCTTCCTATATTGCCCATTATCCCCAAGTCCCCATATCTAATTGGTAACCAAGGCTGGTGCATTCTAATTTTTACCATATTTCTTATGCCTTTCCTTTTCTCGAAACCCTGGTGGCATAGTGGTTAAGTGCTACAGCTGTTAACCAAGAGGCCGGCAGTTCAAATCCGCCAGGTGCTCCTTGGAAACTCTATGGGGGCAGTTTTACTCTGTCCTATAGGGTCACCATGAGTTGGAATTGACTCAACGGCAGTGGGTTTTTTTTTTTTTTTTTTTTTTGGTTTTCCTCTTCTATCTTATACCTGGAGTATGACAATAATCTCCAATTCACCATCAATATGGTGCCTCATTCAATTTCCATATGGATAGCTGAAATAAATATCTATGTCTTTTATTTTCTGGCCCACAGTGTAAACTACAAACCCCTTTGCTTATTTGATTCATTTCTGTAGCCTTATCTCTTGCCCTTCCTTCCTCATGACCTATGCCCTAGCAACACGGAATTACTTACAGTTCTTCAGAATATACCAGGAGATTTCATGTCTTCCACCTTTACCCAGCTTCTCGCCATACCTAGAACATCCCAACCATTCTGTGTACCTGGGAAACCCCTGTGCATTCTTCAAGATTTAGTTCAAGGGTACCTCTTCTGTGGAGCCTGTCTGAACACTCCTTTGTCTGTGCCCCAGATAAATAAATATCTATCATACTACCAGTATCACTTTTTTACATGCATTTCTTTGTACCTGCCTTCCCCACTCTTGAGGGCAGAAGGCAGGTCTGATTCATGTTTATATGGCCAGGAACTAGCCCAAAGCTGGCACTTTTTGCTGAAAGTGGAACGAATGGAGGTGATCTTTAAAGTTCCTGCTAGCTACACCAGTTCATGCATTAAGATTTTCAGCCATTGGACCAGTGTTCTGGGGGACTTTTGTAAAGTAGCTATGAACTCCTCTTTCCTGTCCTGAAAGCCTGGACAGGCTAGGTCTGAGCTCAGCATGATGAATATTGTTATTGTTAATACCACAACCTCTCTAATGAGGCCTCCCTTACTGTTGATTCTTGTAAGAGCCTCACCCAGAAGAAAAAATTTAATCATAGCCTATTACTACCTTTGAATGATATACATCTCTCCTAATCCCAACCCCCAGGAAGGAGGAAGCTAAGCAGAGGGGAACCCCAAAAGGGGTCAAGCACTGGTTAACGGTGATGGAGGAAACTTCCATGTCATTGGAAATAGTACATCAGGCCAGCTGTGGCAGAGATGCAGGGTGGCCTGAAAGAGGATGGAAATAACCAAGGGTCATGAGGGCCATTCTAGAGAGATTGACCTGACTATAGAACTGGCCTTGCAAATAGTCAAATTGTGTGATAAGTACTGGTCTGGTCTAAGATGCTGAGATGGCACTTTAAGAGGTTCAATCTACAAGGAAAGGGAGCAGTGGAGACTCTTTTAGCAGAACCATCCAGCATTTTGGGGGCAGGGCTCTCATCCCTGCTTAAACAAAACACAGGACTGTGACGGAATGCCAAGGTCAGCCAGCCACCCCTCTTACTTTGAGCAAAAATATCAGAACTCCAATCCCAGAGGGCAAACTAGCAATGGGAGAGGATATTATGGGTGCCAGGGCACTCACTAAGGGAACACTCTAGAGACTAAACCTAGACTCCACTTACTGGTAGAGACAGGAGCCCAAATCTCACTGCTGTCAAGTCAATTCCAACTTACAGCAACCCTGTAGGACAGAGTAGAACAGCCCCAGAGTATTCCCAGGCCTGTACATCTTTACAGAAGCAGACTGCCACATCTTTCTTCTGTGGAGTGACTGGTGGGTCCAAACGGCTGACCTTTTGGTTAGTAGCTGAGTGCTTTAACCACTGAGCTACCAAGGCTCCTTGGGACCCAAATATTATTCATTACTTCTCAATGGTCAGGGAAGGGGGTAAATCAGCCTGATGCTTGGAATTTTTTATAATATTTATCATCAGAGAATTTAACTCTCGAGGTTTTGAAATCCTAAATGGTCACAAAAACTTACTAGTATAATCAATGGACTACAAATTTAAATGAGGATGAAACAGCTATTTAGGCCCATCAAATTGGAATTGGGTAATTCTCTTTAATTTTTTAAAATAAAATAATTAATACTGGCGAGGATGCAGTTAGATATAACACACTGCTGATTTCCATTGGTATAACCCTTATGGGGAAACTCTGGTGGCGTAGCGGTTAAGTACTAGGGCTGCTAACCAAGTGGTAATCAGTTCAAATCTGCCAGGTGATCCTTGGAAAACTCTATGGGGCAGTTCTACTCTGTCCATAGGGTCGCTATGAGTTGGAATTGACTTGATGGCAGTGGGTTTGGTTTTGGTTTTGGAACCCTTATGGAAAGTAATTTGAAAACTCGTGTCAAAGTCCTTAAAAAGTTCATTCTCTCATTTTGAGTATTTGTTGGTGCTTATCCAGTACCCATTTCTGCCTTTCCTCTTCTTAATACTGTTCAGGTTTTTATTTGGATATCCATCCCTCTTCAAGAGTTCAGGTGCTTTAGAGGTTGACCCTCTCCCTAACTTCAAAGATAGGCTCTGATTGGCTTAAACCCATCAGAACATTTCAAACCCTGGCCGACAGTCACTGGTTTGTAGATGAGCACAGGACCTATATTCCAATCTGGGTGAGTCTCAAGAGTCTAGCATGGAATTCTGGGACAGAAGCATACTTTCTCCGGTAGATGTGACTGAGGCTGGTGGCCATTCTGCAACCATGAGGAAAGTCAGCCTAGGATAAAACTGCCTTTGTAGTTGGCGGATGGGAAGAGAGAAAGAAAGTGGATCCCTGACCACATCATCAAGTCACTGCACTGGTCAACCTGAAATGTGGCCTACTTCTGGACTTCTAATGTATATGTGACAACAAAATACCTTTATTTTTTTAAACTGATTTGAGTTTGGTTTTCTGCTATTTGCCACTGAAAGCCTGCCAACTTTGACCCAGTAATTTCCCTTGTAGGAACCTATTCTAATGAAATAATCATAAATTCACACAAAAAAACTTAGGTACACTATTATTTATAAGAGAGAAGAATAGGAAACAGCATGCATAAATGTCCCCAAATGGGGGAAGGTTAAATAAATTATATTGTACCCATAGGAAGGAATTTTATGAAAACATTACAAATCATGTAGCTGAAGAATATTTAATAACCCTGGAAAATGCTCACAGTATAAAGTATAAAAAGTAAGACGTAAAATTGGATACACATAATGTGATTCCATTATTTATATGTAGAGAGAGATTGGAAGGAAATACACCAAAATATTAACAGTCTTTTATTGGTAATTTTTATTACTCTCTTTGTGGGTTTTGAATATTTAATTTTTAAAAATATGCACATATCACTTTTATAATCAGAACAAAAAAATCGAATAAACATTACCAGTATTTTCATAGTACTGACTCTTTGACAGGGACCTAAAAGGTTCATGACATGTGCTCGTTTTTTATTTCTCTAAGGCTCATATTTGAATTGTGCCTTGGAAGACTAGCGCGAGGCAACAAGTTTCTAAACTCTGCTTTCCTTCCGTGATAGTTAACATTGCGTGTCAGCTTGGCTGGGCCGTGATTCTCAGTGTTTACAGGTGATCACTCCCATAATTGAATCTGCTGTGAGTAGCCAATTAGTTGAAAGGGATTTTCCTCTGGGGTGTGGCCTGCACCCAAATATAAGCAGATGTTCTGGCTTTTTTGCTCTCTCTGGATCCTGTAGCTGCCTCCTGTTCATCTGATCTCTGGCTCTTGGGACTTGAGCTACCAGCTTATCTGCAGACCTTGGGATCCGTCGATCTTCACAGCCTGAGAGCGGAAGCCCTGCTCTTTGACCTGCCAATCTTGGGTTCTCCAGTACCTGCAGCTATGAGAATCGAGAGAAGCCTCTACCCTGATCCATGGACTTGGGACATACTAGCCTCTACAACTGTGTGAGCCGTTTTCTTGATATAAATCTCTCTGTATATATATTTATACACTTTACTGGTTTTGCTTCTCTAGAGGACTCAGCCTAAGATACCCTCACACAAACCAGACCTTTTGTGGAGTTCATCCCTGGAGAGAAATTGAGCTTAGGTAGAGCTGGGGTAAAATCTGTTGCCCAACATATCCGAAGCAAATACTTCTCTGCCCGAAGAAAAGAATTAGTGCCTTACTTCTTCTAGAAAACAAGCTGAAACTCAAGCCATATCTATTCCTTCCAGACCCTCTCTGCCCCCTCCCCTCCCCATGCTCAAGTTTAGGACTGTCACCGTATTTTGCAGACGGGAAATGGAAATGCTCTGTGTACCAACTCACCCACAGCCAGGCGTGACACTGCCTCAAAACCAAAGCCAGTTTAGAACCATCTGCCTCTTCAATCAGGGGCTTTATCCCTAAGGTACCTTATCTTTTAGAACTATTTCCCCACAGATTGGTGCTGATGGCCCTGCCACCATTGTTCTTCCAGCACAAAGCACAGTGGGAAAAGTTCTAGTATGTGAAGTCTGGGAACAACAAGCTCTCTTTCTCCACTCTAATGAGTAGGCAATATTTCCTCCCTAAAAGATTTAGACCCAGGCGCTGTGTGTGAGAAGCAGGGTTTCCCCTCCTCCCCCATCCCTCTCTTCCTTCTCGTCTCCCATTTCTCCTTTTTCTCCTTCTCTTCCTCCTTCCCCTTCTACTCCTCTTTGTTCTTCTTCTCTTCCTTTTCTTCCTCTTCCTCCCTTTTCAATGCTTGTGTTGCTCAGGATTTCACTAGACATCTGACTGACTCTTCACTGTTTGGTTCCAGGCTTTGGCTTTGCTCCATTTTTTTAGCTGTCATTCCCTTACCCAGGCATAGGGAAGGGGTTAGCTATTCCCAAGTACTGTCCTTCGATTTTTACTGAGTAATCTTATGAATCCTTGGTTTAAATCCCATACTTAATGTTTAGCTCTAAACTTGCTCCCAAGGGTCAGATACACATACATCTTGTTTACTAGTGGATAGCTACACTTGAATGGCTCCAAATATGTTTAATTCAATGTATTAAAAGTTCGACACAAAATCTTTTTGCCCCAAATGGTCTCTGCTCCTGTATTTTTTCTTAGTAGGTACGACCTTCATCCAGGAACCTGCGATTTATTCTAGAGTTCGTCTCTCCCTAATTACCAAATCCAATTGATTTTATCTCCTGAAACCAGTCTCTATTTTTATTCTTGCCTCTCCTCCTATAGTCTGTATAATCTGTTACCTGAAATTTTACAATATTCCTGTCCTCGCCTGCATCTCACATCCCTCAAAACCATTCTCCACATTCCTCCCACAATGACCCATTTATAATGCAAATCTGGCCACCTCATCAAAACAAAGTCCAAGTCTCCCAACATTGACATAAACATGGCCTTTCCTCATCTAGCCCCTGATTCTCCTCTCTTTCCTTCCTTCGAACTCTATAATCACCTTCATCTTTTTCAGCTGCCGTCTTTGCTTAGCATGAGCTCTCTTCATTGTTCCATAATAATCTTCTAAATCCATTGTCAAGTGTCACCTCCTTTATGAAAGCTTCCCTGATCCTTTCTCTGAATATAGAATAGCTCCTAAATCAGTACTATCCCTTGCCTGCATTACATTTCCATTATGGTAACACCGCATTGCATGTATTCATTGGTTTGTTTATTCTCCCCTCCCCTCCCTACCACTAGACTGTGGCCTCCTTGAGGATGGGGATCTTTTTATTTTTCTCTTTGCACTGCTATTTTTGAATTGTCTGGTATGGTACCAGTACAGTCCATAGAAAGTGCTCATCCAATGCTTTTTCGTTGTTGTTGTTGTTGAAATAGTGTTAAAACGACAGTCAAATCCTAGTCTTATGCGATATTTAGAAACTGGAAATTCTAGCTTTAAAAAATGAAAGTGACTGGTAAAGAAGACCTGAAGCATGCTTATGAGCCTTTTATGAGGTTTTATATTAGGTTTGAGTATATCCTAATTCATTAATAACGAGGAAAAGGAAGAACACTGGCAGGTTTTTATCTCTAATCATTATTAAAACAGAATATGTTTTCCAAAAATATTCTCTGTGTAAGGCACAACCAGACTTTGTAAAATCAGTATTCAGGAGATGGCTTGGGTCTTGACCTAGTCCGTAAAAATGGGACGATGCTGCTCCTTGGCTTGGGGAGCTCATTCACCACTATGATGTATTTTCCTGACAAAGAGTTGATTCATGTTACGGGTAGAAAGGAATGTCTCTCCACATCTCAGTATGTGCAAAAGACAACTCGACATCTTCTCTCTTAACCTGGTACCACCTCCTGTGTTGCCTATTTTTGTTAATGGCACCACCATCCTCCCTGCCACCCAGGCTCAGAACTTCTCTGTCATCTTTGCTTCTCTCTCTCCCCCAACAACCTGTCTGTTGTCAATTCTGTCTTCCTAATATCATACATCTCTCCCTTCCTCTGTCTCCACTGCTGCTGCCCTAATTCAGCTGCTTATTACCTCTTGCCTGGACTGTAACAATAACTTCCCAAATGGTCTCTCTGCCTCACTCAAGTCGGTCTTACGTATCAGGTTAATCTGCCTAAGCACAGCTTTCATCATGTCCTAACCCTGCTAAAAACCTTTCAGTGGGCTCCTCTAGTCCCTACAGAATAAAGTCACATTCATGCAAGGTGTGGCCATTGTAACATTATTTTTCATTACTCCTTTCATGTCCCCTCTGCATCAACTAAATCGAACTACTTTTTCTTTATTCACTCATTCATCCATTTATGCAATAGATATTTACTGAATCCCTGGGCAAGGTATTGATGAAAGCAGCATTTCTGATCTCAAGCAGCTTACAGATTCTGCCCTTTCCCACCCCTGTGCCTTTAACCTTTCTGTCCCCATTGCCTAGAAAGCTCTTCTCCCCATCCCCCATCTGCACAAATTCTGCCAATACTACAAATCCCATCCATGCTTCAGTCCCCCCTTACCCCCATTCAAATATCGTCTTCCTGAAGGCTCCTCTGGCCCACCTCTTTCTCTCTCCAAACTGGAAGAAATCAATTCCTCTCTGAAAGGCTCTGAAACACTTTGCCTGCATTTTCTTAAGGCTGTAGCTCATTTTCTACAGAAAACCATATGTTCCTGAGAGAAGGATCTGTGTCACTTTCAGCTCTGGATCTGAAACAACATTCAACACAGTGTTGTGCAAGTATTAATTACTCAATTACATTTAGTTGGGTGAACAAATCTCCTAGAGCTGTACCATGTAAATGAGGCTTCCCTAAGTCTTAGTTTTTAGAACTGCAAAAGAATCCTCTCTGTTCTTTGTTCCAAATTGTCTAAAAGGCCCTGGCCTTTTTACTACCTGTCCTGGGCAAAATGCTCAAGACCACATGGATTGGAGATATCAATGGAAAAGGCCAGCCAGTGTCCTTACAAAGCCTCCTGACTTTGCATTCTTGGGGCTGTGCTGTTTTGAGAGCCACTGCGGCTTGGGTGCTTGACCCAGGTTATGCAGGGCTTATTCTACCCTCTCCTTGAGGCATGGGTGGGGGTGGGGGTGGGGGCTCAGTCACCTGGGACTCCCTGCTCCAGTTCTGAGATGGCAAAAGCAAGACTGGCTCGGAGCCAGAAGATAGATACAGAACAGTTTGGGCAGACATTTCAGTCTTGCGCGTGAGGCAAAAAAAGGCAGCTGGCTGGGGGTCGAGAGCCAGAGACCACAGTTGCTCCAGGACATGTCAGAGCCTAGTGGGACACTAATGAGAATCATAGTTTAAGGGCAAATCTGTAACAAGGAGCTAGGATGAGTCCAAGCCAAGTCTAGATGCTTCCTCTGTGATAGGGTTTCCAGTGGATGGGGGACTTCATTGGCTCCTTCAGTACCTCGCTCTTCATGGATGGGAAGCTCAGTCCACACTCCTTGGCAATGATCCTGCTGATCTGGCCTTCATCACTTTTCTAGTGTTAAAAAAATCCACTAAATGTCTTCAAAATTCTAAAAAGCAAAGGTGTCACTTTGATGGCTAAGGTATGCCTGACCCAAGCTATGGTATTTTTAATCATTTCATATACATACAAAAGCTATACAGTGAATAAGGAAAAGACTAAAGAAAAATTGATGCCTTTGAATTATGGTGTTGGCAGAGAATATTGAGCATTTAAGCCAGGGACTTCCAGAAGAACAAACAAATCTGTCTTGGAGGAAGTACAGCCAGAATGCTCCTTAGAAGAGAGGATGGTGAGACTTCGTCTCACATACTTTGGACATGTTATCAGGAGGAACCAATCCCTGCAAAAAGATATCATGCTTGGTAAAGTAGAGGGTCAACAAAAAAGGAGGAGACCCTCCATGAGACAGATTGACCCAGCGGCTGCAACAATGGGCTCAAACTTACCTACTATTGTGAGGGTGGCTCAGGACTGGGCAATGTTTCATTCTGTTGTATATGGGGTCGCTATGAGTCAGAGCTGACTCAACGCACCTAACAACACAACAACAACGCATCTAGCACAGGGTCTATTCTCCTCCTTATAGACCATGCCACTCAAGCACACTGTACTTGTTCAGGCCTCTAGGTGTTTGCCTAAGCTGGGTGCTCTCCTTACTGACTGCCCATACCCAGTCTACTGAAATCCTTCAAAGACCTATTCAAATGCCACATGCACTCAGAATCCCTTTTTGATTACCCCACCCAGAACGCACCACTCCTTCCTCTAGGTTTAGTGCTTAATTTATTCTGCTTTATAGTTGTTGATAAGTCTGTTTCCTTCAATGGGCTGTAACACCCTCTGAAACAGCCACATGTTATTCACACATGCATCCTCAAGCCTCGCATAGCTCCCAGAACACAGTAACCCTTCAGGTATTCAATAAATATTTGTTAAATGAGTATCTGAATGAAACATCATCACGCTGTTCAATGGGATAATGTGTCTCCAGACAGTTTTCCTAATTTTCCAAAGAGTGAGGGCAACACGAATGCCTCATTCCCCCAGTGCCTTGCCTATGCAGGGCCCTGAGGGTGTCCTGCTTTCCTGTTGAGTGCAGGCCCTTCAATCGTATGTACCTGGTTTGGTCCCTGCTCAGTGACACAATGTGGCATCTACACCAGAGACCCAAGTCTGTGCATTGGCTCTACCTCTCTCCCCCGACCCCCTTATCCCTCCCTCTGACAGTTCGGGGTCCATCCTGTTTCCCATCACTAATATCTCTGGACTTGGTAATCAGGCAGCACATAAGCGAAATGAAGCCTTGCTTTGAGAGACAGTGAGGCAGGCGTCCGGTCCCCAAAGGAAGGATGAACACTGAGACAGTGCTCAGAGCCCTAGTGTACATATAGTGTGAGGACATCATACTGTACTTTCTTATACAGCTTCCAGTGGTCTCATGTGCACTTATCTCATCCCCAGCAAGACAGTGAATTTCTTAAAGGAAAGAATTGTGTCTTACGGTATTTTAGTATCCATAGCATAAATTAAGCATATAGTGACTATTCAGTGGATGTTGTTGACTTTTATAAAACAAGCTCCCAGTCTGGGCATCCTCATGAGTCTTGAGCATCAAAGCAAAACACTGTGGTCTGTAATTAAAATAATCTTCACTGCAATGTTATCTGTAATAACAAATAACTGGAAATAACTTAAATGCCCAACAAAGACATGCAAGATTCAGTAAATGATGGTGCATCATTGCGATGGAATATTATACAGTTATTAAAATGGTAATTATAAAATCTATGAAGCAATATGGAAAATATTTATGATAGACTGATAATAATAAAAGAAGATAAAAAATAGTAAGAAACTATAATTGTAACAGGAGCCCTGATGGTGCAATGGGTAAATGCTTGGCTGTTTACTGAAAGGTCAGCGGTTCAAACCCCCCAGTGGCTCCACAGGAGAAAAGACCTGGCAATATGGTTCCATAAAGATTACAGCCTAAGAAACCATATAGGGCAGTTCTACTCTGTCTTATAGGGTTACTATGAGTTGGAATCAACTTAATGGCACACTACAACAACATAATTGTAACTATCCCTAGGCACTCTGACAAACCCAGGGAGATGATATGCAAAAATGAACCTGTTATTAATGCCGTAAGAGTTTTGGTGATATTTTTTCTAATGTCTTTAACATTTTGGCTGTATCATGAGATGAATAAAAATTCAAGTATAATAAATACAGAAAATATACAAATATCTATATTAAAATCATTTTGCTTGTGGCCCTAGGGCCATTAGTAGTGAGAAGTCAATCTGGCAAAAGAACGGAAGGGCAAAATGCAAATGTCATATCTATCTTGCACCTGTACCAAATGATTTTTCATAATGATGATGATGATACTGATAATTAAAAGCAAACATTTCTTTGACAGTTCTGGAGTCTGCAAATCAGTATGGGATCAGAAAATAACCACGGGGCCATATGAAAAAATATGTCAACTCCAGTTACAACGGGAGTTTTAGCTGGGATGAGGGCCAATCCTACCTTGAGATCCAGGACTATGTGGTGTGTGAAGATAGAGTTGAGAGGAATGGTAAAAAGAAGCACTGAAAGACTGGACTCCACTCCCAGTTCCGGTATTAAAGACCCGACATTCTTGGAAAGCCACTTAACCTAAATAGGTAATTTCCTTCATCCAGCTGGCCAGCCAACCCCAGGCAGCCATCCATTCAACAAAAACACATTGAGTTCCTACTAGGTGCCAGCATCAAACTCAGCATTGGGCCACTTTTGATTCTTGCCGGAGCTAGTTCTCAAGGACTGTGGGAGGATAAAATGAAAAATTGTTTGTGGAGGCCATGCGGAAAAGCTGTATTAAATAAATGGGAACTGTTATTAAGAAACATAGAAGCATGCTGGTCTGGTTAGTTGGACAATGGCAACAGCTGATTCAGATCTAACCAAAAACGAGACAATCAGCGATGAACAAAGCTGGGAAAAACATCACTCTGATTGAAATGGGCTGCAGCTGACTTCTCCAAGCCTCCCAGCTGGACTCACTCATGTCCTCATTCAGGGTTTCACAGCCAATCATTCGTACTTCCATTAGAGTACTGGTCACCCTGTCTAGGACACAAATTCTCTGCCTGTGCACCTGCCTCCTCTCCTAAATGGTCACCTCTTTCTCACCCCCAAGAGCTGCGTGATACATGTGTGTTAAATATGAAGGCCCCATACAGCTATAGTATATGCATGTGTGTGTGAGTGAGAAAGAGTGGGAGAGAGAATTTTCAATCTTGATGAGTAATTTCTGGCCTAACACAATGGATGGGCAGTATTCCTCCTCTGAGCTAGCTGCTTACTACTTTCTCAAAAGATACAAAATACCTTTGTAAGGAGTTTGAAATGGACCTTGACCTTTTCTTGAATATGGTTCCCCTTCTCATTTGGCCAGAAATGGGATGAGTTGGTTGAAAGACCCACTGACGTAATCAGGACAGGATGTGAAGAGGTAGACAATCAGTAGAAAAGAAAACAAAACTGACCAGAAAGAGTCTGGAGGCAATCGAGTCCAAGCTAATGGAGAGTCTCTGTAGACAAGGTGCTGACCTTTCTCGCCCTTCCTCTCTGAGAGGTACTGCAACCGGAAGGTGAAGGTGGTGATCGAGGGCAAATCCTTAGCCCCGCTTTCCCTAAGACTTAGAAATCTTAGTCAAAGCTAATGAGGTTTGATTTAATGAATCAATAACAGCAATTTCAGTCCTTTCTTCATTGCTGAGTCACTTATTGGCATGTTGGTCATTTACAAACCTGACATCCTCCCTGCAGCCCCACAGGTAGCACTGTGCAGGGGAAGAAACAGATGAACATTGATTGCTGAGATCCATTGGCACTTCCTCACTTCACCAACTGTTATGGCAAGGTTTAGAGTGGGCAAAGAGGTTCACAGCACCAACTATCAGCCTGTAGAGCCTTTAGGTTGCTGTTTTTTTTTTTTAAATATAAATTCCAAATTAGAATAATAATGTTGTTGTTGTCAGCTGCCACCAAGTCTATTCCAATTTTTGGCAGCCTTATGTACAACAGAATGAAACATTGCCCAGTCCTGTGTCATCCTCACAATCAACAGCAAGTTTGAGTCCATTGTTGCGAATATTGTGCTGATCAATCCTACCAAGGGTCTCCCATACCCTCGTTGGTCTGTTGGTCTGCTACTTCTCCAAATATGATCTCCTCCTCTAGCAACTGGTCCCTCTTGATGACACATCCAAAGCAAGCGAGTTGGACAGTGTTCCATTGTGATTCCTAAGGTTTTCATTGGCTAATTTTCAGAAGTAGATTGCCAGGCCTTTCCTTCTAGTCTGTCTTACTCTAGAAGCTCCACTGAAACCTGTCCACCATGGATGACCCTGCTGGTATTTGAAATACCAGCAGCACAGCTTGCAGCATCACAGCAACATGCAAGCCACCACAGGACAACAAAATGGCAGACAGGAGATGAGTAATATTAAGAATGTCCATCAATTGAGGGCTTACTATGTCCACAGAGAGTGTCAAGATTTGTTCCTATAAACTCTGTAGGGTTGTTTTTTTAATCTTTATTTTAGAGATAAGAAACCTGAGTCTCAGAGAGGTTAAGTCTGTTATTCAAGGTCACAGAGTTAATAAGTTGTAAAGTGAGAATTTGTTCCCTATGCATGGATTCGTGTACTCAGTAGGAAATGAACACACTGAATATTTATTTATCCACCTTCTAGGTACTGACTGTAGGAAAAGTCCTGGGCTATCCACTGGGTAGAATATAAAAAGTTCTACAGCCTAGACCCAGTTTTGACCAAGCTTCAGGCTCATGTGACACTCACCAAGGCAATGGCCTAAGGTACTGCATGCCTTATCATCACTACTACAAGCTCTGCGAGCACCCCCAGCACATCCACCATCACCTTGGCCATTACTACAGCCATCTCTACCAGCATCACCACCAAAATGTATTTGTGAAGTGCCTGTTTGCATGTGGCACGTCTCAGAAGTAGCACTTGAGTCAGAGCTAGGGCATGTTGAAAAATTAGGTGGTGCCTGAGTGAAGGTGACATTGTGACAAACTCTACTCTTAGCCTTGGGCAGACTGCAGATGCCAGTCTCTCAGGAGCTGTCAATCCAGGACAGAGCATAGTGTTTGCAGAATGGGAAATGAGCTTACATAATGTTTTAGGAGGAGTTGATGGCCAAGGCTTTTATCTCCCTTTTGGACAGTCCACCTGGGCTGACTTCTCTCTTCCTGATCAAAGGACCCACCAACCTGTTACAAAGGGCATCCTATCACATTGGGAAGCACCTCACTCCTGCAAAATTGGAGGGGATGCGGAACCCAGCAAGGCAGCATTGTCATACCTACTGTCATGTCTTGAAACACAGAAAATGGCAAATGCAGAATCAGAGAGATAAGGTCAATCAGAGCCTACACTGAGAATTTATATATAAACAAATTTGTATATAAACATGAGTATACTATTCAGGTGCATTTATATTCGTTACACTACCCCACTCATAAATCCAAATGAAACCAGTCACTCTTTCAAGTATTACAAACACCAAACCCCTTCTCATCTCCATGATTTAGCTTATTTTCTATCTACAGCTTGGGATGCCATTGCTCCAGGTCTGCAAATGTCCAGTTATGTCCTACAGAACGTCTTCTCTGAGCATAGCACAGGCCTGGCACTTAACAAACTGTGATAGTTAAGGTTGTGTGTCAGCTTGGCTGGGCCATGATTCTTAGTGGTTTGGCAGTTATGCTGTAGTTTGGCAGTTATGTAATAATGTAATTACCTCTATGATGAGATCTGCTATGAGCAGTCAATCAGTTGAAAGGGAGTTTCCTTGGAGATGTAGCCTGCATCCCATATATATGGACCTTCTCGCAAAGCTCACTGGCTTTTGCTTGCTCTGAATCCTGCATCTGGGTCATCATCATCTGATGCAAGTTCTTGGGACTTGAGCCAGCAGCCTGCCATCTTACCTGCCAATCTTGGGTTTGTCAGGCCCTGCAGCTATGTGAGTCAGAAGAAGCCTCCAGCCTGATGCCTGACCTAAAGACTTGGGACCTTCTAGCTTCTATAACATGTGAGCCATCTCCTTATAAATCTTTCTCTCTCTCTCTCTCTATGTGTGTGTGTGTGTGTGTGTATACACACACACATCACACGCTTCACTGGTATTGCTTCTCTAGAGAACCCAGCCTAAGACACAAACATTGAATCATAACTATTTGTTGACCAACTTACTCTTTGCCTCTTACTGGATCAATGACACTGTGCTTGACCCTGTGATGATACACATGTGACAGGATTTCACCCTCGAGATCCTTCTAATCTTTGTGCATGGCAACACATAAGCTATATGTGTAACTATAAGGCAGGTGATATAGGTGCTAAGCAGAGATTCAAAAAAAGTCACAAACGAGCTATCACAGGCAAGGCCTTGTGGAGGAGGTGGCAGGCTTGTGAAGTGGCTCAGGTAGAGGTTCAACCCTTGTGTTAGTCATCTAGTGTTACTATAACAGAAATACCACAAGTGTATGGCTTTAACAAAGAGAAGTTTATTCTCTCACAGTCCAGTAGGCTAGAAGTCTGAATTCAGGGCACTGGCTCCAGGGAAAGGCTTTCTCTCTCTGCTGGCTCTAGAGGAAGGTCCTTGTGATGCATCAGTCTTCCCTTGGTCTGGGAGCATCTTAGCACAGGAATCTCAGGTCCAAAGGATACACTCTGCATCCAGCACTTCTTTCTTGGTAGTATGAGGTCCCCCAACTCTCTGCTTGCTTCCCGTTCCTTATATCTCTTGAGAGATAAAAGGTGGTGCAGGCCACACTCTAGGGAAAACCCCTTTACATTGGATCAGGGATGTGGCCTGAGAAAGGGTGTTACATTCCACCCTAATCCTCTTTAACCACAGGCAGAGATTATGATTTATAACACATAGGAAAATCACAAAATGGAGGACAACCACATATGGCCTAACCAAGTTGACACATATATTTTGGGGACACAATTCAATCGATTACACCCCCATCTCCTTGACAGCACAGGAGACCCCACTAATGATCCTGACGGTGCCCACCTGTGCTGCTATATTTAAACGGCCCTGGAGGTGGGAGCAGGTACTCAGACTGGGGTCCTGGCATGCTGTTGACAGGCAGGAAGATGTAGGTGAGGGAATCATAGGCAAGCACTCTCTGCTGCTTCCCCTTCTGGAGACTTCTCTGGTGCTAACGTGGGGTTAAGGGAAAGGTGAATGTCTTAGGCTGGGTTCTCTAGAGAAGCAAAACCAGTAAAGTGTATAAATATATATATAGAGAGAGATTTATATCAAGGAAACAGCTCACGCAATTGTAGAGCCTGGAACATCTCAAGTCCATGGATCAGGATAGAGGCTTCTCTTGATTCACACAGCTGCAGGGGCTGGCAAACCCAAGATTGGTAGGTCAGAGAGCAGGTCTCCTGCTCTTAGGCTGTGAAGATTGATGAATCCCCAAATCTGCAATAAGCTGGTAGCTCAAGTCCCAAGAGCCAGAGGTCAGATGAATAAGAGGCACTCACAGGATCCAGACAAAGCAAAAAAGCCAGAATGTCTGCTTATGTTTGGATGCAGGCCACACCCCCAAGAAAACTCCCTTTCAACTGTTTGGCTACTCACAGCAGAGTCAGTCATGGTAGTGATCACGTATAAACACAGAATCATGGCCCAGCCAAGTTGACACACAATCTTAACCATCACAATGAGTCTCAGAGCAGGCCTGCAGGGTTCTTGCATATAGAATATAGAAGGTACACAGCATGCCTGTCATGGATTGAATTCTGTCCCCGCAAAATATCTGACAACTTGGCTAGGTCATGATTCCCAGTATTGTATGATTGTCTACCATTTTGTCATCTGATGTGATTTCCCTACGTGTTGTAAATCCTACCACTATGAGGTAATGAGATGGATTAGTGGCAGTTACAAGATTAGATAATGTCTTAAGCAAATCTCTTTTGGGATACAAAAGACAGATAAGAGCAGAGAGACATGGGGACCTCATACCACCAAGAAAGCGCTGGAAACAGAGTGCGTCCTTTGGACCTGAGGTTCCTATGCTGAGATGTTCCCAGACCAAGGGAAGACTGACGACAAGGACCTTCCTCCAGAGCTGACAGAGAAAGAAAGCCTTCCCTGCAGCCGGTGTCCTGGATTTGGACTTCTAGCCTACAGGACTGTTTAAGAGAATAAACTTATTTTTGTTAAAGCCATCCCCCTGTGGTATTTCTGTTATAGCAGCACTAGATAACCAAGACAATGCCCTTAACTTGCTTTCTTTGCTTCACTGAAAAAGCCACCATCAGAGTCTGGGCTGAGAGTGGAAAGCTGAGTAGGCCATGGCTGGCCCCGAGGCTAGTGCTGACCCTGAGCAATGGTTGTCATTAAGGGCATTGGAGGCCCTCAGGAATCTGCTTGGGTCCCTTTCCTAGTCTCTTTACATTGCCCTTCATTTGTCCCCAGACATCCAGAATTTCAATATTCTCTTATATGGCAAATTAACATCCAAACATTCCCTTTCCTTCCTCTCTTGGGAATTTGCCTGGCATATCTACTTGTCATTTCTTCTACTCTGCATTCATTTTCCCTTTTCATTTATTAAGGTGTTCACATTTATTCAATACTTATTAACTCGTTACTCTTTAAATCCATGGTTTTTGCTGGGATCTGCTTGGGGGTGGGGTAACTGCAGGGAATGCACACAGGAGTGAAGCAGACTTGGATCTCATCCTCAGAAACTTTAATGCCCCAGGACGCATACTCTTGGAATACAAGGTATAATGAGACACACACCACATGCCCGTTACCTGTAAAACACATCGGGAGGGAAACTTGTAAGAAGCAGAGACAACAGTACCCCTAGTTTGGGGGGCCGGATAGAAGAAGGAGTATCTCTCCATTGTTTGCCAGCCTTTCACCATTAACTCTCTCCACAACGGAACCAGTCCTTGCCCTGAACTCCAGTGCACAGGCTCAGAGAGCTGGCAATGTCCCCTGTGGCATCAATGTCACTGACATGCTCCCCAGCCGAACCTCCAAACAAGCCTGTCACCTCCTCCATGAAACCACCCTGGATCATTTAAGGTAGAGATAACTCCACCCTGAGCATTGTAACTACTGCTTAGTACCTATGTCATCTTGCCTTATATTTTAATTACATGTTGATGTCAACCCCTGGATATAAGTGCCTTGAGGTTAAGAAACATGTAGAATTCATGTTTTTACCATTCTAAAGCCTGGCATCATCCCATTCATTCAATGAGTCTGTCAGTAGATGAATAAACAGATATCTATTTATTGAGTGCTTATTAAGTTTTTTTTTTTTTTTTTATTAAGTTCTATGCTCTGGAGAGCAATACTTTTGAACAGAAATGTGCCCACAATTGCAGTAAAATCTGCTCTTATTCCTGATCCCTATTTCTCTTCAGCCTCCTGTTCCCAAACATAATTTTGTGACCAATCAACGGGCTAGTGTTCCACTCAGCAAAAAGTCCATAGATGCTTTCTGATGGTGCTGGGGTTTGCTTCAATTTCTAGGTCTCCTGGTTGTGATGTATCATGTCTGTAGTTAGGACAGTCTGTCTCTTGCTTGCCCAGATTTCTGGTTCTCAGTTGCTCACCTGAGTTCTGGCTCCCAGCCTTGGCTTGACTTCTCTAACTTTTGATTTCTCACCTAACTTTTGATCTCAGCTCTGCCTTGCCCACCAGTTCTCAGATGTTGTCTTGAATCTGGCCCCATTAGATGAATCACTGTTTCTAATGGTCAGGCTTGTCTCACCACCCCTGTCCTGGGTCTCTAGACTTTTTGACTCACCGTCTTCCTTCAGACCCACTCTTTTACAGGAAGGCTTCCTCCTCCACCAGGGGCCTCTTCAGGGCTGCAGTCAGCCTTGTAGAGCCAGGGGTGCTGATCCTGCTACTTCCAAGATGCTCAGTCTCTTTCTCCATTATATCATCCTCACTCCTAAAACCACCAAAGAGGAAAGGAAGTAATTGCCTTCCATAGCTTCCTCTGCCAGACAGGCTGGGATTTTAAATGCTATCAAATAGATGCCCCTACTTGAGATTTCTAACACATCATGTGTCTAGAAAGACAAGAGGTCATTGGAAATCTGCCAAAGACACGTGCCAAAGTATTGTAGAATTCTGCTGTGCTCAGGTGGACAGTGTGTCAGTTAGCTCATTTCAGCAAACATTAATTGAGGACCTGCCATGTACCGGATGCTGTGTTATGGCCCTGGACTGTGGGAGGTATGTGCTGTTTAATAGAATATGGCAGGCTAGTTCCTCTGGACCGACCCTACTACTGAAAACAGTTAACAATCAGGATATAACATACAGATCATTTTCTAAAACGCATGGACGTGCTGAAAGAATAGCAAGAAATTTCCAGGTCAAGATCTCAGAAAAAGCAGGAACCCAGGAAGGTGAGTGGAACACTGAACCCACTTTTGCCCTGAAGCCATTTACTAATCTGGGAAAACTTGAATTCTAGTTTTGATGGAGGGAGGAGTCAAAAGTAGAACCGCAAGGACTACTCACAATGGGAAATCTTAAATAGGACAGCCTTCCAATTTAAGCTACTAAGGGTAAGGGTAAGGAAAACGGACAGGTAAGCCTCTCTCCATCCATCCAACCCCTAGGAAAATACCAAGAGAGTTCCTTGGCACTGAGCAGAGTAGGGAAAAATTGAAAACTTATCCCTGAGATGTTTGAATCACAGCTGGCCCCAGAGCAATCCTGAAGCCTGAATACACATCCTCACTTTGGTAAACGCAAACAACTGCAGGTGTTAATTTAATGTGAAGTGTTTTCAGACTGGTAGTCCTCATAGGACCTGATAGAAGCAAACATGTCCTCTGCGGGAAGCTATCTTCATCTTAACCAACCAGTTGCTGTCAAGGGGATTTGGAACCAAGGGGGTGACTCCATGTGCATCAGAGTAGAAATGTGCTCCATAGAGCTTTCAATGGCTGATTTTTAGAAGTAGATCAACAGGCCTTTCTTCTGAGGCACCTGTGGGTGGACTCAAACTACCAACTTTTCAGAATAGCAGCCATGTGGGTTAACTGTTTGTACCACCCAGGGACTTCAGCTTTATCTTAGGCCTCTAGGAATATCTCATATAATTTTTAAGGGCACTGCACAATGTATATTCAACCAAAATAACCAAGTACTCAAGAATACAAGGCATCATGAATCAGTGCCTAATCTTGATTCTAGCACTCAACAAAGGCAAAATGAGAAAGGAAAATTAAGAGGCCAATCTAACTTCTGAACATAAACGTAAAACATAAACTTCAGTTAGTAAAATGAATCCAATAATATACAAAAACCTAAAATGCATCATGACCAATTTGGGTTCATCTTATAAATGTAGGATTAGCATAACTGGAAAAACAATGTATGTAATTTACCACAGTAACACAAAAAAATATGAAAAACGTGATTATCTCAAGATGTAAAGAGAGTATTTGGTAAAAGTCAACATTCATTTATGATAAAACTCTTGTAAAAATAGGAGTAGAATGAAATTTCCTTAATCTGACAAAAGCATCTACTATAATCTTATTGCAAACATCACACTTAATGTTAAAATGTTGAGAACTCTCATTTTAAAATCGAAAACACAACAAGAACTTCCTTTATTTCTCCTTCTAGTCAACCTTGTCTTGGCATTCTTTCCCAAGTCAACAAAGCAATAAAAAGAAATAAAAGGTATACAGATTGAAAAAGTGGAGGGGGGGGGCAACTGTGACTTTTCACAGATGATATAATTATGTGTGTAGAAAATCTAGAGAAATTAGTATAATTAATATGAGAGTTTGACATGGTTGTAGTATTCACATTCAATACTTAAACAATCAATTCAACTCATATGATCAAGCTACAAATTGAAAATGAAATAAAAGAACTACCATTTACAATAGCATAAAATAAGATGATATCCCCTGGAATAAAGCTAACAAAATATTTCTGTCCAAGACCTCTATGGAGAAAATTATAAAGTATTACTGAAAGCTATTAAAAAAGAAAACTAAATAAGTGGAGAGCTATACCAAGTTTATGGATCAGAATAGTCAATTTTTAAAAAGACGTCACTTACCCTCAATTTGATTTAAAACTTCAATGCAAACCCAAACAAAACGCATACATTTTAATTCTTTTTTTTTTTTTTTTAACTGGCAGGCTGATTCTAGAATGTATATGGATATACAAAGGTTTAGGAACATCTTCGGAATCGACTCGACGGCACTGGGTTAAGATACTCTTGAAGAAGAACTAGATTGAAGGACTTGCCCACCAGCTATCAAGATAATTCAGGAAAGCAAGAATTTTTTTTAAATAAATGTGTTGGAACAATTAGGTATCCCATGGGGGAAAAAAAGAAATTGAATCTTTACCTTACACCATACCAAAAAAAAAAAAAATCTGTTTCAGTAGATTAACGGACTATAGGTGAAAGGAAAACTTACGCATTTTATAAAGAAAGATATTATCATGGTCTTGGGGGTTATCAGCTTAGAAACAACCCAAATACCCATCAACAGCAGAAAAGAAATTATATTGTGGAATATTCACACAATGGAATACTACACGGCAAGAACAATGCTCTAATTCTATCCATACACAGGGACATCGATGAATCTCCAAAATACAATGCTGAGTGAAAGAGCTTCTGTCAAGGGTGATGGCTGAACAACATGATGAACATAATTCTTTAAATAATTTATTTTATTTTTGTTGCTTATGTTGAAAATATACACAACAAAACATACACCAATTCAGCAATTTCTGCATGTCCAATTCAATGACACTGATTACACTCCTCTAATTGTGTAACCATTCTTACCCTCCTTTTCTGAATTATTCCTCCACCACTGACATAAACTCACTGCCCCCTAAATTTCTTCTCTAACCTTTCGAGTTGCCGTTGTCAGTTTGGTTCCATGTAGATAGTTCTTTGAAATAGCACAATGCTCAGGGCAGACATTCTTTACTAATTAAGCTAGACTATTGTTTGGTTTTAAGAAGACTTGCAGGTGGTGTTTTAGATTTAAAGTTTGATGATTATCTCAGCGCAACAGTTTTGGGGTTCATCCAGCCTCAATGGCTCTGGAAAGTCTGGATTCCAGGAGAATTTGAAATCCTCTTCCAAATTTTCCCTTTTTTGATCAGGACTCTTCTGTGGAATCTTTGATCAAAACATTTAGTAATGGTAGCCAGGCACTGTTCAGTTCTCCGATCTCATAAGAAAGGAGGCAATCGTTCTTGGAGGCAATTAGCCACGCATTCCATTTCCTCCTCCTATATGTGGACATAATTAATGTCACTGACTGTACACATAAAGATTGTTGAAATGGCAAATGTTTTGTTACATATATTTATAAAACACACACACACGGAATAATTCCATGTATACAAACTCAAGAACAGGGGAAACAAAATTCTGTTGTTTAGGTTTGCCTATGTAAATGCTAAAACTATATAGAAAAAAAAGTTTGGGGTAAAAAAGACACAGTTTTGCATCGGCTTAATCATCACTTAGCTGTGTGGCCTTTAGCAAGGTATTAAACCTCTCTGAGACTCAATTTTCTCACCTGTAAAATGGGGATGATAATCTCCACCTGCATCAGGGTTTATCAAATGAAGTAAGACTGATGTCTGTGAAAAGTGTTTCAAACTGAAAAGCCTGTTTCAAACGGAGGAAATAATTGTTGTTGTTGTTGCTTAGCCCTTTTACAGGTTCTGCTTGGTAGATCTATTGTCAGGGAGAGCTTTTTATTTTTTAATTTTTTGTGTCCTGCAAGGTAGCTCTGTGTTCTGTCTACCAAATAGCAAATTGCTAGATTGTTTCTTTGTTGTTTGACACTTAGGTTCTCAACCTAATGGTGTGTTTACTAAAATAATTTCAAAGCCTCTTAGTATTTCAAAAGAGGGTTTTTAAAAATTAGCCATGAAAAGAACAGAAGAATAAATAGAGGCACAATTGCTCACTTTTTTAGGCTCAGCAGTTATTAAATTACATACACATACACAGAGAGAACAAAAAATCAAACACATTAATTTAAGGAGAGAAATGGCAACTATCTATAAATTTCCTCGTCAGTGATGGGCCTTGGTGGTTAATTTTACATACAATAATTTCACCCTCATATGAAAGCCAAGTATGAAAACAAGAGTTCCCAAAGGAAGGCTTTTATCTTAAACAGTGATGCAGGAAAAATCTCTGCTTCCATCTGACAGTCTCGTTACAAGACACATAGTGACAGCAAGCAGTTTCCTACAGCTTTGGGAACCAGAAACCAGAAGGTTCTAATCGACTTTCACTCCTGGATCTTGACTTCCCTGTCTTCCCTTTTGTAACGTTACAGCCCCACTGTGGTTTGGTTCTAGAGGACATTTGATTAAAATGATGTTATTTTTAGCAAATACATAATTTCCTACATTAAAATTCAAAAACCCAAGAGGGCAGCTTAAGCTTGTAACTGTGCAGTGCTATAGGCCACTGGTGTCCAACAAAATCTGAGCAAGAGGGAAAGACATAGAGCCCAGTGTGCAAAGTATGTCCCAGCCTTGAGAAAACGATGCTAAAGCCCTAGTCTCCAAACTATGCTACCTTCTTTGGTTCTCACAAGAGCTCCTAAACTCCTCTACTGGGAAT
Organism: Loxodonta africana; assembly: GCF_030014295.1. Lineage (NCBI taxonomy): Eukaryota > Metazoa > Chordata > Mammalia > Proboscidea > Elephantidae > Loxodonta > Loxodonta africana. The sequence continues at coordinate 125,331,269 of NC_087345.1, read as the reverse complement.
CCATCACTCAGGTAGCATCTCCTTTTTCACACCGGGGGGAAGAGCCCTGGAGTTGGGCTGTGACCCTAATGTCAGGCGACAGGCAGGCTGCAGAGAAAGAGGAGGTGGTGAGCTTCCTGTCTCGTTCAGCCCAGGCCTAAATTTGCTGTATTATGATTCAGACAGTGTGCTTCCCAGGACACTGAATATAGTTGCAGCTCTGAGTCAGCCTCAGGCCGCACTGCCTCATGGTATTAGACTCTGAGTGGTGCTGGGCGACAGACGTAAGCACCATTCTCAGGAGGACTTACTTGCTCTTCATGTCAGGTCAAGGTCCTCGTTAGGCCTGACCTCTTGTCACTAATGCATGCTTGCAAAGAGTCACTGGCCCCCTTGGCAGAAAACCAAAAGTCTGCTGTCTAAGTTTGAGTAATGCAGAGTTCTTTCTGGTTAATTTAGATTAATAGAAACTTAGATTACTCTATTAATAGAGGTTTATCATATATAACATGTATAGATTTCCAGTGTTGATGGGACTGAAATACTTTTAGTATTGACTTACTGTGTTTCTAGTGTTTAGGTCCCATCTCAAGATGTTTTAAATGTAGTTGGTAAATAGTCCAAAACACATGCAACGATTCAGAAGGCTTGAGCACAAGGAGAATTGGGAGTCAGAGAAGACAGCAATGAGGGAGGGCAGGTGTGTTCGAATACGATTTTCTGGAGGAGGTGAAGCATTTCCTGGACTTTGAAGGACTGCAGAATTTACCTGGGTATGAGGGAGAGCAAGTAGGAATGGCAGGGAAGTAGGAATGAGAGCACAGTTAACACCAGAACAAGAGAGAAAATTATTTAATCTTTCCTTGCCAGATCAGAAGGCTCATTAGTACTTGACAAGGCCCCAGGATCCTGCTAGATCACAATGAGTAATATGCAGAAGCATTAATTAATAGCGTCTGCCAGCTGACAGTCGAGCCTGCAGTAGAAGAGAGCGTTGACAGCCTTCGTTTCAGTTCCTGGGTCTCTTTTAAGACACATGAAAACGAGTACATATTTTTAATCAAATAAAAGAAACCTAATGAGAGGGCCAGTATCTTATTTATTGGGCAAGTGAAAGGACCAGGGATGTTACATGTATTGGGTTAGAGGAACTTGCCTTTTCCTCCCAGGGCCATCCCTCACTCACTTGGTAAGCTTGGGTCACACAGGAAATAGCTTTATGCCTCAGCCTGAAAAATGGAACTAATAACAGGTCCACTCGTGTTTAAATAAAACCACATCAAGGACAAGGACTAAGCATGTTGTCCTTCTGTTCTCTGGAAGAAAAGATTAAAATAGTTTCAAACGACTGTTATTATGATTACAGACGTCTGGAGACTCAGCTGATTTTTCAATTCATGGAGAATTTCATAAGTCCTAGAACTGAAAGGGATAGTAGAGGATAATCTACAGAGGAAATCTTGGTCTTGCAATCAGAAAGGCTTGGTCTGAAATCCTGGATCACCTTCAACCTGATCCATCTTTACTTCTTTCATTAAAGAAATATTTTTATTTTTTAATGCGGAAAATATATATGTAACATATAATTTGTCATTTCAACATTCTTCACATGTACAATCCAGTGACATTAATTACATTCATCGTGTTCAATCCATCGCCATTATTCATTTCCAAATTTTCACATCACCCTTAAAAGTCTCAGTGTTTCCTAAGCGGTGAATCTCCTATTCACCTCCCCTCCTGCTCACCCCTGGAAATCACTAATAAACTTCCCGTCTTTATGTAATTGCCTACCCTACATATTTTATATAAGTGGAATCATACAATATCTGTCTGTTTGGGTTGACTTCTTTCACTCAGCATAATGTTTTCAAGGTTCATCCATATATACCTCCATGGTATGGATGTTATGGTAAGCTTAAAATATCTGGCATATAATCGGCCTTTAGTATTAGTCCTCCTTCAATTAATAGAGGAGGAAATTAAATAAGACAAGGCTACTTTAAAAGCTTAAAGTATATGTGTTAGGAGGATAGGACGCAGCTAATGTTAGAGATGCGATGTAAGCCGGCTGAGGTTGCCTGGATGGGCAGGAGAGGGTGGCTGAATGGAGAATGCAGATTCTGATCTGCTACTCAAGTGGGTGGCCCATAAGTAAGCAGGATGGCATGAGGAGATGCACAGTGTCCTAAGACAAACTTCACTTTGCTTACCATAGGTTTTTGAGGGCAGATGCATTCACCCATCCATCCCTCCATCCTTTCATTTATTCATCCATTCAAGATGCTTATTAACATCCTGCCCTGTGTCAGGGCATCTCCTTGGTATGGGGGTACAACCAAAGAACTTACGGAATAGTAGAAAAGAAAGTCAAATGAACAGACAATTATAAATCATCGTGATAAATGCTAAGATAGTGATGTGTCCTTGGACATCTCCTGAAGGTCAGGCAAAGCTAGGTATTGGTCCTTGATATGCCATTCACTGGCTATGGTATCTTAGGAAAGAGGATAACCGCCACCTCCCCCCCCCCCCGCCCAGTCTTCACAGCCCCTCTGCCCTCACTACCCACTCTCTTGGTCTGAAGATCAGTTGAAAACATGTACTCCAGAGCTCTTTGGAATCTATGTTGTGCTACATGAATGTACATTTTAATATATTAATCATCAATAATTCCATCAGACTTAAATTTTTCTTCCAGGCCCAATTCTCTTTTTAATTTTTCTATAATAAATAGTATCTGGTGTGTGCATTTGATTCTCAGTTCCCATTTTTTCTTAGTGTAGCTTCTTTTTGATAGGAGTCTCTGTAATTCTTATCTTCTAGTTCTTTCTACCAACGTGGTTGTATCCATACTCATGTATACTATGTTAGATGGAACTCTAGGTAAGACTAATAAGGTTTTAAGCTGCCATTGGGAAGGGTAAGAGGAGTGATCAGTAATGAGGAAAAGACAAAGGCCTAAAGAGGTGTCGGGAGAGTGAAGTATTATGGAAAGAGCACAGCAAGAACAGAGGGTGGGGTATGGAGCAGCATAAGGGGGAAGCCAAGGAAATAAAACCTAGAAGAATAGAATGAGTTGAGAGCAAAAGGCGGAGGAAGAGACAGATGCAGCCACCCAGCTGGTGGAGGAGAAAAAAGGTGCCTCCCATTTTAAACAGCTTATCTACTTTATCTGCAATATTTCTGCTGATGTCTGAAAAGAGAGAAAAATGTATGCATGTGAGTGTGTGTGTGTGTTAATAACAGTCATCTATTTATAGGCCTTAAATTATACACCATGAAAGCATCTCTGAGACAAGATGTGTTATTTGGCTGCCAGAAGGAAAAGTTAATGAAAAAAAAAAAAAGGCTTCTAGATTTCTTTCTTCCTTTTCCTCATCCCATCTGTCCACGCTCTTATGGTTATTGACAAATGTCAACTCTGTATTTGGAGCCAAAGTCCAAAGAAGTGAAAAAGAGATGGTTAAAGATTTCCCACCAGGAGGAGGAGCCTCTACGGTTTTCTTGAGAATTACATGTTCCCCAAATCATATCATTTTCTAGCTGAACCAAAAGGGAGGTCAGACAGCTTCTTTTCCTGCTCCCTCATATTAGAGAGATGACACTGAGCTCAGAGGGGTTGTCCTGCCCAAGGCCATCCAGTGACTGGTCACATAAGAGTATTTGCTGGTTCAAGCTAGTGCTCTTTCTACCTAGTACCCACCAAGCCATCATTCCTATTTCCAACTCCAGTTGACTTCAGTTCCCTCATACAGGAAACCAAGAAGATTCTAGCTACTTTTTCCTCTGACCTTATCTTTCCAGAGAACTGTTTGAATCCCCTAGTGACCTCAAAATGACCTTCAGATGAAGGGAATTCCATGCTCAGTTCTAAGCTCATAATCAGTAGAATAGAGTGTCTTAGCACATAGACTTTGGTGTCAGACAGACCTGGGTCTTCCGGTTACTGACAGTGTGAATTCAGGTATGTTACTCAATCTTAATGCCTCGGTGTCTTCATTAGTAAAATGAGGATAATAATAAAACTTATCTCATAGGACTGTTGTGGAGATTGAATGAGATAATGTATGTAAATTACTTGCTAGCAAAGGGCTAGAATATAAAAGATGCTCAACAATTATTTTTGAAATAGTTTAACACCCTAATCGGTTAGAAAAGCTGAGACTTCAAGGATGAGAGCTTTGAAGGTAAACCTGTGGCCACCTTCTCTTCAAGGACCTTCATATGCAGGATGATGATGGAGTAGATGACGGCCAGCCAGTAGCATCTATAGATAGTCTTACCGAGGACATCGGGAAGAAAGGAGACAATGGTGGGAGGGCATGGGGACAAGGGGCAGGAGGCAGCCAGTGAGTATCACAGGAGAGACAGGGCCTCTGCACTTAACTGGAAAGAACCCATGTCTTCTGCCCTCCTCCTCTCTACACAGGCTTTGGGTGTCAGTTTTGAACTCCTACAACATGCCAGGAGGAGGGACCACTTGCCAAGTTCCGTAGTCTGAAATACCTTCCCCCATCTCATGTACCAGCCCGCCAACTTCCACCCATATAAAGTTTGGCTTACGTTCAACTTCTCTAGCACCTTTTCCTTTTATGAAACATTTAGGAATATTATTTCATTTGATTCAATGACTTGTCTGTGATTTGAGAGAAGATTATGATCGCCATGCACAGAAAAGTCAAATATCTTGCCTGAAATCGTGTGCTTAGTATTTGGCCACCTAAATCTTAAAGGGCAGGAACGCTCTTCTTGCTATACCACACGGACTGGTTCTTTTCAATAACTTTAACCTTTCTTTTGCTTTCACATATACATTCAGACGCACATGCACACATACTTTTAAAAATAACCAAAGCATTATACACTAAGAGTTTCTGGCTCAGGGTTAAGCTGAAGAATATATTCTCTTCTTTCCTTTCCCTGTAAGGGACCCCCTGTCCTAAAACTCAAGTGTGAGATGATCTGTTAGGGAAGGTATAATACCCTCTAAGGAAAACATAAAATTCTGACATCCTTTGCTGGATTGTAAACAATCCAAGGATAAGGTTATTATCGGACATGTTTTTACCTTCTCTAATAGTTATGACGGAAACGCTGGTGGCGTAGTAGTTAAGTGCTACGGCTCTTAACCAAGAGGTTGGCAGTATGAATCCAGGCGCTCTTTGGAAACTCTATGGGGCAGTTCTACTCTGTCCTATACGGTGGCTGTGAGTCGGAATCGACCCAAAGGCAGTGGGTTTGGTTTTGGCTTAATAGTTATGATGGTGCTGTGAACATAGTTGAGGTTCAACAAGTATAATAAATAAAACTGATTAAAAACACCTTAGGGTGGGAGGTGGGAGTAGGAGGGTCCTCTTGGGAGGTCTCAAATGCTGATATGAATAGAAATGTTCATAACAATACCAATTATTTACTGATCATAAACTCTATGTAAGGCACATTATGAACACTATCTCTACTACTCAAAACAACCCCAAAGGTAAGTATTGTCCCTATTTTACAGTTGAGGAAACTGAGGCTCACAGAGGTTTTAAAAAATTTGTCCAAGTCATTGAGTTGGTAAGAGGCAGAGTGGCAATCTAGGAACTTTTGTGTGGCTCTAAAGTTACTAGGTCACTGCCTTTCATTACATTGGGCCCAGCATGGTCCCCTGGCCTCCCAAATGCATGTCCCTCCACTGACAGTCAGGGTCCTTCCTTGTGTGTGTGTGCTTGTGTGTGTGTGTTAGCACACACACAAGCTCACCCTCAGACCTTGCTCAGAGTCCCTTCAGCAGCCAGAGCCTCAGCAGGGGGTGCCATTGGCAGGCTGAGAGCTGGTGGGGCCTGCGTGGGAGCTACTGTTGGGAGAACTTGAAAAGTGGGAGGGGGAAAATCTTCCGTTACTAAGCAAGGATCTAAGAGCTGTTGTCAAGGAAGAATCCCAGGCCTTCCATAAAAGGAAGGCCTCCCTTCCCCTTCTGGCAGCAAGTGCTGCCTTGAGCAGTAAGTCTGACAATCTCCCGAGCCCACCTGTGCCTGGGAAGCTTTGGAAACGAGACCCAGAGAGTGTGGGTAGGGGGCATTGACCTGGCTCAGCAAGGCATGGAGCTAGATTTAGTCACCATGAGTTGGAATCGACTCAACGGCAATGGGTGTGGTGACAGGTCTCCTGCCCTCCAGTCTCACCTCTCCAATTCATCTTGCAAGCTCTACCTGGAAAATTTTCTCTACATGTCTCCACCCTGCCTACACGCCCTTCAATGGCCCTCCATCACCTATTGGCTAAAATCCAGCCTGTTGGGATGAGTAAGAAAGACTCTTTTCCTGACCTGACCTTTGCCTACCTCACCTAACCTTCACCCCTGCACCTCTGACCATTCCCAGGTGCTCATCTGCCTCTAGCTGAGCAGGCATTCCAGTGTCTCTGTGCCCTTGCACATGCCAGTTCCTCTGTCTGGAACATCCCCCTTCTCACACATACCACAGGCCCTTAATATCCTGGAAGTCACACTCATTTGAGCTCAAGCATTTCAGATCAATACCAGGGGCATCTCTCCCACCAACTTGTCAGTTATAACACTACCCTTGGCCCTACTACCTCCCCTTTCTGAGCCCCCCACCCCACTCCACCCCCACAGAAGCTAGACTTAGAAGAGAGAGAGGTGGAGCGGGCGTGTTCTCAGGATAGATCATGCTCATCTCTGCTCCCAGCTGCTGGTGAAAAGCGCAAGATACCAGAGTAGAGCCCCTCAGCTTCCCTCACCTCACTTCACCCAAGCTTCCTGGGAAGAAGGGAGATAAAGAGATTTTATTAAATCAAGTTTGGGATCTAAGGTTTAAGCTCAACTGATTTTAAGACTATTTTTTTGAGCAATTTAGGTTTACAGAGAAACTGTACAAAAAGCACAGACAGTTCCCATATACACCCCCTCACCCCCTGCACAGTTTCTCCTATCAATACCTTGCTTTCATGTGGTACCTTTGTTACAACTAATAAATCAATATTGATACACTATTAAGTAAAGTAGATAGTTTACATTAAGGTTCACTCCTGTGATGTCTAGTCCTTGGGTTTTGACAAATCAAAATGTCACATGTCTACCATTACAATATCATACGAATAGTTTCACTGCCCTAAAAATGCCTTGTGCTCCATCTGTTCATCACTCCCCCAATCTCTGAATCCCTGACAACCACTGATCTTTATACTGTCTCTATAGTTTTACCAGAGCCCTGGTGGTCCCGTTGTTAAGAGCTTGGCTGCTAACCAAAAGGTCGGCAGTTTGAATCCACCAGCTGCTCCTTGGAAACCCTATGGGGCAGTTCTACTCTGTCCTATAGGTTGCTATAAGTTAGAAGTGACATGACGACAATGGGTTTTCTTTAATAGTTTTACCTTTACTAGAATGTCATATAGGTGGAATCATATAGAGTATGCTGCCTTTTCAGACTGACTCATTTCACTTAGCAATATGTATTTAAAGTTTCCCCACATCTTTTTGTGGCTTGATAGCTCATTACTTTTTATCGCTGAGTAGCACTCCACTGTATGGATGTACCACAGTTTATCTATTCACCTACTGAAGGACATCTTGGTTTTTCCAATTTTTGGCAATTATGAATAAGCTGCTGTAAACATTCCTGTACAGCTTTTTATGTGGATATACATTTTCAAGTGATTTGGGTATATATCTAGCAGTATTGCTGGATCATACGGTAAGCCTATGGTTAGCTTTGTAAGAAACTGCCAGACTGTCTTCCAAGGTGGCTGTACCATTTTGCATTCCCACCAACAATGAATGAGAGCTCGTGTTGCTCCACATTCTTGCTAGAATTTGCTGTTGTCAGTGTTCTGGATTTTAGGCATTCTCCAAGAGTCGGAAACAATTAGTTTTTTTTTTTTTTTAATAGAAATAGATGTGTAGTGGTATCTCATTGTTATTTTAATTTGCAATTCCTAATGAGATACGATGTTGACCATCTTTCCATGTGCTTATTTGCCATGTGTGTATCTTTGGTGAGGTATCTGTTCAAATCTCTTGCCCATTTTATAATTGGGTTGTTTTTTGTAATTGGGTTGTCTGTTTGTAATTGGGCTGTTTGTTTTAAACTTGAGAATGAAGGAAATCCAAGCTAATATGTTACTGAGGAAAGGAAGAGAAAGGGAGATTGGAAGGCAGTTTATATCTGGCAGAGTTGAGACTTCTCACAAAGTGGCTACATTTGATTCTCATTTTTTATTTTGATCATTGTGGCTCATTGGGGTCAGGAGCCACAGTCAGTCAGTTCTCCTGGTCCTCAATCACTCTCAGATGTTCTTCAAGGGAGGATATAAGCAGCTCCACATACAACACACATGCTCTCAGGGCTATGATTCATGTCCGGTTGTCGCCTTAGGTTTCCTTTTAGTATTACAAACGATAAGAGAATAGTCATGCCAAGACCTGCACTAAGTGAAGTATTTTCATTATCTCATGAAATTCTCTCAACACATGAGATTTGTTTGAGGCTAATTTATACTATCGACCCAAGGTCATATAGCTAGCAATGTTGAGAATATCAGCTGAAAACACACCTAACTCCCAAGTTCATACTCTTTCCACTGTACCCCCCCCCCAAAAAAACCCAAACCCATTGCCATCAAGTTAATTCTGACTCATAGTGAGCCCAAAGAACACAGTAGAACTGGCCCACAGGGCTTCCAAGGAGTGCCTGGTGGATTTGAACTGCTGACCTTTTGGTTAGCAGCCGTAGCTCTTAACCACTCTGCCACCAGGGTTTCACTTTCCACTGTAAAATTCCACTGTAGCGCTGTTAAATTCAGCTCAAAAGAAGCATTTCTTGGGTGCCTACTGTGTACCAGGCAGGGTTCCTAGATGGTGCAAACAGTATGTGCTCAGCTACTAACCTAAAGGTTGGTGGTTGGAACCCACCGGCTGGTGACATGGGAGAAAAGCCTGATGATCTGTTTCCATAGAGACTTCTAGCCAAGAAAACCCTACGGAGCTGTCCTACTCTGTAACACATGGGGTCACCTAAGTTGGAATCAACTCAATAACAATGGGTTTTGTGTATGAGGCTCTAGGCTCGAAATCAGGAAGCAGAGATGAATGAGACCCAGTTCTTGCCTTGGCACAGCTCATGGCATAAAGGGAGACACATACCACAGAAAATTAGTGCAATGAGATGTGGTAAAGGTCATGGTAGAGGTATACATCAGGAGCAATGGGAGCACAGAGAAAGGCACTTAAACCTACTTTGAAGGTGTGATGCTTGAGCTGAATTGTTATGAATTGAATTGTGCACTCCAAAATATACGCTGAAGTCCTAACTAACCCCTGTACCGGAGAATGTGATCCTGTTCGGAAACAGGGTTTTTCTTTTGTTAAGTTAATGAGGTCACATTGGAATAGGGTGAGTCCTAAGCCTAATCCCTTCTGAGTGGTGTTGTATAAAGGAGAGTACAGACACAGAGGAACAGACACACACATAGGTGGAGATGCCATGGGACCACAGAGGCAGATGCCACCTATAAAGAGCAAAGAAATGCCAAGGATTGCCAGCAGCCACCAGACACTAGGAAGAAAGTCCTCACAAAGAATCAACATGGCTGAAACCCTGATTTGGACTTTCAGTCTCCAGAACGGTGAGAAAATAAATTTCTGTTCTTTAAAGTCACCCCCTTTGTGGTATTTTGTTGGAGCAGCATTAGGAAACTAAGACATAAATTTTAACTAAGAGTTTACCAAAACAAACAAATGAGGTGGAAGAGAGGTACTTCGCAGACACAGGTGACCAAGGAGTCCAGACACAGGAGTCTCTCTCTCTCTAGCTGCACACTGAGCTGACCTTGCCCCTTCCTGCTCTGAGGAAATGATCACTTGTTTTCTCTTCAGTCTCAATTTGTGCCAGTGTCTTAACTCTCTAGGTATTTTTATTTTTTAAGCTCTGTCTCAAGTTAAGGAATGAATACATTGTCCTGAAGGAATTTTAGGTACTAGCTGGGGTGGGGTCCAGGTGAGGGAGGATTATTTTCAGGGGCAAGAGGCCCACTTTCTGGATTCTAAAAATTGTTCCACACAGACTGATGCCTGCGGCATCTATTCTAGAGCTGGTTCTGCCAGGCACTATCGGAGAAATGCATATAATCCAGGTGATACGAATGTGTAAAATCTTTGGGTTAAAGAATGTAATTGGTGGAAGAAAAGGGGAGGGCCTTTCTCTTGAGCAAAAGGTTTATATGATTTGCTCAGTGATGTTTGGGTTTTGTAGCAACCCACTTACGGTTATTAAAAAAAGGCTTTACTTTTTAAATTCCTGCAGGGCAAACAACAATTTTTAAAAATTATTATTAAGACGATGAATTCCTCTAGTCCTTTACCTATTTTTCCCTCTGAAACATTTTTTCATGGGGTGAACTTCTTGAATTCAATGTTCCTTAGCCATGCAAGTAAAATATTATAACTGAAGAGACTGTACTTGGCAGAGCCCTAACCCGTAATACCTTACAAATTCACTGAGGAGACAAAATATACCTGAATGAATTAAAACTGTCTACTATTGTTCACAGAAGAATCCCTGGCGGCACAGTGGGTAAGCACTCAGCTGCTAACCCAAAGACTGGCAGTTTGAACCCACCAGCCACTCCTTGGGAGAAAGATGTGGTGGTTTGCTTCCGTAAAGATTTCAGCCTTGGAAACTCTATGGAGGCAGTTCCACTCTGTCCTACAGGGTAGCTATGAGTCAGAATTGACCTGATGTCAATGGATTTTTAATATTGTTCATGAGGAGCTCTGGTGGCACAATGGTTAAAGCGCTCGATTGCTGTTGAAAGGTCTGTGGTTTGAACCTACCAGCGGCTCCATGGGAGAAAAGACCTGGGATCTGCTCCTGTTAAGATTGCTGTTGTTGTGTACAGTTGAGTTGATTTCAACTCCTAACAACCCTATATGACAGAGTAGAACTGCTCTATAGGGTTTCCTAGGCTATAATCTTTACTGAAGCAGATCACCAGGTCTTTCTCCTACAGAGCTGCTGGATGAGTTAAAATGCTGACCTTTCTGTTAGTGGCCGAACACTTAACCACAGCACCACCAGGGTTCCTTCTGTAAAGATTACAGCCTAGAAAACCCTATGGGGCAGTTCTACTCTGTCATATGGGTTAACTATGAGTTACAATTGACTTGATGGCACACAACAACAACAGTAGGTTCATATATGTGAATACTGTATTTTTCAAAAGCAAGGCATGCCTGTAAGCCACACTCTGTCCCCGCTGCTCTCCCCCTGGATGCTATCTCATCACAGCCTCCCAGGACCCTTCCTTAACTAAGGCCATCTCCCTTCCCTGAGCAGGCACATGCTGCTCCTTAGACCATTCACACTGCAAAGAAGTCAGCACATGAGCATTTAAATAAAGTAAAACAGGTGGGATGGAGGCAGCGCTGCCTCAGGAAAAACTCCAGGGGGCGCCATTCATATAGAATACAATAAAATACTCAGTGATTGATGCCCCTGAGGTAGAGCAACCTGGCCACAGATTGTAGGACAGAGATAAGAGGAAGATGAGGATGACCAATGATAGAAAACAAACACAACTGATTTTGGGGAGATATTATCATCTCCTGCTCTCTTTTTCTGTCCCTGCCTCTCTTGCAACCTTACAAGCTGTCTCTTACAAGCTTACTGCTCCAATTTCATTTCTTTCTTTCTCTATTCATTTAAAGGTCTCTCCTATCTCTCATTCCTCAGCAATCAGCAATTTCTAGTCCTCCTATATTGAGTACGTTTCCCCTCTTCGTGCTTCTACTGGAAACCCTGGTGGCGTAGTGGTTAAGAGCTATGGCTGCCAACCAAAAGGTCGACATTTTGAATCTACCAGGTGCTCACTGGAAATCCTATGGGGCGGTTATAGGGTTCTATGAGTTGGAATCGACTGACACAATGAGTTCAGTTTTTTTTTTTATAAGTGCTTTTATTGTCTTTAGTCTTTGTTCTTTCTGTCTCCTGATAGTTTTCAGATACTGGCTAAGAATTTTAGGACTTGCTGCAAAAGAGGGGCATAAATCATGACATTTGTGCAAAAATGTAAAGCTAACTCAGTAAGTAAACCTTAAAACTGGTGCTGCTTGGCTTGACTGAAATAGTTAATCCCAGATCTAAATTGAAACTCTATTTTAAATTAAGCTGCAACTAAGTTTGAAGCCTGCCTCTGCCTTCTACAAAAGACAAGTTGGCTTCCTGTGAAAGTTTTGATTGCTTGTGGCACAAAAAGTGTAGAGATCCGGGCCTTAGCTTATGTAAAGAATCTTGCCATCTTAAGTGCTCTCAGTAAATGCCTAGGGTCTAACTCCCTCTTAGCCAGATGGGCAGTGTTTACATTTCAAAAGGCTTTGAGTTGGAACTGATCAAATCTTCCTAAGCAAATAGTTGACTTTTCCATTTCAAGACTCCAACAAGGGTTAACCTGGCCAACAATCAATCACTAAAACCCTACATCATGAATGTTTACAGGCATGCTTTAGAAATATTGCTTTAGTCAATTTGTACCGGGGAAATAAGAGACTGATGTTAAGCTAAAATTGATGTTAGGAAAGTCTGTAAAACTTGACAATCCCTAGTAAATTTTCATTCCTTCCCCTGTACTCCCCTTTATGTGAAACCATTTGCCTCTGTTGCTATACCTCACTGATCTCCCTGTAAGCTAGAGCACATGGAGTAGCCTCTTCTTTCAGTGCCTGTGTGTCTCTCCATTTCTTAGAATAATTTTAATTGTCTTTTTCCTACAATAAAACTCTTGTTTTAACTTCTAGCAGAGTGTCACTCTAGCGTTTTTACTAGGGCAGGACCCAATCAAGATTATCCATAAATAACTTTAATTTCCCTTGTTGAGAGAATTTCCTTTGGATACTCCAAACTCTCACTTACTGACCCCTTCCCTGACCCCCTGGTATGGCCAAAGAAACATTCGAATGTCTGGTCCTAACATTGCACTTTCCCTCCCAGAATTCCCCTTTGGTGTAACCCTTGGTCCTGCTTGCTTCTCATGCTGTGGATAACTCTAGCTCCTCTGTGATGGACTAAATATCTTCTTCCTCCTGACTGCCTTTTCCCTGCTCACCTTTCTGGGACCCTTACTGTGAAACATCAGCTTCACTCTCAGAAGCAAAAGCCCCTGCCCTGAGCCTAGAAATCTTAGGATAATTTCAGAATGAAACATCCTGGCCTAGTTTAAGGTCACCAGACACTGGGGGGCAGTAGGGAAGACTGGTTAGTATTTGGCCTGCATACATTGTCTAGAAGTCACATTCCTTGGGGGCCCAGGTTAACATTGCCTCCAGAGATGGGGTAGAGGGGAGGCCAGAACCAAACCAGAGCCCAGCTGGATGGAGGGTGAGCTCTGTCTGAATCCGCCAGAAGCAATTGCTCTGGGCCCCAGAACCCATGTCTCAGTTCCACCTGGCATCACCAATTATCTGTTCCTCTGACAGAGAGTTCGTTTTTTTTTTTTTTTTTAATTCCCTCGAAATAGGGCTATAATTAAATCCAAAATTGTACTGGAGACTTTATCGTCATGGCAAAAGCAGAACACAGTGTCTGCAGACAAAAAAACTCTTTCAATAAAAATTAATTATGCACAGCTCGTGTCCCAGTCTCAGGGCAGTGTGGGGAATGCATATGAAGGCGTGGGGAGGAGCCTGGTTCTGAGGCACCGCCAAGGGCAGCGCCTGCCCTCCCCTGCAGCTCCCGCTGTGCAGCCCCCAGCGCCATTCATGCGAAACCCCTGCTGCACCTCCCTCCCTCCTTCTCCCTCCCTTCCTCGTTCTTCGGAGTAACAGCCTGTTCTCTGCAGCCCTGTGGACCGCTGCTTCCCCCCAGCCCCTCTTGAGAACCTGAGCAACCGAAAGCAGCCATAGATAGGGCTGAGAGAGGGGAGAGAGAGGAAAGACAAGACAGATAAAGGATAGGGTCTGCGATCTGTCCTCATTAAATAGCTTTTTCTTTCAAGAGGAAAATTTCTCTGCTGGCAGCTCACGCCTTAGGCCTCCCACCACAGGGAGTGCGCAGGGTAAAGGCTTCTGACCTCCATTTCCCACAGTGCACCCTGGGGTAAGATGACGGAGCCTAGAGAAGGAGCCATGGAGCTCTGGTGGAGTAGTGGTTAAGGTGCTTGACAGCTAACCAAAAGTCTGTGGCGAAGCTCCAGCGGCCTCGGGGCAGTGGCAGTCTGCTTCGGTAAAGATTTACAGCCTTGGAAACCCTATGGGTTGCTGTGGGCCGGAAGCTACTGGAGGGCAGTGCGCTGGAAAATGAGCCACAGCATACGCAGGTGACCACATTCTGTACAGACCAGGCCCTGGACCAGGACCTGGACCTTCCCTCTTGCCCAGAGCGTGAGTACAAGTGTGAACTAGAGACAGAAGGGGGCTCTCAGGGTGGAAAAGCCTCCTGGGGAGGAAGTAAAATGAAAAATCCGAGAGACAGGAATCTGAAAGGGGAGGCAGGGTGAGAGGAGGGACTCAGGATCTATCACCGGAAAACTAGTCACCAGATATGGCCAGGAAAAAGGATTTGCAGGAACCCAATGGGTGTAGGGCAAGGTTGCATACCTTCTCATTTATCTCAGGAAGTAGTGATGAAGGAGTGGGAACCCAGGCTTCCTCAGAACCTGGAGTCTCTTCCTTCAGTAGGTTAGATCTTCACCACCCACTCAGGAGGGAACCTGGATGAGCTCCTGCATCTTCACTTCATCTAACTCGGGGAGGGGCTTCCGCAAGAGGACGCAACCCGCACGCTCACTTAGAAAGCCAGTTGCCTGTTGAGCCGTTCGGACTCATGGCTACCGATTGCGTTTTAGTGTAGAACTGCACTCCATAGGGTTTCACTCTGTAGGGTTTTCAATGCCTGTGACCGTTCCAAAGTAGATCACCAGGCCTTTTATCCGAGGACCTTCTGGGTGGATTCTAACTGGGAACCTTTCAGTTAGTAGCCCAGGGCTTAATCCTTATGGCCACCCAGGGACTCTTTAGTGAGGGAAAACAGAAAACGAACCCACTGCCTTGGCGTTGATTCTGACTCATAGCGACCCTAGAGGACCCAATAGAATTGTCCCATAGGGTTTCTAAGGCTGTAATGTTTATGGAAGCAGGCTGCCACAACTTTGTCCCTCTGAGAGGGTGGTGGGTTTACACCGGCGATCTTTCAGTTAGCAGCGGAACGCTTAACCACTGAGCCATCAGGGCTCTTTATACCTTAGTAAGAGGCAGGTCCAAATTTAACTAACAGCAGCAGCTTAGGTACAAATGGAGTGTGAGAACCATCTTTTGCTGGGGGGGTGAGGGATGGGGAACTGCTCCAGGGCCATGAACTGTACAAAGGAATAGACAGGGATGATGGAAGCCCTGGTGGGATGTTCTTGGAGAAGCTGCAGCTTGTAGGGGTGATCACAGTTGTCCTCCAATCCCAAGTTTTTCAAGATAGTCCTGAGGATTCATTTCATCAGTAGAAGATTGAAAGAGAGCCTTGTCAAGTCTAAGACTGGATGATTTTGTTGAGTCAATCTGATTCTCCCTGTTATGGGTTAAATTGTGTCACCCCAAAAGATATGTTCAAATCCTAACCCCAGTACCCATGAATGTGATCTTATTTGGAAATAGGGTCTTTGCAGATGTAGTTAGTTAAGTTGACATGAGATCACAGTAGGGTGGGCCTTAAGCCAATATGGCTGGTGTCCTTATAAAAAAGAAGAGACACAAATAGTCACAGAGGGAAGATGGCCATGTGAAGACAGAGGGAGAGATTGGAGCTAAGTTGCCACAAGCCAAGGAAAGGCTGGGAATGCCAGAACCTGGAAGAAACAAGGAAGAATCTTCCCCTAGAGGCTTAGGAGAGAACATAATCCTGCTGACACCCTGAGTTCAGACGTCTAACCTCCAGAACTGTAAGACGATAAATTTCTGTTGTTTTAAGCCACCCAGTTTGTGGTGCTTTTTTACAGAAGCTATGGAAAATGTGTGCACTTCCCCAGTTGGGGATGATGCGGTCTTATGCAAACCAGCACATCCTTACTTCCTGATGACCAGCCTCCGACTCCTCTCCCAAAACTACAAGCCTCAGCACGTAGACACATAAGTGGTACTAGGTGCACTGCAGGTGGGCAAAACATAGGTACGACAGGCCTGGCACTTAATTCAAATTTTTTTTCTGCTGAGATGAACTGTCCTCCCTCAAACTCCCCCCTCGCCTCAATTTCAAAACACATCACAAGCCAAGATTTCTTGACCTGGAAAGAGAGGGGGTGGTAAAAACTCTGTCACAGCCCCCTGATACTGGGAACTAAACACCCAGAGGCACCTTGGAAGAAAGGCCTGGTGATCTACTTTAGAAAAATCAGCCATTAGAAATCCTATGGTGTACAGCTCTACTCTGACACACATGGTGTTGCCATGATTCAGAATCAACTTGATGACAACTGGTTTTGATTTGCCAGATCAATAAGACTGGAAAAAAAGTGTAAGGAGTGAAAAGGAAGAAATAAAGCTATCATTATTTCCAGAAAGCATAACAGCTTATGTAGATTTTTTTTTTTTTAAATCTACAGATGTAAGTCATCTAGTGCTGCCATAACAGAAGTACCGCAAGTGGATGGCTTTAACAAAGGGAAATTAATTTTCTTATAGTCTAGCAGGTTACAAGTCCAAATTCAGAGTGTCAGCTCCAGGGGAAGGCTTTCTTTCTCTGTTGGTTCTGGAGGAAGGTCATTGTCCTCAAATTTCCCATGATCGAGGAGCTTCTCAGGCACTGAGGCCCCGGGCCCAAAGGACGCACTCTGCTCCCAATCCTGCCTTCTTGGTGGTATGAGGTCCCTCACTCTCTGCTTGCTTCCCTTTTCTTTTATCTCTTGAGAGATAAAAGGTGGTGCAGGCCACATCCCAGGGAAACTCCCTTTACCTCGGATCAGGGAGGTGACCTGAGTAAGGGTGATGTTACAATTCCATCCTAATCCTCTCAACATAAAATTACAACCACAAAATGGAGGACAACCACACGATACTGGGAATCATGGCCTAATGAAGTTGACACGTATTTTTGGGGGGACACAATTCAGTCCATGACAATAGATAAACTATTTGAATTGATAAGTGAAACTAGTGAGAATATTGAATATATGATCAGTATAAAAATTATTTATATTTTATATATTTCCAAATTTTTACTGAAATCTTTTAACAGTTATAATTCAAAAAGCATCAATAAATATAAAAAACCTATGACTAAATCTAACAAAAATAATGCAATTCCACTATGCTACATGCTGGATTTTTATAAAACATTACTGAAGCAAATTAAGAGACCTAGATAAATGAAAGGATATATACCATCTTTGCATATTGAATTAAAGTAAAGACGTAAATTCTCACAAAACCTATCTATAGATTAAACATAATCCTAATTAAAATTCCAGCAGGGGTGTGTTTGTATGTGTGTGTATATAAACTGACAAGTTGATTCTTAAATTTGTATGGATTTGGAAAGGGACAAGGAAAACCAAGACAATCTTGTGGAACAAAGCTGGAGGCTTTAAACTATTGTATATTTAGGCTTATTATAAAGGAGCTATAATTAAGACACTGTGGTACTGACACAAGGATGAACAAATAGGCAAATAGAATAGAATGGAGAGTCTAGAAATAGACCACAGTACACCATATAAGGTCACTTCATTATGACAAAGGTGACAATACAGAGCAGTGTGAAGATGATAAGCCTCTTGGTCAAAGGTACTGAGTTAATCAGATGTCTAAATATGAAAAAAAATTTTTTTTTACCCTATCTTACATCATATACAAAAATGAATTCCAGGTGCATTGTAGATCTAAATGTGGAAGGTAAAACTATGAAGCATCTAGAAGAAAATATAGGAAAATATCCACATAAGCTTGGTATAGGCAACAATTGCTGAAACAGAACACAAAAAACACAAACTGTAAACTGGAAAAATGATAACTCTGAATTCATAAAGAATTAAGAACTTGTGTTCATCAAAAGATACTAGTAAGAGAAAATGCAAACAATAGAGTAAGAAGATATTTACAATATATTTTTATATCTTTTATAAAAGGCCCCTGCAAACCAATAAAATAAAAAAAGAAAGAAAGCTATTTACCCTGAAAAATGGGTAAAAAACATGAATAAGGATTTCACAATGATGTCCAAATGACCCATAAATGTTTGAAAAAGAGCTCAGCCTTAGTAGTAATCAGGGAAATGCAACTCAAAACCACAAGAGTCTACTACATACCACCAGGATGGCTAAAATTTTGCAGAATTAAGTATTGTGAGTGTTTGGAACCGCTGGCACTCTCAAACACAGCAGGTGAGAGTATAAATTCATACACCACTTTTTAAAACGGTTTGGTGTTATCTACGAAAGCTAAGCATAATATATGTTGTTGTTAATTAATCTTGAGGCAATGCCAACTCATGGTGAACCCATGTGTGCAGAATAGAACTATTTCATAGGGTTTTCAAGGCTGGAAGCAGATCTCCAGGCCTTACTTCCGAGGCACTTCTGGGTGAATTTGAACCGCCAACATTTCATGGTTAGTAGTCCAGCACTTAACCATTTGCGCCATCCAAGGACCCTATAATACACATTGCCCATTGAAGCCCATTGCCATCGAGTTGATTCCGACTCATAGTGACCCTACAGGACAGAGTAGAAATGCCCCATAGAGTTTCCAAGGAGTGCCTGGTGGATTTGAACTGCCAACCTTTTGGTTAGCAGCCTTAGCATTTAGCCACTAT
Organism: Loxodonta africana; assembly: GCF_030014295.1. Lineage (NCBI taxonomy): Eukaryota > Metazoa > Chordata > Mammalia > Proboscidea > Elephantidae > Loxodonta > Loxodonta africana. Next base: position 125,312,499 of record NC_087345.1, on the reverse strand, counting down.
GCTACCAGGGTTTCCATAATATACAATATAACCTAATAATTCACTTCTAGAAAGATACCCCCCTCAAAAAAAATGCAAGCACATAGACACAAAGAGACATGTATAACACTGTTCAAAGCATCAGTATTTGCACTATCCCCAAACTGGAAACGGTCTAAATATTCATTAACAGTATAATGATTAAATACATATTTTATGCTCTTACAAGTGAGTGTTATACAAACTTTTTCTATTCACAACAAATGGATGAATCTCAAATTTAATGCTCAGCAAAAGCAGCCAGACACAGAGTATATACTATGGTTCCATTTATATACAGTAAAAAATAGGTAAATATGATCTATGCTATTAGAAGTCAGAATAATGGTTACAACGGGGCTTCTGTGTGCTGGGAATGTTCTATTTCTTGATCTAGGTATTATTTGTTGGGCTTGCTTTATGAAAATTTATTGAGCTAAATTCCAATGATCATCCTCACATCATGATCACAATTCAGAATGTCCCAGTACCATTAATATCACCATTCCCCTGAACTTTCAAGATTCCCCTGGAAGGTTTAGACATTGCACCCTGTTATAAGGTAACATGTCAAGGCAATCTATTGACTGTCAGCTGAGAGATGGCCCAAGCTTCTGGGACATAGAATAGACCCTAGGAGTTCTAGGGCCAGGAGAGAGGACCATGTGTGTGATGGGGAGGTTGTAGTGCCTAGAGTTACGCACTACCATCTACTCAAGGCAGCTGCTTACTATTGCCTTTCAGGTTGGCCATGTCTTGTTCTTCATTCATTTGCATTCAATTGCAATTCAACAACTACAAAAAGCTAGCCTTGGTCAGCATTGGAGCAAATTACAGATATGAACAAGACAGGTGTCCTTCTCTTGGAGTGTACAGTAGATGACGCACAAAGCTGAATTTCTAACAGGCAGATTAACTGACTCCTCGGCAGGACAAGAACCAAACTGGGCTTAGAGTTCAAGGCACAAGAGAAAGTCGTCCACGTCCTGCTGCGTAATGGAGCCCCTCTCCTCACCATGTTGTTGAAGGGGAGCAGGTTTGATCTTCTCAGGTTACAACTTAGAACATTAAAGGTTACTTTGAAATGGTCGAGGAGGCACAGGCACAGCAGTATCTGGAAATGCATTCTAGCCAATATTATGAAATTTCCATAATCTCACTTCATGTCATAATTACAGAGTACTTGCTCTTTACTGTCATCAGGCAAAAGGGGTTCTTATCAGTGTATTTGTCATTATAAATGTTCTGTGTATAGTCAGAGAAATTTGTCACTGAAGCAACAGAAGGAAAAGTAATCATATTCAGGGGAGACATATTAGCTATTATGAAACACAGGACTAATTAGGGGAAGAACATACCACAGACCCAGGGCTGCAGAGTTCCTTCCCTCACCAAGGCTCACACGGCCACACTGGAGACCACTGCTAACACTGCGGCCTAATTTGTCTTAGTCTTGAAAATTGAGGAGAGAACAATTATCAGAGAGAGGAGTTTAATCAAAATACAGAATACACTGTGCGTATATAGGATTCACATTTAATCACTGACATATATGCAATTCGGTTCCATTTTACTTATAGGTTAAGTCCTCGTATTTTAATTAATTAAACTTAATCATCCTTTCATTAAAAAAAGTCCTACAGGCTTCCCATAGGAAGACAGGTGTGAATTTTTCGTCCCAGCAAATCATGCGTCCTAGGCTCCTTTACAGATTGTGGAAAGAGCCCTGGTGGAACAGTGGTTAAAGTGATTGCTAACTGAAAGGTCTGTACTTCTAAGCCACCAGTGGCTCCACAGAACAAAGATGTGGCAGTCGGCTTCTGTTGAGATTTACAGCCTTGAAAACCCCATGGAGTCAAAATGAGTTGGAATCAACTTGAAGGCGGTGAGTTTTGGTTTGGTTACGGATGGTGGAAGATGCTGACAGGTAAGGAGTTGGGGAAGTAACTTTGGTTACTGATGAGACTCCAGTGGTCTCCTCACCCCTCAGCCTGACTCTACAGCATCACTGGGCAAAGTTGGTCCTCATTAGGCCTGAACACATCCTCAAGGCATTCTGTCAACTAGCATTCCTTCAACAAAGTTTTAATGAGTTCCTTCTCTGTACCAGATACTGTCTTAGTCATCTAGTACTGCTATAACAGAAATATCACAAGTGGATGGCTTTAACAAAGAGAAATATATTTCCTCACAGTAAAGTAGGCTAAAAGTCCAAATTCAAGGCGTCAGCTCCAGGGGAAGTCTTTCTCTGTCGACTCTGGAGGAAGGTCATTGTCCTCAATTTTTCCATGGTTGAGGAGCTTCTCAGGTGCTCAGGTCCAAGGGATGCACTCTGCTCCTGATGCTGCTTTCTCGGTGGTACAAGGTCCCAACTCTCTGCTTGCTTCCTTTTCCTTTTATCTCTTGAGTGATAAAAGGTGGTGTAGGCCACACCCCAGGGAAATTCCCTTTACCTTGGGTCAGGGGAGGTGACCTGGGTAAGAGTGGTGTTACAATCCCACCCTAATCGTCTTAACATAAAATTAAAATCACAAAATGAAGGACAAACACACGTGGCCTAACCAAATTGATACACACATTTTTGGGGCAACATAATTCAATCCATGACAGGTATCATACCTATGATCCCCCACCCAGGGGTCCATTCTCCCATGTCATCAACCGTTGGCCATGAGGACAATCTACAAGCAATTTCTAACCTGGTCTAACCTTCCAGACTTATTCTTACCCCCCGAAAATACCTGTGAAATTTGAGATTTTTCTCTATGATGTTCATTCTGAATTGTGTGAGAAAACAGGTCTGGAAGGAGCCAGACCCTCTCATTTGCCCACTCTGCTATTTCTAATTCATGACGCTGACTCTCACTAGCATGTTGCTATGCCAACAGTCCCCAATATCTGTTTGCTGATTTGTTGTTTGCAGTAGCCAGATCCAGACACAGTTCCCTCCACTGAGATTGCTCAGACCTTAAATAAAGTGTGCTTATGCCTTTCATGGCCGTGTGGGCATTTTTGGCCACAGTGGAACTCCCTTGTACTTCATGACAAATCTAGATGAGACTTTGCTTTGGGGGAGCCGTACATATGTCGTGGGACCTGTACATTGTTAAATTAGTACCTCACCAAGGCACACCAAGCTCCTGACAAACACATCTGGATTTGCAAGGAAAAACTCCATAGCCTGTCATTCAAGGATCACAACAATATCATCTCTATTAACAACACCTGAGAAGTTTAATTGTCAAACATCAGGAGGAAACTGGGTCAGGTGAGGTTCTTGGAGATTTCCTAAGGTATCTGTTTTCAGAGACAAAGAATCTCAAGCTGACTCAATGATTGGTACAATGAGAAATATGGAAAGATATCACTATGTGCCCACTGACAGTTGAAGGCAGGGAAATCCCATGGGAGCAGAATGAACCTTCTCCAGGCCTCTAAATTGAGGCCTATAATGCTTGGCACGCAAACAGTGTTAAAGCTTAAGACAGACTTCCAAGGACTCAGTGGGACTGTTGGGGTCTGAGCTGGTAGCTATTGTGAGTCTTTACAAATTCATCTAGTGAAATTCCAGAGGCAGGGGAGGATGCGTTACAGATAAAAGAGACTTGAAGATGCTTAATGCCAAATTTAATCTATCATCACTATGGAGCCCTGGTTGTGCAGTGGTTAAGAGCTCAGCTGCCAACCAAATTGTCAGCAGTTCGTAATCCACCAGCTGCTCCTTGGAAATCTTATGGGGCAATTCTACTCTGTCCTATAGGGACGTCATGAGTTGGAGTTGACTCAACGGCAACGGGTTTGGTTTTTTGGGTACTATCACTACAAACAAAAAACCACATAAGTTCTAAGAATGGGTGAAAGAAATAGCAAGTATAGTTTTTTTTAGAGTTGACCAAGGTCATTCAGGATGCTGGAGTCCAATGTTGTATATAAATTTTGTACTCAGATTAAACACATACTAGAGACTCAAGAGCTAATAATTTTCTGCATTGTGCTAAAATGTATATATATATAAGATTGCTAATAATTTTAATCTAAACTTACTGAATTACCTTAACCAGCTCATTTCCAAAGATAAAATTTTTCATTGACGTGTGTAGAGAAAAATGTTAGCTGAGAATCATATTGACAAATAGTGACGAAAGTCCTATGAGAGCAGTGAAACAGGGGAGATAATATTGTCAGGAGAGAAGGGGAAAAAAGCCTCACTACTGGACCTAATAGGGGAGTATTTACCCCCAACTAAGATTAAGCTTGGGCTGGATGCCAGTTGCCTACCACAGGGAAATCAAGTGAGCATTAAGAACCCAACAGAAAATGCCCAAAGCAAGTGTCTAGGAGGTGACTAAAAGAAGGATATTTAGCTGAGTTCCTGGCAAGGTTGAGAGCAGAGAGTATGAATATGCTTGAACTCTGAAAGCAGCACTCAGCAAAAGCTCTGGATGGACAGCCAAGACAGGAAGACCCCCACCTCTATTTCTGTTGGACCAAAGACTTGAACAAGGCTGATTAGGATTTAAAAGACAGATTTCCTGGAAGGATTGTCAGTTTCTATACGTATTAATTGTATTTGTGCATATACAAACACACATTATATTTACACATATACGATAATGTATGTGATGAGGCCTGGTGGTACAACGGTTAAGTGCTTGACTGCTAACCAAAAGGTTGGTAATTCAAACCCATCCAGGGGCTCTTTGGGAGAAAGACCTGGCAATCTGTTCTCATAAAGATAGTTGTTGTTATGTACAGTGGAGTCGATCCTGACTCACAGTGACCCTATATGACAGAGTAGAACTGCCGCATAGGGTTTCTTAGGCTGTAGTCTTTATGAGAACAGATTGCCAGGTCTTTTCTCTCACAAAGCCACTGGTGGGTTTGAACCACTGACCTTTCGGACCTTTCGGTTAGTAGCCAAGTGCTTAATCATTGTACCATTAGGGCTCCTTTCCATGATTACAGCCTAGAAAATGCTATGTGGGAATTCTACTCTGTCACGTGAAATAGACTCAACAGTACCTAACAAAAACAAAATATCACATATATATACAATAGATAGATAGATTTATGACTCAAGCATCTTGGTTGAGGCAAAACCCAGCAGGTAATGGGTCAATTGTTATATCTGATAAGCCAAAAAGATTCTTCCCTTGACCTTGTATCACTCTCCCCATATAAGCTCCACTAAACAGAAAATGCCACCCTAGCAAACACCAGAAAGATCCCCAGTGTGAAGCCCAAATCCACCAAATGAGATGACCTGAAAAATACCTTCTTTTAACTAGAATGAAATTTTTATTTATTTGTCTTGAGTTCAAGATGCAAAACTAAACATTGCCGCTAAAAGGAACCAGGACACCCTGGTGTAACAGTTGGTTGATTCTGGGTCTGGGACAAGGAAAGTACAAGATGATCCTGCGTATCTTGTACCAGGAAGAAAGGAAGTGCTCAAACACTGATGGGTTATAATGGCCAAATCTGGGGAAATCTGAGCATCGAAAAGAATAATAATGGAAATGGAATGGGGGGGGCCTTTTCTCATAGAAGAATGTCAGTTAATAGACATCAGAGAAATGATAGAATCACAACCATTTTATAATCATCAAAATAACTTAGGCAACTATCATCAGTGGATGCTAAAACCACTGAGTGACAGTTACTAGAACAAAATATTCAAACAGTCACAAAATATCACCCCACAGGGTATATATGAATTACAAAAAAAAAAAAAAAATAGGTGACACTTTGCAATGGGGAAATCTAAAAGGCATGTCTCTAACCAAGTCAGCACTCAGTGAACTCAGTATCACCAATAACAGGACAAACTGGCATTTTAGGGCTCGTGGTTTAAGGTACTTAGAAGACCACAATATCACCGATGTAGTATTCTTAAGGTGCCTTGGTGGCACAGTTTGTGCTCAACTGCTAACCTAAAGGCTGACAGTTGGAACCTACCCAGTGGTACCATGGAAGAAAAGGCCTGGTAATCAGCTTCTGTAAAAATTATAGCCAAGAAAACCCTACGGAGCAGTTCTACTCTATAACACATGGGGTAGCCATAAGTTGGAATCCACTCAATAGCAACTAACAACAAACGACAGTATTCTTGGCAAAAATATTAAGCCCGAATCTGATGATGATAAGACAATCAGACAAATCTGAATTGTGGAACAATCTACAAAATAACTGGCTTGACTCTTTTTAAAAAATGTCAGTGCTGTGAAAGACAAAAAGTAACCAAGTGATTGTTCTTGATTAAAAGATGCTATAACTATATATCAAGTAAATGCAATGCACGGACTTTGATTGGAAACTGGATCAAACAAAGGAAAAAAATAGTTATGATAGACATTATTGGGACACTTGTAAAATGAATATGAACTATATATCAGAAAATATTTTTATATAATATTAACTTTCTTGAGAAATATCACGGTGCTCTTAAGAGATATCTGCTGAACTATTTAGGTATAAATTGTCTTAATGAAAGGAGCCCTAGTGGTGCAGTGGTTCAGCGTTTGGCTGCTAACTGAAAGGTCAGTGGTTCAAACCTGTCAGCTGCTCCATGGAAGAAAGATATGGTAGTCAGCTTCTGTGAAGATTTACAGCCTTGGAAACCCTACTGAGCAGTTCTACTCTGCCCTATAAGATCACTATGAGTCATAATGGACTCGATGGCAGCGGGTTGTCACCATGATGTTTGCAATTTACCTTCAAATTGTTGGGGGTGGTGGAAAGAGGGACAGGAGGGGGCGCAAGAAAGCACCTGTGGCAAAATGTAAACAATAGAATTGACACAGTGGCTGCAACAATGGTCTCAAGCATAACAACGATTTTGAGGATGGCGTAGGACCGGGCAATATTTCGTTGTGTTGTACACAGGTCGCTCTGAGTAGGAAGTAACTCAACAGCACCTAGCCACATGAGTGAAACGTAAGTGAATCTTCGTTGTGATATTATGTTAATTATTTTTTAGGTAAAAAATTTTTCAAAGTGAAAACTTAGGAATTTGCTGCAAGGTTATAGAAGTATTTCAGTACAATTTATACTCTCAGGTGTACTGGATGGAATACGCTAACAAAGGGATCAGACATGAGTGCTTATAGAAAAGAAAATATTCCTTCTTAATATTCCTAAAATAATGATATTTCACACTTACATATTCAACATGTGTAGGCACTCACTGTGTTAAGTGCTTCAAGTGCTTTGCCTCATTTAATTCTCACAAAAACCTATGCAGTAGGCACTATTTTTCTGGTGAGGAAACTGGGGCTCAGAGAGGTTTAAGTAGCATGCCAGTGTCAAATAGTAAATGGATGAGCCAGAACAGAACCATCTTCCTGACAAAAAAGCCTGGTCTTTCAACATCTCTTTCATACTGACTCTATGGCCAGGGACTCTGACCCTGTATACAAAATCTAGTTGCGTGAGTTTTGTATTTATATTTGTATGCATATCCATAGAAATATATATGGATTTGTTAGAAACTGGAAAGAAATTCACATAATTTTATGAAATTGTACTCTGTCTACTATCAACCTGGTAGTCACCAGTTTATGAAAGAAATTATCAAGTTATTTTAAACTCTGTTATTCAATATTACCACTTACATTTATTATGATAATCCAGTATCCAACAGAGCCATCCATATTCAATGGAGCCATCATATATACCATGGATGGCCAGTTCTGAAGCAAAAAAAAGATAATTTTTAAATTACTTATTTATAAAATTGTATCAAATCTCAAGTCCTTTATTATAGGAGCAATATAAATAACAAGACCATCATTTACTAGAATATCCCTTTTAATTTTCAAAATACTGTCACAGTTATCCAATTTTTCATTGTCTCTGGAACATCAATATTTATATTGATGGACAGAAGTGTTGGTACTGTAGGGATGAAGCTCTATCTAAACTGATTTGATGATATCACTCAGGGTTCAGGAGCCCTGGTGGCACAGTGGTTTAAGAGCATGGCTGCTAACCAAAAGGTCAGCAGTTTGAATCCACCAGCCGCTCCTTAGAAACCCTATAGGGCAGTTCTACTCTGTCCTGCAGGGTTGCTATGAGTTGGAATAGACGTGTCAGCAATTGCTGGGAGCCAGGCTGCAAGGGCGGCCCCTCTGCACCCACTGCCCCCAGCATAAACATCGAAGAATTCCTGAAAAGTCAGGAATATCTCTGTCATCTGTGTTATGTGTCTATTTCATTTTCAGCCTGTGTATAGCAGAATGTATAAGCATAAAATTCCATTATAGATTTAGGGACCTTTGGACGGGGGGCGTCCTACTCATAATCCCCTGGTGAAATCTCGGGTAGGGACAGCCCGTGTGTTACTTGGGGATCAACATGAAGTTGTCTTAGGGGAAAAACAAATAGCTCGACTATGGAAAACAAAAACAGGATGGTGGAATCCTGGTATTTACCAAGGCCCTTTTGTGATTAAACCACCACCCACACATGACCCCATAAAAGTGGAAAAACAAAAGGCAGTGAGTTCTCTCAGCCAATCTCTCAGCCAATTACAGGTCAACTTTCTCGTCCACCCCGCTCACTGCTGCGCTTGACTGGTCTTTGGGTATAGAGATTGGGCTAATTGTCCTTGGCATAATCGTGGACAATATGACGTAACCCAAAGTGGCTGGGCTTCAGGAACTTGACCACCCTGGACAAGATGGACAAAGCCTATGTAACAATGATTTTGCAAAAAGATTAATTGTTATAAAAACTGTGGAAGGTATTGCAAGATTAAGCATAAGTGTAAAGCAATATGAAGTCAATTATTATTTTGTGTAAAAATATATCAACAAAATATTCTCTTCAATTAAACAAAAAACTCATTGTACTTGTGTATGTATGCGGAACTGTACTATGTGTCACTTGGAAAATTATGTCTCTGGGAAATGATGTTTATGATTATATCTTGTACTGCCCCTTTATTGATCATGCGATGTTATGCTTTTGTAAGCTTATGATATAAAAGACCATGTAAAAAATAAAGAGCAGAGCCTTCTTTTTCTGCAGAATGAAAATATAAGACACTCTACCGCTCATTTCTTTTTCGCCGAACTCTACCCCTCCTCTGGTAACCCTGTTCATTGCTGAGGCTGGCCCCCGGCAACTGGCGCCCGAACAGGGACCTGAAGGTAAGCAACGTCGTCTCGGGGTAGATAGGGCTGTTGCCTAGAGCTAAATAAGAAAGGAGAAAAGCTCCCTTTAGCCACCCCGTCGTTAGAGAGGACGGGGATAGGAAAGGAAAGATAGGCAAAACATATGAGAAGTTGTTAGACCCCTGTATAAGCAGGAGAATACTAGAAAAACACTATGGGACAAACATCCTCTGCAGAAAGAAAACTGTTTATTGATATCATCACGTGTATGCTCAAAAAAAGGGGAACCGCGGTGACTAGAAGCCAAGTAGCTCGGTTTTTACATTTTGTTCAGGAACAATGCCCCTGGTTCCCAGAGGGAGGCTCGGTTAATTTGGACATATGGAAAGCTGTGGGAGAACAGCTACAAAAATATTATACTAGATGTGGTCCTGAGGGGGTGCCTGTTGATGCTTTTGCATTATGGATGCTTATCAGAGATACTCTTGACCCAACTCCCGATTCTGTTAAAGCATTCCAAGTACTAGACAATCCTGACTCTGACCCCACTTTAGAGGAGGAAGAAACACCTCTGCTTCAGAAACATCCTTCTGTAGCGTCTACCCCTTCAGCCCCTCCCTTTGTTGGTCTATCTAATCCAATCACGAATGACACCCTGAGCCCGGAGGAGCAAGTCGATCTAGAGGAGGAGGCTGCTAGATATCATCAGGATGAGGATATTGTTCTTCCTTTACGAAAGTTGCAAATTGAGTCACAGCCTCCAAAGTATGAGGTTAAATCATTGACCTTTACTCCTCGAAATAGAGTACCTTTACCTCCCCCACCTCCTTCTCTGACAGGAAAATCAAAAATCAAAGCAGCCTTAAAACAAGGCTTGTCTGAGGGAGACGTTACCCTCCCTTTGTGCTTTCCAGTACATTATAGCGGGGAATTTGATGAGGATGCAGAATGGACTCCTCTTTCTTATAAATTCCTCAAGGAGGATAAAAATGCCTGCAAAGAATATGGACCCCTGTCTCCATACACATTGTCGTTAATAGATATTCTGTCAACCAGCTGGATGACTCCTTATGATTGGTATCAGCTGGCAAAAACCTGCTTACCAGGGGGTAGTTTCTTGTTATGGAAAATGGAAAAGACCTGACCCATTAATCTCTTGTGGAAGAGGCTATGCTTGTGTTTTCCCACAGGACAAAACTTTCCCTTTGTGGATACCCGACAGACTCATCAGACATGCAAGACCCAAAAACCACCAAAAATCCTCCAACACTTCTTCCCTCACTGCTCACAAATCTAACACCTTCCACGACTCTTCTGAGAAATCTGTCTCTTGAAAATGCTCCATCTACACCCCCACCTTCGCCTGTCTCTAGTTCTTCCTCCTCTTCATCTTCTACTCCACCCCCTATCACTGACTTTATACAACCCTCTACAAATTTCAACAACTCTTCATCTCGAGACAAAGTGCGGTGGAGAAGCCGGAGATATACTCCTTATTCAAGAACCCATCGAACCATTGCGGCTGAGCCCCCAACTTGGGGCCAACTCAAAAAACTTACTCATCTGGCTCACACCTTAACCGTGGATCAACATATTCCCGTAAATGCGGGTACTCTTTTTGTGGCTATGCTCGCTATTATTTCCTGCCAGGTATGTGTTGTTACGGCTGATATACATTGGGCTTATGTCCCAAAACCTCCTATATTTCATCCCGTCACCTGGGAAGATCCTTCCCCCTCTGTATTTACTAATAATTCTGCATTACTGGGGGGCGAAACCATATTTTGGAACCCTCAGGGCTTTAATTCTAATTATTCCTATTCTGGTATGTCAGATAATCCTCCTATTTGTATTCAATTAAGAAATTTGCAAAAAACTATCCCTGGCTGTATTCCTTTTGGCTTCAAATCAATGATTACTGACTCACCTAATGGAAATCAAAACCAATAGCCTTACAGATTATTATGGGCTCTACGCCTCATCCTTCCAGAAAAAACTGACTTTCTTAAAGGTATCCCAAAAGTACACACTCCTCTTTTTCCTACCTGTGATAAGTCGCCTCCTGAGGATTCTAAGAGCAATCAAGATTGGGCTATGATTGACCCTTCAAAAGGATTTCCTATTTGGAGAAATTGTATGTATAATTCACAAGTTGTATATGCTTTGCCTAAAATGTCTGCACGTCTTATTGATTGTAGTATTTTAAATCCTGAAGATGATTATCGTCTATTTTTACAATCAGCTCGATATCGTTTTAATTGGCAAGATACCTTAGTCCCTCTCCCACAAAAAGTTAATCGTTGGCATATAAATGGATGGGTTCCCCCTATTCTTTCTACCTTCACGGGTAACATACATCCATCTTTGTGGAGACTGGCAACTGCTGCCGGCAATGTCACTTTGTCCCGTCCTTTTAATAATGAGAGTTTTGATATTCAAGCTTGTGTACCTGCTCCATATGTGTTATTAATTAGCCGCAACAATCACTCTAGTATTGTTATAGAAAACAAGAAAAAACATTATGTTAGTTCTTGTAAAAATTGTATACTGACCAGTTGTATAAATCCTGCAATTCCTGTCGAAAGTATGATGATTTTACAACAGCCAAAATATATTATGATTCCTGTACATTTACAAGAAGATTGGTATGATGATTCAGGCCTAGAAGCCTTAAAACAAGCTTCTGCTATTTTATCTCGAGCCAAACGGTTTGTAGCAGCTTTAATACTGGGGATTTCCGCTCTCATAGCTTTAGCAACTTCTCTTTCACTTTCTGCTATGGCGTTAACACAACAGATTCATACTGCAAACTATGTAAATAATTTAAGTAAAAATATTACTCTAGCCTTAGCCACACAAGAAGCCATTGATAGAAAATTACAACAAGAAGTTAATGCCCTTGAAGAAGCAATTCTATATATAGGACAAGAAATCACTAATCTCAAAGTGCGACTTACTTTGAGATGCCATGTAAGTTTCAGATGGATTTGTGTTACTCCACTGCCTGTAAATACTACCATACATAATTGGGAAAAAATCAAAAATCATATCCAGGGCATATGGAATCATTCCGATTTGAGTTTTAATATTGACAAATTACATATGGAAATACAAGATATTACAAATGCAAAAAAAGATTTTTCCTCTTCTCAAACAGTCGAACAATTTATTGATTCCTTAAATTCCTTTATTCAAAAACATAGTCTTAAAAACATTCTGTTAAACACGGGTATTTCTTTAGTTTTATTCTTGATTTTGTTGTTCTTTCTTCCAGTCATCTTCCGAATCTTAAATCAAGCTATCCAAAAGGTGGCTTCAGATCTTCATCTGGCGAAATTAAAAAATAAGAAAGGGGGAGATGCTGGGAGCCAGGCTGCAAGGGCGGCCCCTCTGCACCCACTGCCCCCAGCATAAACATCGAAGAATTCCTGAAAAGTCAGGAATATCTCTGTCATCTGTGTTATGTGTCTATTTCATTTTCAGCCTGTGTATAGCAGAATGTATAAGCATAAAATTCCATTATAGATTTAGGGACCTTTGGACGGGGGGCGTCCTACTCATAATCCCCTGGTGAAATCTCGGGTAGGGACAGCCCGTGTGTTACTTGGGGATCAACATGAAGTTGTCTTAGGGGAAAAACAAATAGCTCGACTATGGAAAACAAAAACAGGATGGTGGAATCCTGGTATTTACCAAGGCCCTTTTGTGATTAAACCACCACCCACACATGACCCCATAAAAGTGGAAAAACAAAAGGCAGTGAGTTCTCTCAGCCAATCTCTCAGCCAATTACAGGTCAACTTTCTCGTCCACCCCGCTCACTGCTGCGCTTGACTGGTCTTTGGGTATAGAGATTGGGCTAATTGTCCTTGGCATAATCGTGGACAATATGACGTAACCCAAAGTGGCTGGGCTTCAGGAACTTGACCACCCTGGACAAGATGGACAAAGCCTATGTAACAATGATTTTGCAAAAAGATTAATTGTTATAAAAACTGTGGAAGGTATTGCAAGATTAAGCATAAGTGTAAAGCAATATGAAGTCAATTATTATTTTGTGTAAAAATATATCAACAAAATATTCTCTTCAATTAAACAAAAAACTCATTGTACTTGTGTATGTATGCGGAACTGTACTATGTGTCACTTGGAAAATTATGTCTCTGGGAAATGATGTTTATGATTATATCTTGTACTGCCCCTTTATTGATCATGCGATGTTATGCTTTTGTAAGCTTATGATATAAAAGACCATGTAAAAAATAAAGAGCAGAGCCTTCTTTTTCTGCAGAATGAAAATATAAGACACTCTACCGCTCATTTCTTTTTCGCCGAACTCTACCCCTCCTCTGGTAACCCTGTTCATTGCTGAGGCTGGCCCCCGGCAAGCAATATATTTAGTTTTTGTTTTTTTTTTTTCGTCTCAGGGTTCAACCCCCCAAAATACACTGCTTGTCTTTTGCCTTGTTTTTATGGATGTGGAGGACAGGATACGAGTCTCTGACTATGCTGGTGAGTAGAGAATTTGTTTTCCAAAATAATCTTGATAGATTAGAAAGATGTAATAAATAAAGGCATTGTGACCTAGGCCTAAGAAAAGTAAATAGAGGATAATTTCAGCAATATTTTTACAGAGTGCTAGAGTGGACATTTCAGACTTTCAGATTACCTGGAACAATGGGTTTCAACCCCGACTAAGTCAAACCTGGCGCTTTGGGAGGCAGTGTTGCATAATAATTAAGAACATGGATTCAGGAGTTAATTTGCCCAAGTGCAAATTTTGCCTTGGCAATCTTCGAGCCACATGACCTTGGGTAAGTTGTATGACCTCCTTGCCCCTCTGTATCCTAATCTATAAAGTGGGAATGCTCTGTAAATTGAGCACCCACTTCAATGCCACATAAACCGATACCTCAGTAATAGGGATCCCAGTATTAGAATAAGGGAAGTCCAACCAAAAACCAAGAACATCAGGGATATTTATCTTCCACCCGAGGTCATGAAATATCTGAGCCCTAGTGACAGAATAAGGGAAGTCCATCCCAGAAAAACAAGAACATCAGAAATGTTTTCTTCCACCCAAGGTTATGAGATACGTGAGTTCAAACAGTACCCGTAATATGGCTTATGAATGCTGGCCTTGCACATTACCAAGTTTGGCCAAGTCTTTTGTTGATCATTTGATGGCAGCAGACAAAACATTCTAGAAAACGACTGAATATTTTAAGTGACATCAGTCAGAAATACAGTCATTTAATCATCCCAGACCTGCAAAGTTACGATTATTTGCTGAGATTTGTGATAGCCACCAGTGCATAGATACCTTATAGGACAAAGTGCCCTATATAGAGTTTGTGGGAAACATCTCTACATGGCAAAGCCTCTAATAAGGTTTCCAGCGGGCAGCAGCCACTTCTTCCTAATAGACCAAACAACATCTCTAGGGATTGTAAAAACAATCAAATATATAAAACAAGGTACTTAAAATCTAGTATAAATATCATCAAACTGGATTGTGATGATGTTTTTCAAAGGCAGGTGGGATGGTTGTCCCCACCAGACCTTAATTAGATGAAGCTGAAGAGTAGGCAGAATCTGTCTTTGGTGCTTCCCCTTTTCCCCCTCTCCAATCCAACATCAACAATCAGTTCTTTCTTGGCTGTTCTCTGGATAACCAAGTCCCTCAACCAGGCAACCCCCCAGGCCTGTCCTACCAGCAAAAGCTTCTAAACCAATCAATATAAGCTCCTATTCTCTCAGCCAGTAGGACAACAACTGGATTAAAGTTATTCGTAAGGAGTCATTGTAATAGATAGGTTTGAATTCAGTAATTTGAATTTTAAAGGAGCACTTTACTTAGCAGTAATAGTGTTGCTATTAACTAATGAGATTACTAATAATAAATAACTTAATAGAGTTAGAAGATAAAGGAGGTATTTTAACAAAGAGGCCTTCTTGGTTCTTCTGTAAGCTTCTATAGCTCATGCACACATCTCAATGTAGGATAAATAGATTTAACTTATTTACAAGTTTGTCAACCCCAGCATGGTCCATGGAACACCAAACCAATGCCCAATGTCTAGCTGACATCTCTATGGCACCACAATAATTCTATACAGACCCACTGGCAAGAAAGAGTGACTAGACTTACAGGCAAATATTGCCACAAAGAGGTGAGATGACTTGGAACTGGTGAATCGTGTAACATTGCCTTGGTCTAATTCCTCCACATCACCAGCTGAGAGGCTAGTAGATCAAAACCCTTTCTAGAGTGGCGCAGGACCCTGAATACATCATCCTGAAAGCTCATTCCTAGTTCCCAGTATTTATATGTTGTTAGAAATAACATACAAATGAACATTGAGGCCAGGCTGGAGGAAGGTGCTGAAGTGACAAAAAGGCAGATGAGGCAGGAAGTAGTTGGGAGCAGGGACAGTTTTACCTGCTTTGCCTTGGTGATAGCAGGTGTGTTTATAAACTAATAACATGCGTATGAGCCCTTTCTCTTCTTTAATGTTCCTTATCCCTTACCTGCTGAGTCCCTGCCCACCACAGCCTGGGTTGGGTCAGCCCTGATGACCAAGGCTGGGGACACTCTGATAGTACTTCTATCTTTGTTGCTGTTCAAGAAAGCTGACCATGTGTTCCAACAAGCTTAGCATTTTCTCAGCTGTGGCAAGATGCACTTGGACCTCATTTGTGATAGACCCCTCATGGAGAATGAAAGCCGGTTTCTTTTTTCTTGAGAGAAAACCTGGCTTTCTCATTCCCCATATTTTCTGGGTTTGTTGGAATCAGCTCAAAAACGCCTCAGCAGTCTGTCTCTAGGGAAAAAGCAGCCCCTGAGAAAGGGCAATAAAAGGCAGTGCTTGTCTCTGATTCTTATTGGAAGTTCTGTTAAGATGGAGACATAAAAAAGGTCAAAGCCCACAGCCCACAGACAACCTAATTGTGCAACTAAGCAACTTTCCATAGCTTTGCATTTGGAATAGGAGCACTTAAAGGAGGCTCCCTCACGGCAGAAGCTGGCGGAGGAGGATTTAGGCCATTTACCTATGCAATGAGGCGAATGTCCTACTTGCTAAGTCTGGAAAGGTGGGTGGCAGGTGTGGTAGCATCCATTTTTCTGAGAACAGAGTTTGTCTCTTCGGTCCCACTTATGCCTGGTATCACCTCTGGGCAGGATTGTCCTGGAGTTATGTATGAAACCGTATGAGTACTCTCTGGAAGGTCACCAATAACACATTCAACCAAGTTTTCTCAGCAAACAGCGTCATTAACTTCATCCACTTTTGTGTAGCCTGGAAATTTACATTTAGTTCAGAAATCCCTGGAAAACAAAAGGAAGAGGAATCAATCTCATAGTGTCATCTATTTTTGGCTATTCATTAGGAGTTATAGGAGTTATCATGGAAAATATTGTCTAGATGATTTACTAATAGAGATTATGACATATTTTTGTTGTTGTTGTTTACCAGACTTTAAGTAAGAGAACCTTGAACACCACTCAGATTTCATGTTTAATTAAGAAATGATATTAAAAAAATTCCACACCAAATATATAAATTATCCTGGGCTAATACTAAGCAGTCATTGTATGAGTGACATAATCTCCGGCATGAAATACAAAGCCAAGTAAAGATATAAATGAACTTTTCAGTACTTCTCGAGCTGGCCCTTCTTGATTACCTCTATTATTGGGTATAAAGTATGGTTATGCAGTTCTCCAAATATCAGATGACCTTTATTAATTCAAATATAAGAGTGTTAAATCAGTATAATAACTGTCCCTCCATTAGTAAAGATAATTAAGAGCTGAAAGTATATATTTATTTTCAAGGAGGGTATTTGTGATTGTTAAGGTTGTGTATCACCTTGGCTGGGCCATGATTCTCGGGGGTTTGGCAGTTATGATGTAGTTTGGCAGTTGTATGATGATATGATCACTCCCATGATGAGATCTGATATAATGTGATCACCTCCACAATGGGATCTCTTGTAAGTAGCCAATCAGTTGAAAGAGAGTTTCCTTGGGTGTGTGACCTGCATGGAATATAAGTGGGCTTTCTGGCAAGGCTCATGGGCTTTTGCTTGCACTGCCTCCTGTTAATTTGCCCTCTGGTTCTTGGCACCTGAGTTAGTCACTCACCTGCTGTCTTGCCTGCTAATCTTGGGATTCTTTGGTCTTTGCAGCCTGTGAGCCAGAGGCCTGCTGTCTGACCTGCTGATCTTGGGTTCACCAGCCCCTTCAGCTACATGAATCAGGAGAAACCTCCAGCCTGATCCACATTCCAACCTCTATAACCACATGACCCATTTCCTTAATATAAATCTCTCTCATATATATTTATATTAATTTATTAGTTTTTCTTCTCTAGAGAAACCAGCCTAGGACAGTTCCTTCCCCCCTTTTAAATCTATTTTTTATTGTGACCTTTAGCAGACAACCCCCAAGTGAAACTGCTGAAAGCTCCATTGCTGTTTGGTGAATATGCAAAATAAACACGTTTCCAATGGGGAGGGTTCCCATTCTCTTGATGCCATTGAGAACTACAGGGGCTCCTACAGCAGTTTTTACGTATTCCCTGCTCTTAGTCCAGAACTCTGCAACTAAAACATTCAAAAGCTCACCACTGTATTCCACACTTTTCCTATTTGGTTCTTTATATCCAAATCCTGTTGACTTTCTCTATTGTTTCACAAACCCCTTCCTTTTCATGCCCTTTGCATTATTCTAGTCCAGGCCCTCATTACTTCTATCTTGGAGAGTGGTGTCAGCCTCCTAACTTATCTTCTCTCTCTTGGAATGGTAGACATTACTACTGTTTATGAGTATCATGCTCACTTCTACTTCCCTGGTTCCTTGAAGTGAGGCATGGAAGCGTAAATTACTCTGGCCAGTAAGGTCTGTGTCCTTGTTCCCTTTCCTCTATTGTGGAAAGTTATGTAATTCCAGAGAGTAGAGCCTGTGAAAATGGGGTCCTTGATGAGGATATGGTGGGGCAGAGCCCCTAATAACATGATGTGAATGTGTATGGGGAACCAATAAACCATGTTGTCTAAGCCACTGAGTTTTGTTTTATTATTTAGCTCAGCCTGACTAATACACCCAATCTCTCCTCCAATTTTCCTTGTACATTCTTGGCAGGTAATCTTTTTAAATCACAGGCAAGATTATTCTCAAGCAAAAGCCACTGCCCCAAAATAACCCAAATTTGTGGCTTCCAAGAAATCATGAGCTCTGTTCTCAACTTCCTTTTCCAACTTTCTCACTATACCAGTATTCTAGTCCAATGGAATGATTCACTATTACCCCTAAATGCTTGTGTCTTGACTTGGAATGTTATTTTGACTGGGGAAACTTTGCCCTGATTACAACGTGTTGAAGTCCAACAATCCTTTAGAGAACGGTGAGTGGTTAAGACTTCAAGTGGTAAGACTTCCTGGATCCCTGCAAGTGGACAAGTGCTCCCTCTCTTCTGGGTTCTCTTAGCAAATCATATCTCATTTGTGTAACATCAATTTCTATCTCATAATGAAGTTATATGTGTCTATATATTACCTCTCCAACTAGACTATAAGCCCACTTAGGACAGATACATTATTGCTTATTTTTTCATTTCCCTACAGTACTGTTTAGTTGCTCTATAAATAATTCATGAATTAAATATTAATCTGTGGGTAGGAAGACAGAACTCTATTTTAAGTCCCAAATAATCATAGTTCAACAAGTGATTAAAATTGCCCCTGCAGAGTAGACATGCATTTTCCTGGTGAGCCTACCTTCTTTGTAGAAAATTCTGTAAGACCACTCCTGGGTAAAATGTCAAAGAAAGAATGGGGCTCAAGAATACCTGATTAGACATTAGGCTCACAGTAGGTTAGGTATCTCTACTCTGCACATAAGTTGAAAACTAAAGGGGCCTCTAAAGACCTCATTAGAGGGGCTTTGAAACAAGAATTGGTAATTTCTGGTTTCAGAGGGATGTGCTATGCTGAAGAAAGTTTCTCACGGAAAGATAGCACTGGCCATAGAAGCCTTATAACCACTTGTTGGGGTAAAGAGAAAGGAAAAAGGGAAAATGAAGACTCTTATTAGAAAATGCTAGCTTGGGATAATCAGTGACTCTGAAAGAGAATAAGCCTGAATGATCAGCTGGGAAAACTCTTCAGTTGCATGGCGTCAGTCAGGTAGATACACAGCAAAGGCCAGGCTAGAAAGCTAAGAGTGGAAAAGGGTGCTACCTGGGAAGGAGACATTTGTAAGTGCTGTAGGGATGGAATCTTTGTGGTTATGCTTTCTCTACCCTAGAAGATCAGGCACCAGTTCTAGATCCAAGAGCAACAGGCAGATACAGAGTAAAAATAAAGTGTAGTCCTGAGATGGTGCAGAGAGACAAACACCAGAACCCACCCAGTCTGGAAGCTGTGTCAATCTGAATCTACCTTGAGTTTGATTTTTACCATCTGGTCCAGATAAAACTCGGTAAAAACTGGGAGACCTCAGGCTGTGCCAACCAAGCTCTTCCATCTTTACATATTAGTTGGAATGAAAAACTACCATATATAATTATAGAAATTAACAAAATTACATTAATTTACACAGTACTGTTTTCTGATTATAATTACATTTTCTTAAGAAATATTCCTCTTAAAGTATCCAGGCCACACTCCTCCTAAATTTAGAGAAAAGAGGACACTCCAACGCCCACCCCCCCCCCCCACCCCGTGACAGGGTATGTGGACAGTGGAGTATTAGAAGAATTTCAGGTGCGGTAGAAGCAAAGACATCATAGAAGCTCAAAAATGCCCAGAAAGAGGCCTAGAAATGGGGAAGTCACAGAACATGGAGTAGCAGTGGGTCCCTTCCCCTTGTGGTCTATTCTTCCACACTTTCTTTCTATTTCATAGAGCTGTTTGTTGTCTTATTTCTCAGAAGGCAGGGAAAATTGGTACATTTCTTTTGTAAGCAGACAATTAAGAGACATTGAAACAATCCATTGAATTATCATCTCTGAGCACTTCTTTTATTTTGACCTTTATTTGGCTCTGGCTATACCAGAAAGATGTTTACCTGTATTTTATTGACATGCAAAGGCATTCAACTGTGTGGATCATAACAGATTACGGATAACATTGCAAAGAACGGGAATTCCTGAACACTTAATTGTGCTCATGAGGAACCTGTACTTAGACCAAGAGGCAGTTATACAAACAGAACTTGGGAATACTATGTGGTTTAAAGTCAAGAAGGGTGTACATTGGGGTTGTATCCTTTTACCATACCTATTCAATCTGTATGCTGAGCAAATAATCCAAGAAGCTGGACTGTATGAAGAAGAATGGACCATCAGGATTGGAGGGAGACTCATTAATAACCTGCATGATGCAGATGACACAGCCTTGCTTGCTGAAAGTGAAGAGGGCTTGAAGCACTTACTGATGAAGATTAAAGACCATAGCCTTCAGTATGAATTACACCTCAACATAAAGAAAACAAAAATCCTCACAACTAGATCAATAGGCAACATAATGATAATGGAGAAAAGGTTGAAGTTGTCAAGGATTTCATTTTACTTGGATCCACAATTCACACCCAGTCAAGAAATCAAAAGACACATTGCATTGGGCAAATCTGCTGCAAAAGATCTCTTTAAAGTGTTAAAAAGCAAAGATGTCACCTTGAAGACTAAGGTGCACCTGACTCAAGCCATAGTGTTTTCAATCACCTCATACACATGCGAAAACCAGAAGATGAATAAGAAAGATCGAAGAAGATTGGTACCCTTGAATTGCAGTATTGGTGAAGAATATTGAATATACCATGGACTGACGAAAGAACGAACAAATCTGTCTTGGAAGAAGTATAGCCAGAATGCTCTTAGAAGCAAGGATGGTGAGACTATGTCTCATATACTTTGGACATTCTATCAGTCCCTGGAGAAGGATATTGTGCTTGGTAAAGTAGAGGGTCAGCAAAAAAGAGATGAGATGGATGGACACAGTGGCTGCAACAAGGGGCTCGAGCATAATGATTGTGAGGATAGAGCAGGGCCGGGCAGTGCTTCGTTCTTTGTACATAGGGTCACTATGAGTCAGAACTGACTCTACAGCTACTAACAACAACAAATAAACTTTGGAAGTGGCAGGAAGAAGGAGAAATGAAGATACACTAACACACATGTGAATAGCTACTATTTCTTATTAAAATCACTGCCTCAGTGGTTATACTGGGGATCAGTTGGATTTAGGGCTTCAGAGATATCAGGAATATGAATGTGAACATGATGGCCTGAGTCTAATGGAGTAATAAGTCTAATGAATTCAAAGAGATTGAAAGACCAGGAAAACACCAAGCCTAAAGTCCTTAGAGTCAGTGACTGTCATAGATTGAATTGTGTCCCCCCAAAATATCAGTCAACTTGGTTAGGCCATGATTCCCAGTATTGTGTGGTTGTCCTCCATTTTGTGATTAATGTAATTTTCCTATGTGTTGTAAATCATCTCTGCCTGTGGTTAATGAGGCAAGATTAGATTATGTTAAAGAGGATTTGGGTGGGATGTTACTCAGGTCACATCCCTGATTGAATGTAAAGGGAGTTTCCCTCGGGTGTAGCCTGCACCACCTTTTATCTTACAAGAGATGAAAGGCAAGTGAGCAGAGAGTAGGGTACCTCATATCACTAAGAAAGCAGCACAGGGAGCAAGTAAGTCCTTTGGACCCAGGGTTCCTGCGCAGAGAAGCTCCTAGTCTAGGGGAAGATTGATGACAAGGACCTTCCTCCAGAGCTGACAGAGAAAGCTTTCCCCTGGCACTGACACTCTGAATTTGGACTTACAGCCTGCTAGACTGAGAGAACAAACTCTTGTTTGTTAAAGTCATCCATTTGTGGTATTTCTGTTACAGCAGCACTAGATGACTAAGATAACAACCAAGAAGGAAACAGAAATTAAAATAGCAAAAGCACAGGGACTTAACAAAGCAGGGTAGTAGAATTAAAAGAGCATGGGCGGGAGGCGGGGCCAAGATGGCGGACTAGGTAGACGCTACCCTGGATCCCTCTTGCAACAAAGACTCGGAAAAACAAGTGAATCGATCACATACATAACAATCTACGAACTGTGAACAACAAACACAGATTTAGAGACAGAAAACGAACAAATACGGGGAAGCAGTGACTGTTTTCGGAGCCTGGAGCCAGTGTCCCAGTCAGGTAACCTTGGCGCTGGGCATCTGGGCCCAGGGGAGCTGAACTCATAAATCTTGTGATAGCGCAAACAAGGGGCGCAGCCCTACCCCCTGAACTGAACCCGGGAGGGGGCCCAGCCGGTCTGCGCGGGCAGCGTGGCAACACGGCTGGTGGGAGAAGTCCCCGGGAGGCAGTGACTGGTTTTGGAGCCGGGAGTGCTGCGTCCCAGCCAGGGAACCCTGGCGCCGGGTATTTCACTGGGCGCTGTCACGGCGCGCAGCCCTACTCACCTGAACTAACCCCGGCAGGGGGCCCAGCCGGTCCTCGGGGGTAGTGCAGTGACGCGGCTGGCGGGACAAGAAATCCCCGGGAGGCAGCGACTGTTTTTGGAGCCGGGAGTAAAGCGTCCCAGCAGGGGAACCTTGACGCTAGGATTTGGACTGACAGCGGAGGATCTGACCGTGGCTTCAGCGGACCAGACCCCCGGGGGCAATCTCCACACAGCCAACACATGTAGGTGACACACCCCTCGGGAAACTCAGATATAATAGTCATTCCAAGCAAGACAAGCAACTCTGGCTATATTCCGAGGTGCTACTCTCCCATCTCTCTGATCCCTCCCCCACCCTCCCCAGTCGGCTTCATCAACATTGGAATTTCCTGAGCCAGAGGGAGAACAGCTCCGGCTCCGCGGCGGCTTTGCTTCCCCCCCCCCTTTTTTTCTTTTGGTCTTTTCCTAACCCACTCTTCCGGCCTGAGAGAAGGAACCACAAAAAACCCAGGGACCAAAAATCCATCCCTAATTGGACTAAAAACACAGAACCAGCTACAGCCAAGCATATATGATCCAAATCTCGGACTTTCATCCTTACAGGGAACAAGGTGGCGGTTATAATCCAAAGGCAGTTCTGATAGGGATCTGACTGCATTTTTTTTTAGCAGAAATTCTGGAAAAACAAGTTTCCCAGTGATGGCTCGGAGACAGCAGTCGATATCAAACCACATAAAGAAGCAAACCATGACAGGTTCTACAACCCCCCAAACAAAAGAATCAAAATCTTTACCAAATGAAGATACAATCCTGGAATTATCAGATACAGAACATAAAAAACTAATTTACAGAATGCTTCAAGACATCAGGAACGAAATAAGGCAAACTGCAGAAAAAGCCAAGGAACACACTGATAAAACAGTTGAAAAACTCAAAAAGATTATTCAAGAACATAGTGGAAAAATTAATAAGTTGCAAGAATCCATAGAGAGACAGCATGTAGAAATCCAAAAGATTAACAATAAAATTACAGAATTAGACAACGCAATAGGAAGTCAGAGGAGCAGACTCAAGCAATTAGAATGCAGACTGGGAAATCTAGAGGACCAGGGAATTAACACCAACATAGCTGAAAAAAAAACAGATAAAAGAATTAAAAAAAATGAAGAAACCCTAAGAATCACGTGGGACTCTATCAGGAAGGATAACTTGAGTGTGATTGGAGTCCCAGAACAGGGAGGGAGGACAGAAAACACAGAGAAAATAGTTGAAGATCTCCTGACAGAAAACTTCCCTGACATCATGAAAGACGAAAGGATATCTATCCAAGATGCTCATTGAACCCCATTTAAGATTGATCCAAAAAGAAAAACACCAAGACATATTATCATCAAACTTGCCAAAACCAAAGATAAAGAGAAAATTTTAAAAGCAGCCAGGGAGAAAAGAAAGGTCACCTTCAAGGGAGAATCAATAAAAATAAGTTCAGACTACTCAGCAGAAACCATGCAGGCAAGAAGGGAATGGGACGACATATACAGAACACTGAAGGAGAAAAACTGCCAGCCAAGGATCATATATCCAGCAAAACTCTCTCTCAAATATGAAGGCGAAACTAAGATATTTACAGATAAACACAAGTTTAGAGAATTTGCAAAAACCAAACCAAAGCTACAAGAAATACTAAAGGATATTTTTGGGCAGAAAACCAATAATATCAGATACCAGCACAACATGAGGTCACAAAACAGAACATCCTGATCTCAACTCAAATAGGGAAATCACAAAAACAAATTAAGATTAATTTAAAAAAAATGCACATAACAGGGAATCACTGAAGTCAAAATGTAAAAGATCACAATAATCAAAAAGAGGGACTAAATACAGGTGGCATAGAACTGCCATATGGAGAGTGATACAAGGCGATATAGAACAAGTTAGGTTTTTACTTAGAAAAATAGGGATAAATATTAAGGTAACCACAAAGAGGTATAACAACTCCATAACTCAAGATAAAAGCCAAGAAAAACGTAACGACTCAGCAAACATAAAGTCAAACACTACGAAAATGAGGATCTCACGATTTACTAAGAAAAACGTCTCAGCACAAAAAAGTATGTGGAAAAATGAAATTGTCAACAACACACATAAAAAGGCATCAAAATGACAACACTAAACACTTATTTATCTATAATTACGCTGAATGTAAATCACTAAATGCACCAATAAAGAGACAGAGAGTCTCGGACTGGATAAAGAAACACGATCCATCTATATGCTGCCTACAAGAGACACACCTTAGACTTAGAGACACAAACAAACTAAAACTCAAAGGATGGAAAAAAATATATCAAGCAAACATCAAGCAAAAAAGAAGAGGAGTAGCAATATTAATTTCTGACAAAATAGACTTTAGACTTAAATCCACCACAAAGGATAAAGAAGGACACTACATAATGATAAAAGGGACAATTGATCAGGAAGACATAACCATATTAAATATTTATGCACCCAATGACAGGGCTGCAAGATACATAAATCAAATTTTAACAGAACTGAAAAGTGAGATAGACACCTCCACAATTATAGTAGGAGACTTCAACACATCACTTTCGGAGAAGGACAGGACATCCAGTAAGAAGCTCAATAGAGACACAGAAGACCTAATTACAACAATCAACCAACTTGACCTCATTGACTTATACAGAACTCTCCACCCAACTGCTGCAAAGTATACTTTTTTTCCTAGCGCACATGGAACATTCTCTAGAATAGACCACATATTAGGTCATAAAACAAACCTTTCCAGAATCCAAAACATCGAAATATTACAAAGCATCTTCTCTGACCACAAGGCAATAAAACTAGAGATCAATAACAGAAAAACGAGGGAAAAGAAATCAAATACTTGGAAAATGAACAATACCCTCCTGAAAAAAGACTGGGTTATAGAAGACATCAAGGAGGGAATAAGGAAATTCACAGAATGCAATGAGAATGAAAATACTTCCTATCAAAACCTCTGGGACACAGCAAAAGCAGTGCTCAGAGGCCAATTTATATCGATAAATGCACACATACAAAAAGAAGAAAGAGCCAAAATCAGAGAACTGTCCCTACAACCTGAACAAATAGAAAGTGAGCAACAAAAGAATCCATCAGGCACCAGAAGAAAACAAATAATAAAAATTAGAGCTGAACTAAATGAATTAGAGAACAGAAAAACAATTGAAAGAATTAACAAAGCCAAAAGCTGGTTCTTTGAAAAAATTAACAAAATTGATAAACCATTGGCTAGACTGACTAAAGAAATACAGGAAAGGAAACAAATAACCCGAATAAGAAACGAGAAGGGCCACATCACAACAGACCCAACTGAAATTAAAAGAATCATATCAGATTATTACGAAAAATTGTACTCTAACAAATTTGCTAACCTAGAAGAAATGGATGAATTCCTGGAAAAACACTACCTACCTAAACTAACACATTCAGAAGTAGAACAACTAAATAGACCCATAACAAAAAAAGAGATTGAAACGGTAATCAAAAAACTCCCAACAAAAAAAAGCCCTGGCCCGGACGGCTTCACTGCAGAGTTCTACCAAACTTTCAGAGAAGAGTTAACACCACTACTACTAAAGGTATTTCAAAGCATAGAAAATGATGGAATACTACCCAACTCATTCTATGAAGCCACCATCTCCCTGATACCAAAACCAGGTAAAGACATTACAAAAAAAGAAAATTACAGACCTATATCCCTCATGAACATAGATGCAAAAATCCTCAACAAAATTCTAGCCAATAGAATTCAACAACATATCAAAAAAATAATTCACCACGATCAAGTGGGATTTATACCAGGTATGCAAGGCTGGTTTAATATCAGAAAAACCATTAGTGTAATCCACCACATAAATAAAACAAAAGACAAAAACCACATGATCTTATCAATTGATGTAGAAAAGGCATTTGACAAAGTCCAACACCCATTTATGATAAAAACTCTCACCAAAATAGGAATTGAAGGAAAATTCCTCAACATAATAAAGGGCATCTATGCAAAGCCAACAGCCATCATCATTCTAAATGGAGAGAACCTGAAAGCATTTCCCTTGAGATAGGGAACCAGACAAGGATGCCCTTTATCACCGCTCTTATTCAACATCGTGCTAGAAGTCCTAGCCAGGGCAATTAGGCTAGACAAAGAAATAAAGGGCATCCAGATTGGCAAGGAGGAAGTAAAATTATCTCTATTTGCAGATGACATGATCTTATACACAGAAAACCCTAAGGAATCCTCCAGAAAACTACTGAAACTAATAGAAGAGTTTGGCAGAGTCTCAGGTTATAAGATAAACATACAAAAATCACTTGGATTCCTCTACATCAACAAAAAGAACATCGAAGAGGAAATAAACAAATCAATACCACTCACAGTAGCCCCCAAGAAGATAAAATACTTAGGAATAAATCTTACCAAGGATGTAAAAGACCTATACAAAGAAAACTACAAAGCTCTACTACAAGAAATTCAAAAGGACCTACTTAAGTGGAAAAACATACCTTGCTCATGGATAGGAAGACTTAACATAGTAAAAATGTCTATTCTACCAAAAGCCATCTATACATACAATGCACTTCCGATCCAAATTCCAGCGTCATTTTTTAAGGTGATAGAGAAACAAATCACCAACTTCATATGGAAGGGAAAGAAGCCTCGGATAAGCAAAGCATTACTGAAAAAGAAGAAGAAAGTGGGAGGCCTCACTCTACCTGATTTCAGAACCTATTATACAGCCACAGCAGTCAAAACAGCCTAGTATTGGTACAACAACAGGCACATAGACCAGTGGAGTAGAATTGAGAACCCAGATATAA